>NC_142880.1:95632500-95940416 GCF_051225735.1 Oryctolagus cuniculus
CACACCCCACATCTGCAAAGGCGGGCCCTCTCCCTACGGGGCTCCTGGAAGCCGTGTTGAAGCGGTGTCACCGCAGGCCGCCCTGCACCGCTGCTGACCGTCTCACGCCCGTGTTCTGCTCCCCACTGGCCAGTGCCAGGACAGAGGGTGCCGTGTGCTCTGGGGAGACACAGGGAGCCCCCACGTAGCGTTGGGCGGAGCGGACAGCCGTGGTTCCCGGTCCACCTCGGGAGACACCGATGCCGTCTCCTGGGTGTGGCTTTGTAGAAAGGAGCCAGGGCCTGGCCGTCAGGGAAGGCTGCAGAGCTAAGGAGGGGACGGGTGCCCACAGCTCACATTCTGGGCCGCGTGGAACGGCCTCACCCACTCGGGGTCTGCAGATGGGTGCGTGTTGTGGCCACCACCACAGGGACCCTAGTGGGGGCCACAGAACGCCAGCTCCGCTCTCGAGGTGGACCAGCGCTGCTGTTGACCTGAACTGGGCTCAGACGACACGGGCACGCGGGTGATGTTCCAGCAGAGACGGGGAGCAAGGCCCTGCACCCCCGGGGCAGAGACGCCAGCTTCTGCTCGCTGAGCCCAGGGGCTGGCTGGGGGCGCAGAAGACCTGACTCCCGGCTCCGGCAGGGACATAAGTTACTGAACGGAGGCAAGTCGCCTCTTTGGTCTAGCCCTCAGTTTCTTTATCCGCAAAGTGGGGTAACAACGCTCACCACACACGGAGTCTTGAGAATTAAGTAAATGTACCCAGTGCCAGGGAGCAGCCCGCTGGGTCCTCCGGTCGCCACGCGAACTTCACCTCCTCCAAGTGCCTCTCAGGATGTCTCCCTGAGAGCTCACGCACGAGCCGCCATGCCCAGGCCGGCAGCGCGGGCAGAAGCTCCAATGCTGAGTGAGGTGCTGGGGCTGGGCTCGGTGCCGGGTCACGCGTGCCCGTGACGTTGGAGGAGGGAGCTCGCTGGGACATGGGTTTGGCGGATGCTCCGAGCAGCCCCGGATGGGCCCACGGCCCTTCTGTTGCTTTGCTGCGACAGGACGGACTCTGACCTCAGAATGTGGGGAGATCCTGCCACACTTGGGCGTTTGGGTGCGGTGGCGACAATTGTGTTTGCGGCACGACCCACCCCACGGTCACAGCACTGCTGCTTCAGCTACTCACCCAGCCCAGCGCCGCCTCTGTCACAGTGTGCCTTTAAGAACAAATAATTTGAATGATATTGGCAATCAGACTACAACTGTCAATGAGAACACTGTCCCAAATCAACACGCCACACGACCGGCTCATTACACAGCACTTGAACACGTTCAGATGTGAGAGCTTATTGGTCGAATTTTATGTTGTAAGACACACTTCCAATAAAATTAGGTATTCCCTACAGCAAGACGATGGCTGAGTTTTTACAGCTAACTCCTTGCTGAATGTGGCATGTTCAAATAATCAATAAGGAGTCTTGTGTTGAGAGGGTGAACCACGCGGGAGATGGAGAGCTGTGATGAGGATGGCCCAGTCCCAGAGAGTGTGCCACGAGCCACGCAGCACGGCGAAATAAAACGTCGCGATCGCCACTTCCTGCCAGCGCACCGTCCCCTGGTTCCGCATCTGCATCAGGACTTAAGCGGCCACTCCCAAGCACTGCAGGGGGCACTTGGTGACTCAGAGATCCCAGACCAGGCAGCAAATGGCCAAAGAGGACTGTGTAAGCCCTTAGAAGGCCGGTGGCGTGTGTGAGGTTAGGAGCACCACGCCAAGCCGTCTCCGTCAGGTCCGCGTGCCCTGCCTCGCCTTGCGGCAGACGTGGGAACCTGATCCACAGATTTGCACCTGGAAAGGTGGCACGGATGTGCCCCATCCTGTTTCCAATCAAAGGGGCAGCGTAGTGCTCAGCAGGGTCACCCCTACCCCCTGCCCCGGTCGTCCCCTCGGCTTTCGGACCCTTCGACCACCACTATTACAGATCAGCACAACCAAAGAAGCAGGACTTTTGTCCCTCGCACAGACTTGAAGAGCATTCCAGTCACGCCTCGTCTCCCGCAGGTGGCATGGATGCACACATGCGTATGCACGCGTGAGCACACATATGCACACGTATGCACCCCACATACATACAGATACGAGCAACACGCGTACATGTACATAGATACGTATGTGCACAAAATGCCCACTGCCGGGTTTTTCCTCTGTTGTGCAGAGCCAGTCACTGCGTAACTTGCCGATGGTTTTCTGTGAAAGACGGAGGTCACACCCTTCGGGAACTCATATCTGCGTTCTTAGTTTTCTAATCATGACTGCTGCACTGCCAACCGATAGAAGGCAGTGATTTCTACAGTAGGCACCGAAGGCTTATCAGACGCATGGGTGCTCCCCCACCCACCGGTGTCACCGACACCTTCTTCTGTGTGTGTGTTCTGGTGAAATACGGTGAAATGATTTTGCTCCTGAATCTGCACTGTCTGTCTTCCGTCTGCTCTCTCAAACACTTGATTAGAGAATTGGCAACCAAGATGTGATTGGTATTATTTTATCTTTAAATCTTAGCCTATTTTTTTTACAACGATTTTGTGTTTGTTTACTTGAAATGTAGAGTTACAGTCAGAGAGAGAGAGAGAGAGAGAGGTCTTCCATCTGCTGGTTCACTCCCCAGATGGCCACAATGGCAGAGCTGTGTTGATCTGAAGCCAGGAACCAGGAACTTCTTCCAGGTTTCCCACATGGGTGCAGGGACCCAAAGACTTGGGCATCTTCTACTGCTTTCCCAGGGCATAGCAGAGAGCTGGATCAGAAGTGGAAAAGCTGGGACTCAAACCAGCATCCATATGAGATGCCAGCACTGCAGGCAGCAGCTTTACCCGCTAGGCCACAGCGCTGGCCCCCAAGGATGAGATTTTATCTAATTCTCACAATCTGTGCCCAGACCAGTGGCCAGCAAACCATGGCCCTTAGGTCAAAACTAGCCCACAGTTTGAGTTTTTAAAGTCCCTGGAGCTAACAATCCTTTTCACATCTTTTTAAGTGGTCGAACAGAAGAATTGAGGGAAGAATAGTATTGCATTAAGGTGAAAATTCTATGGCGTTCAGTTTTCAGAATTCGGGGGTGCAGTTCTGTTTAGGATGCACCTGTTCAGGCTGGTTTCGTGCTGCACATGCAGAGGGGAGCGTGCTGGGTGCCCTGCAAGCCCTGACACAGTGCTGTGTGCGCCTTCCCAAACATGCTTGCCAAGCCTGGGCCCGGCGTATTGGACGCCATTCAGCGGCCAGCGTCGGGGTCACATGGTGGCCAGGACAGCCCTCCCGGCGTCTGCTGAGGGGCAGTGGAAGAAGCTGCTCTCACCAAGTTTTCAAGAAAAGACAGAAACTGAACTCTCGAGAGATTTTTTTTCTAAAGGATGACACCCTGGGTGGCAGAGCCCAGGTGCAGTTATGTGTGGCTGAACCCATAATGGTGTGGTCCCAGAATCGTGTGGTCCCAGTGTGTGATGCACCGTCAGATGGCCAGCGCATCGCCGGGCACCTCAGTCTGCCCGCACCGCCTTCGCACTGACCGCGCCTGGCTGACCGAGATGTCAGTAGGTGGTGCAAGTCGGTGCGTCTGTGGGCCGTGCACCAGCTCTGCTTCCTTGTACCAGCTCTGCGTGACGCGCGGCCGCACGGTGGCCTCTGCCCCTTCCAGCTGCCTGCGAGGCTGCACTGGGCAACACCCCGGGCCTCCTGCTCTGTGACTGCCCACCCAGTGTCCAGAGCGCACAGCGGAGGTCTCCAGAGAAGGAGTAAGAACTCTGTTCCCAGCACGGCCCTCCACAGGTGCGATGCTTTTTTGCATTTTTCACTGAAGAAGTTTGACGTGATGTTTTCAAACTATTAACGAGTTTGGACAAGACGATCCACTTAATGTGTGAAACACTTAGCTAAAGTAAAGATTATTCTTTTATCTAAAGGTTTATTTATTTATTTGAAAGGCAGAGTTAGAGAGAGAAACAGGGAGAGAGAGAGAGAGAGAGAGAGTCTCCATCCACTGGTTCACTCCCCAGATGGCTACAACGGCCGGAGCTGTGACGGAAGAGAAGAGGCGCTGGTGTTAAGACGTATTTGAGATGTAGCAGCTGTGAGTCCCCGAGGCTGTGCGCGAAGCTGCAGAGGAAGGAACTCAGGGACCCTCCAATAGCGCAGCACGGGAGGAATCCACATGCAGATGACATGCTAACACAGGGCCAAGCCCGGGAGCCGGTGTGGGACACCCACGTCCTACAGTGGCCACGCCCGGGAGCCGGTGTGGGACACCCACGTCCTACAGTGGCCAAGCCCGGGAGCCGGTGTGGGACACCCACGTCCTACAGTGGCCAAGCCCGGGAGCCGGTGTGGGACACCCACGTCCTACAGTGGCCAAGCCCGGGAGCCGGTGTGGGACACCCACGTCCTACAGTGGTGCCTTGTTCCAATCCGGGCTGCTCTGCTTCTGACCCAGCTGCCCGGGGGCGTGGGAGGCAGCAGGTGATGGCTCACGTGTTCGGGTCCCGGCCGCTCAGATACCGGACCCAGATGGAGTTCCAGGCTCCTGGCCTGAGCCTGCCCCAGTCCTGATAATTAGATACAGAGAGATGTAGTTATAGATACAGACACAGATAAGTATAGGGAAATATAAATGCATGAATATAGTATACGTGAGATACATAGGGAGAGAGAGAGAGCGTGCAAAAATTACAGCAGGTGAACTAAGACAGGAGGCTAAGTGTGTGCAAACAGCGCAAAAAAACAGAAAAGGGGAAACTGAGGAACCCAAGCAGAAGCAATGAGAAAACAAAGAAAGCAGATCCCAGCACTCAAATGTCATGTAAAAGGCGCAGTACAGTGGTCACAAGATGCAATTCATTTATTTCAAAGTCGGCGTTATAGAGAGGGAAGAGATAGAGATAGAGATAGAGACAGAGATAGAGATATAGAGCTAGAGCTAGGGCTAGAGATAGAGAGAGAGAGAGAGAGAGAGAGGTCTTCCATCTGCTGGCTCACTCCTCAAATGGCCACAATGGCCTGGGCTGGGCCAGACGGAAGCCAGGAGCCAGGAGCTTCTTCCAGGTCTCCCATGTGGGTGCAGGGCTTTCCAAGGCCATCAGCAGGGAGTGGATGGGACTGGAGTGGCCGGGACAGGAACCGGTGCCCACATGGAATACCGGTGCCGCAGGCGGCGGCTCTACCGGCTGCGCCATCACGGTGGCCTTGGAAGGACAGGAGCTATCCACGAAGAAGACAGGACAAGAAGAAACGTGCGTGTACCTGACGACACGAAGCAAAAACCGCAGACCTAATGTGCGCGTAGCAGTGTTCACTCCCCTGTAGCTGATAAAGCTGTGCAGAAGATCAGCAAGAGGGGCTGGCTCCGGGGTGCAGCAGGTAGAGCCGCTGCCTGTGACGCCGGCTGTGAGCCCGTGTGGGCGCCAGAGAGGAACAGGCACTGGCAGCCTCGTCCTTGGCCGGTCTTAGGTTGGGCTTGCCCCAGCGTCTCTCTCAGAGCAATAGCTGATGGTCAACTGTGTTGGGGCTCCCAGGTGCACGCCAGGGTGAAGCCAGGTAGCTGCTTGTATGGTGGCCTCTGCAGGAGACCTGGGCAGCCAGGACTTGCTTCTGGCTGGACAGCTTACAGCTTAGGCTTCCCTAGCATTTGAGTGGCCGGGGTTAAGTGCCTACAGGGATGGGACTCACAGAAAACCCACGGGTTCTGACTCTCAGGTTAAGTGACGGGCAAGCAGGTGCGTCCGGGTGAGATCACCACGGGCCCCTGGAGAGCCGTCTGCCTCTTCCAGGCTGGCACAGCGCCACGTGCACCGTGGCCTTGAGGCCATTTGAAATTTTCCCACAATCCTGAGGATTTTGCACGGTGGTAGAATGTTGCCGTGATTTGTCACGAACGTTGTAACTCTGGCCAATTTAATTTTCCGTGCTATGATTAGGTCGTAACAGGTGTCTGTAACATTCTGACTTCCGCGGCTTCCAAAGCGGGAGATTAAACTGCTGTGGTTAGCCGCCCCACCAGCCGAGCGCGGCTCTCACGGTCGCCGAGGAGCGCGTGCTGGTGTTAGACTGCGTCCTGCTGAGATCAGTGCTGGCATTTTTATGCATGGAGCGGACGTGGCGGGCTCCATATGCAGTGTGACAGTACTGTCAGGGAGGCGGATTGTAACTGTTCTCCTCCTTCTTGCTCCAGTGTGGCTGCTCCAGGCGCTCCGCTCCCCAGCGCTTGGGACAAACCTGGTGCCGGCCCGTATGTGTCCTTTGAGGGTATTTTTAATTTGGGGGGGAATTCAGATGGATCAAAGGGAAGTTTCAGAGCCCGGGTAGAAGCACACGTGTGTGTGTGTGTGTGTGTGTCTGTGTTGCACACACATCTGGTGGCCCTGGGTTTTATGTTCCTCCCCTGAGGACAGGGTGGTCCGCATTTGTCACTGGAGCCTCCACGTTGGGAGGCAGGTGGACCTGTGGAGGCACCGCAAGCCACCAGTCCCCAACCCCAGCAATGGAGAGCCTGGCACAGCACAGCCATCAAGTCTCTGCTGAGTGAGTGAATGAATGAAGTGAATGAATGAAGTGAATCTGGAACACGACCAATGCGAGCGCTGTGACTTCAGGATGTCATTTCTCGCCACTGTCTTCCTGTCTCCAAGGAGGGCACAGACAGGGAGACACTGGTCTGCCCAGGCTGTCTCAGCCGCTCAGGGACACCCAGACGCACTGAGCCATACCAGGCTCACACATTGCTCAAATGTTGCACTCGGTTTACAGCATGAGAACATTAGATTACATGACTAACTTGTTACACTTCATTTTGCACTTTTAGAGAACACGGAAGATTGCAAGTCTGGAGCCCCTCCGTGGAGGATTTCCCGGCCGTGGTGGGAAAACCCCGTGTGGTCGTCAGCACACAAGGTCCTTTCCCTGCCCTGAGCATCCTGGCAGGGACGTGTTCTTCCCTCTGCGGCTCCTCCAGCACACACAGTGCACGGCGAGATCCTCCATGATGGGACTGAAACAGGCTGCCCAGAAACTGACCAGCGCGAGAGAACAAAGACGCAGCTCAGGGACCGTCTGAGATGCAGGTGTCAACCTGGCTGTCCCTGACGGCCAGTGCTGTGCACTGAACCTGTCCTCCAGAATTCAGCAGTGGACACTCTGTCCTCCAGTGCCGCCGGGCTTCCAGAGGTCTTTAGAGAGGAAATTAAGGCTAAATGAGGCCATAAGGGTGGCACCCTGGTCAGGTGGGACCTGTGTCCTTACAAAAAGAACAATAGATCCCACTCTGCCACCAGTGCTCAGCCAGACAACGGCCACCTGCCAGCCAAGAGGGGGACCCACAGGGGTCTGCCAGCCAAGAGGGGACCCACGGGGGTCTGCCAGCCAAGAGGGGGACCCACAGGGGTCTGCCAGCCAAGAGGGGGACCCACAGGGGTCTGCCAGCCAAGAGGGGGACCCACAGGGGTCTGCCAGCCAAGAGGGGGACCCACAGGGGTCTGCCAGCCAAGAGGGGGACCCACAGGGGTCTGCCAGCCAAGGGGGACCCACAGGGGTCTGCCAGCCAAGAGGGGGACCCACAGGGGTCTGCCAGCCAAGAGGGGGACCCACAGGGGTCTGCCAGCCAAGGGGGACCCACAGGGGTCTGCCAGCCAAGAGGGGGACCCACAGGGGTCTGCCAGCCAAGAGGGGGACCCACAGGGGTCTGCCAGCCAAGGGGGACCCACAGGGGTCTGCCAGCCAAGAGGGGGACCCACAGGGGTCTGCCAGCCAAGAGGGGAGACCCCACAGGGGTCTGCCAGCCAAGAGGGGACCCACGGGGGTCTGCCAGCCAAGAGGGGACCCACAGGGGTCTGCCAGCCAAGAGGGAGATCCCACAGGAACCCAGCCTTGACCCTGGACTTCCAGGCCAGCCTCTGCAGACACAGACAGAGGTGACACAACCAGATCAGGGCACTCCGCAGGGAAGAGCCAGCCTCACCTACAGAGGAGCCCGCGCCTGCGCGTCCCCGAGTGCCCTGAGGGCACGCGCTCTGTCCTGAGCTGGTTATGAGCAGGGTTCGTGGTCTCGGCTGACACCCCCCCATGCTTTGCAACACCAGTCAATGCCCCAGGGAGGTCACCGTCATTCTTCCTGTGCCGTGGCCCTCTGAGATGCAGCGTGGCTGTCTCGTGGGTGGCGTGGGGCATTGGGCTGCAGATGTGTGTTCCAAGGTACGATGCCCTTTTATGGGCCCTGTGGGAAACCCTGTCCCCAGGTGTAGGGTGAGCACACTCAGTCCCAGCGAGGACGAAACGGCACCGCACAAACACAGACCCCGCCTCTGACTGGCAGTGCCCGAGGGCTGCAAGTGGGCACTTTCCCTGCCCGGCATCTTCCCTTGGGCAGGTGTGACCGAGGCAATGGCTCCTATCGTGGCCGGTCCCTGGGGGAGAAGGCCTGGGCCTTGGCTTCTGGTGGGGTCTTTCCACCCCACAGCGCCTCTCAGGGTCGGGCCCTCCCAACCCCTCCTCAGCCAGCCTGCCATCAGCCCCTTCCCCGCTAACCCACACCCCACGGGCTCGCAGGCCTGGGCCCTTGTAGGCTTCTCTGGCTGCAGCTACTGAAATTCTGATGGTTAATGATCTATGTCCACCCAGAGCGGCTTGGGCCCCCAGCAGCAATGCTGAAGCAGGAAGAGGAGTCCTGGGAGCAGAGCATCCTGCGAGGGCGGGAGGCACTGAGGTTGTTTCCACTTTGATGGGATTGAAGCAAACTTTACCAGGAACTGGGCCGGGATGGGGAAGGGGCGCCCAGGGAGGATTCATGGGATTTCCTTCTATCTAGAGAGGCAACCTCAGAAATAGATTTTTTTTTTTGCCAAAAAATACTGTGACAAAAGAATATTTGCTAGCTTATACATACACACAGATGCATACGTATGCACTTATGAATGCATGCGTAAGGGGCCAGCGCTGCGGCGTAGCAGGTAAAGCCACCACCTGCAGTGCTAGCATCCCATATGAGCGCTGGCTCGAGTCCCGGCTGCTCCACTTCCGATCCAACTCTCTTTGGTGGCCTGGGAGAGCAGTGGAAGATGGCCCAAGCCCTTGGGTCCCTGCACCCACATGGGAGACCTGGAAGAAGCTCCTGGCGTCAGATGGGTGCAGCTCTGGCCACTGTGGCCATCTAGGGAGTGAACCAGTGGATGGAAGACCTCTCTCTCTGTCTCTACCTCTCCGTCTCTGTGCAACTCTGAATTTCAAATAAATAAATGACTCTTTGAACAAATGCAGGTGTGCACACACGGTGTCTCTGTGTGTAGCACAGCGCACAAGTCTGCACTGTACACTCAGCGGGTTTCATTTACCACCCAGACCCAGTGCTGGACTCTCGCCAGAACTCCCGGCCAGAGAGATGGCCCTGCACTGTCCCGCTGTCTCGTGTGCCCTGGCTGAACTCCACGAGCAGCGTCCTGGGTGCTGGCTTGGGGGCATCAGAACAGTATCTGTATATTTACCATGTGCAGAAGTCGCAATGCACTTGCTTTCTCGGTGCTGGTGGCCGTCGGGTGAAGACACAGTGGCGCCGGCACCAATGCGGTTGTCTGAGGCCTGGAGCCCTGGGTCTGTGTCCCGGGGGGCTTCCGTGGCCCACGGGTGTCAGCTCCAGCTGGGGACCGTCCAGTCAGCATTGTCCCTGCTGACGCTGCAGCCAGGCATGCGTCCGAGGGCCAGAAGCCCCGTCCTCTGACACTGTGGTGTCACTGTGCACGTCTGGTGGACGTGCGTCTGGTGCAGTTTGCCTCACATCGCTGTGGCCTGGGACCCCACTGAGCCTTCCGCAGCTCACTTGTTTGGGAAGTGACTGTTCAATGAAAGAAGAAAAAAGGCCGTTTCCCGTACTGACTACGGCGGTTTTCTGCAGTTGCATCCTGGGTGGGAACTCCTGCTGCATTGCAAAGCCCACTCCACTCTGCAGGTGGCCTGTGTCTCCTCCTTCATGGAGCTCTGCAGGGAGCAGAATCTCCACGCGGTGCGAGGGCCGGGGTTCGCATCCGGCGCCGTGGGCTGCGTGTCCTGGTGAGGAGACCCTGCTTCCCTCTGACGCTTCGGAGTCGGCTCCGCACCGTTCCTGCCCTGGCTTCCTGGCGAGTAGGTGGGAGAGGCCAGGGTTCCTCTGTCTCCTGTGGACACAAGGGAGCCTCAGCACCACTCCCAGCAGCTGGCCCCGTCCCCAGAGGCCTCACTGCTGCCTGCCCCACGAGGCCCCTCCTGTGTGTTCCTGACCCCCACACTCCGTGCCAGCCGTCGCCGTCGCCGTCTCCCCGTCTCCATCCTGGTGGCTCATCGCGAGCCTTCATGTTGGTGGTATAAATTCACCAGTATTTTTTTTTAATTCTTTAAGGCTACATTCTATTTTAGGAGATTTCCATTTCGATATAAATTTTTAAAATCCGCTTGTCAATTTTCTTAAACATGCCTGCTGATGTTTTTATTACACTGAGTGCATTGATTGCTTTAATTTAGGGGGAATTTGCATCTGAACATGTGAGTTTTCCATGCAAGAACATATGTATGTAAGAACGTATGTAAGCATTCTTTAATTTCTTAGCAGTATTTTTTTTGACATGCAGAGTTAGACAGAGAGAGAGAGAGACAGAGAGAAAGATCCTTCCATTGGTTCACCTCCCAAATGGCCGCTACAGCTGGTGCTGTGCCGATCCGAAGCCAGGAGCCAGGTGCTTCTCCTGGTCTCCCATGTGGGTGCAGGGCCCAAATGTATAACATTTGAATATCACTCCACTGCCTTCCCGGGCCACAGCAGACAGCTGGACTGGAAGAGGAGCAACCGGGACAGAATCCGGCGCCTCAACCGGGACTGGAACCCTGGGTGCTGGTGCCTCAGGCGGAGGATTAGCCTAGTGAGCCGTGGCGCCGCCTCTCAGCTGTATTTAATCTTCAATTTCTCTTGATGTTTATAGACATCTTGCACATTTTTTAGGTTTACTCCTAAACATTCGACGAATTGGTTTAGTGTTGAAAATTGTGTGTACACTCTAATTTCTGGTTGTCGGTTGCTAGTGTGCAGAACTACTCCTGGGTATTGTGCGTGCACCTTGTATGCAGCAGCGTTGCTACAGTTTCCTCACTTGTCGCTCCCCCTCTTCATGGAGGAACGACACAGGACCCTGCTCTGTTCTTTCGTCTGCACGGCCCTCCCCGGGTTTGCTGCTGGTTCCTCCCAGGTTGGCTACTGTCCCTTCCACCTCCGTGGAAGGGGAGCGGCACACCGCCGGCCGGCTCTCTCGGGGGCTGCACAGGTGTTCCCCTTAGATGTTCCCCTTAGATGTTCCTGGTGCATGCCGTCTCTCTCCTCCTATATAGTCCTCCTCCGCCAATCCTAACTCGGCTGCCCACACGCCGAGTACGCTGCTCTCCAATCAGGAGCAAGTCCTACAGTTTATTGGCTGAACTGGAGGCAGCTGTGTAAAAGCTGTTTTCTCCTCTCCCAGCGCCATATTGTGGGAGAGCAGATGCATAGAATAAGTCTTAATTCCAGTAACTTAGTCTAGTCCGAATTGCTCCCCACACTCACTGACTCCAATAGCGTGTTTGTAAACCCTTCCGTGTTGTCTCTGTGCACCGCCGGGTCACGTGTGTCATGAGAGGTCTGGCTCTTCCTCACACGGGCCGTTTTGTCTCCTTTCATTATGGATCCGGATGGATCCTCACCATAACCTCGCAGAAGGCGGAGTGTGGACCTCCTTGTCCTCCACTCAGGAGAAAGACACTCGCTCACCTACCACTAAGACACGGGCCTGCTCGGGGCGGAAGCTCCCTCTTCCAAGTTTAGCCTGTTTGCTCTGCTGCTTTCCTAATTATGAGAGTGTCAACGTCTCTCTCGTGGTTAGGAGCCTATACTTCGTTATCACATGTGTTTCTTTTCCTTCTTTTTGCTAAAAAGACAATTTCCAGGTTTGATATTCAAATGTTAAACCAACCTTGCATTCCTGGGATAAACTGCTCTTGGTTACGTGGATCATTTTCTTTTCTTTTCTTTTCTTTGTTTGAAAGGCAGAGTTACAGAGAGAGGTAGAGACAGAGAGAGAGGTCTTCCAACCACTGGTTCAAGCCCCAGATGGCCGCAACGGCCGGAGCTGCGCCTATCTGAAGCCAGGAGCCAGGAGCTTCTTCCAGGTCTCCCATGTGGGTACAGGGGCCCAAGCACTTGGGCCATCCTCTACTGCTTTCCCAGGCCATAGCAGAGAGCTGGATCAGAAGTGGAGCCGCCGGGACTTGAACCAGCACCCATATGGGATGCCAGTGCTGCGGGCCGGGGCTTTAACCCGCTGCGCCACAGCGCCGGCCCCTACGTGGATCCTTTTCTAGCGCCATCACATGGTGAGGCTTCCTGCAGCATCGTGACTTCTCCCAGAGATCTTGGCCTCGAGTTTCTTGTCCTGTGAAGTCACCATCAAGCTCTGGAGCCAGGCTTATGGCGGCTTGGAGCCAAGTTGCAAGGTGGTTTCTCCATTTTCCCAGGAGAGGTTTTGTATAATTATGACGCCATTGCCTTCGTAAATACACGCGACCCTCAAAACGCTCAAGGACAATGAATACTGCGAGAAAACTGGGCACGGATTCATTGCTTTTTGCCCTCGGATGAGCTTACCTTTAGGACGCGTTTTCCCACAAGCCTTTGGCAGTCCCTCCGTAGGTGGAAGAATTCAGCGCGAGGATGCCTGGGTCGGTGGGCTGAGTTTGTCACATTGTTTCCTAGCCTATGGATGTGATGAATGTGGAGATCTTTAAGTCTGTCAATATGATCGGTGGCATTAATCAGCTTCCCAGTGTTAAAGCAACACAGACCTTGGTTGGTTCAAGATTTGTCAAAATTGTATTTATGTTTTCAAATAGATCTGATTCCATGAATTTTTTTCTGTTTTGAGTTTTCATTTTGTTGAATTTTGTGCTTATCTCTTATTGTTTTCTTTCTGCTGCTTACTTTGAATTTCCTTTGATCTTTTGACTTGGTACCTGTGGGCTGAGACTGAGGCCACTGCTTTCTAGAGCTCCCGTTTTCTAACATAAGCGTTTGTGCTGTGAAACTTCCCACCGCCATGGCTGGGTCTCACGCATTTGAAAGCCTGATTTTAAGTTTGGACCAGTTTCAGATACTGCCTGTGTTATTCTCGTGATTTCTTGTGTGACTCACATGCATATTCCTTGGTCTTGTTTGATTTCCGGATGTTTGTGGATTTTTTCAGACATTGTTCTGTTGTTTATTTCCAGTTTAATTGCGTGCTTGTCCGAAGACCCGGCTTCACGTTGGTCCTTTTAACTCCAGGGAGCCCTAACTGGAAGGCTGGACCCAACACTGCAAAGCCCGGGTGCTTTGCAGTTGCCTGGTGAACGCCTTGTGGTGTCCTTTGGGTCAGGGCGTCTGCTCGTCTCATCCCAGGGTTCCGGATCCTCACGAATTCTCTCTCAAGTGTCCTACCACATCCTGAGAGGGTGGGCTTGATGTCTACCATATTCGTCGATTTGTCTATTTCTTTTAATTTCCCACTGCTTTTTCTTTATTCCTGTTGGAGCTGTGACAAAAGTTGCATTCCTGGCCGGCGCAGCGGCTCACTAGGCTAATCCTCCGCCTTGTGGCGCTGGCACACCGGGTTCTAGTCCCGGTCGGGGCGCCGGATTCTGTCCCGGTTGCCTCTCTTCCAGGCCAGCTCTCTGCTGTGGCCCGGGAGTGCAGTGGAGGATGGCCCAGGTGCTTGGGCCCTGCACCCCATGGGAGACCAGGAGGAAGCACCTGGCTCCTGCCGTCGGATCGGCGCAGTGCACAGGCCGTAGCATCCATTGGAGGGTGAACCAACGGAAGGAAGACCTTTCTCTCTGTCTCTCTTTCTCACTGTCTAACTCTGCTTGTCAAAAAAAAAGTTGCTTTTCTATTTGTGGTTTTTAATACCCTCTTGGAGAATGCATTCACTTACCTTGATAAAAATGCTTTCTTTATCCCTCACAACATGTTGTGTGCAAACATATACTTTACTTCACAGCAACATAGTAAACTCAGCTTTCTTCTGCCCCTTCCTTTCACTCCTGACCTATCTGTGCATTCTATTTGAAGAGCATTCCTCGTGGCCACTTACATTAGGTCTTCGGTATTCACGTCTGCAAAGTTCTGCCCTCTGTTTGCCAAGCTGAGACCGTTCACACTTAGTGTAATTCCGATCGCATTGTGTTGGAGGAGCTATGTGGTCAGTCACCTGTGGAAGGGGAGGGCTTATCTCTTCTTTGTTTATCCCCATTTCTTTGCCTTCTTTTGTGCTGGTTTTCACTTTATGGCTTTATTTGATCTCTATTGATATGACGAAACTTTACATTAGATAACCTTACACCAAACCAACACCCTCCACCCTCCATCTCCTGTGGTTTTATCACACAGTTTAATTCCACATAGATGATAAACCCTATTAGACGTAGTGAGGTTTTGTTTTGTGTGCATCTACAATTGTCTTTTAAACATAGAGAAGTTTAAGGAGGTTCTCCACATGCATGTGTAGTTAGCATTCGTTTGTTCTTCAGGACGTGGTGCGGATCCAAGTTTGTATCTGGAATGATTCCGCCGCACTGACTGAATTCCTGCGCGTCTTGTGGCGGCGCCGGCTGATCAGTACCCGGCTTCTGCCCACCTGACACAGCTCCTTACTCTTTCCCGGCTGAGGAATTTCGGCTGCCGCTTTTTCTCTCCTCAGTGAGAGAGGTCTTCACTGTCTCTGTTGTGCACTGCCCTTGACGAAAACCTGCTCCGACGTGTCACCCTCCCCTGGGGCGTCTGTCTCTGTCTGCCTGTCTGTCTCTCTCTCCCACCCCTCGCTTTTAAGATGTTCTTCCTGCCATTGGTTCCAGAATTTAGAGTCCAGTATCTTGTGTGAGATGTGTATCCATATGTGTGTGTGCACATGTGTGTGTATGTATGTGTGTGCATGTGTGTGTGCTAGGGCTATTCTTAAGATTCATGAAACCTCATGGTTGTCATAAAATTTAGAAAATTTCAGCCACCAGATTCCAAATGTGTTTTCCGTTCTCGTATTTGCAGACATTCTCATTCAGCTCTTTATGCGAGGAGATCCCGGCCACACGCACGCTCAGTTGTTTACAGGGTTCACCATCACATCTCCTCCCGGCCACACGCACGCTCAGCTGCTGACAGGGTTCACCATCACATCTCCTCCCAGCCACGCGCACGCTCAGCTGCTGACAGGGTTCACCACCACTCTCCCCACTTCCGTTCAGTCTTTTTGGGTATTTGTTGGACGGCTTCTATCACTGTCTTCAAGGGCGTGACATTTCCTTCTACACTATTTTTCTGGTATCGCAATCCGTTTAGTGCGGATACTTCACTACCACGCGGTTCGAGATGCCCTTGGGGAGCCATCCTCTCCAACGCTACGATGTTGATGCCTTCTCGGCGCCGGGGTCACGGGAAGCACCTTGCACCTGTCTTGAAACCCTCCACGTCCTTCTCTGACCTCGTCGACCATTTCTCCTCGTCACCGGCCACACTCGCCCGACTCCCTGTGCACTGGTGTCTGCTGGATGCCAGATGATGTGATTGTGCCCCTTCTGACTAGAGGGCGATAGGAGGTTCCTGTAAGTGGTGTTGGACGACTTTCTGAGTCAAAGTAGGTTCATGGAATCAGTTGGATCTCTTCGAGACCTGGATTTTGTTGTTTTTTCTTTGCTCTGTTTTTGTTTTTGAGAGGGAGAAAGCGAGAGAGAGAGAAAGAGTGAGAGCAAGAGCGAGAGCGAGAGAGAGAGGGAGGGAGAGGGAGAGGGAGGGAGAGGTTGCTCTCATCTAGGGAAACACTCGTCAAATGCCCCGGGGCAGGAGCTGAACCCAGGTCTCCCACGTGTGGGGCAGGAACCAATCATCTGAGCCACACGGCTGCCTCCCAGGTTCTGCGTTAGCAGGAGCCCAGAACCGAACCACGGACCCCCTATGTGGGACACGGCGCCTCAGCTGCTGAGCCAAGAGCCTGCTTCGAGGCTTGCTCGTCAGTCTTGTCAAGTCGTGTCCAGCGCTGTTAGCTCCAGCCCTGCGGCGACAGCCTACACAGGAATCTCCCCAACACCCCTTCCACGGTGAGCTCTGCCGGCCCTAGGTGCTCCCCAAATCACCCCACCTGCCCCTTCCCAGTGGACACCACTTTACAGGGCAGAAAACAGCCAGTGCTGCCGGTCTCCACGGGTGAGGGTCCCCGGCCCTCGGGAGCAGAGCTCGAGTCGGACTCCCCGCACTCACGGTTCCCAGGTTCGCGTCCGAGACGATTTTCCATTTCTCCTGTGACTTCAGGTTGCAATCGAGGAACGCCAGCGTTCACGGCCCCCCACGCCCCTCGGAAGACTGGGCGATTTCCTGCAGACCCAAACCCGTGCAGACAAAGCACTCAGCCCCTAGGAGCTCTCGCCGGAAGCTCCCTCTGTTGTACGAGGTGGAGCCTGAATGTCCATCCAGTAGAACGGCAGTGCTGGTGAGACAGCCCAAGGAGAGGGCTCCAGACGAGCACTGAGAAATGGAATTGAAACCTAGATGTATGTCGGTGCAGAAATGTAGAAATCCACAGTCTTTCATGAACTTTCAAAGGACGCCCCGAAGACGCTGAGGGAGTTGGAGGCGCTCCCCTTGAAGCACAAAGGGGAAGAATCGCTCCGGCCCCTGGCTCTGCCCCTTCCCCGCCACCCCCTCGCTCCCCGGCTTAGCCCACTGGGTTCGTGGAAATGGAGCGGAGGTGCTCCTGGTGGGCAGAAGACGGCCCGCAGGCTCCCGCACAGCCTCCAAGGCTTCCTGATGTGAAATAAACACGGGAAATGTGCACTCGGAGGCTGCTGGGGGGAGAGGACCACGTCCTCCCGGGAGGCGACAGAGCAGACGCAGCCACGGCCAGGTGACAGCGAGTGAGAACAAGACGAAGCAGTGCTGAGCGGTTCAGCCTTGCCGAGAGCTCGGGCCTCGCCCTGCTGACCACAAGGACAGTGCTCAGGTCACGGAGTATTTCAGCGCCCATGAAAGAGAGCCACGTCTGGGTTTGTGCTTTGCCGAGTTCACGGTGGCGTCTCACTTTGCACGGGGGAGTGGAAGGCAGCGTTGTGCAGCGCTAATGTGATCCTGTGGGAATCGCTTGGTTCTCCAACCAACCACAGCACATGGAGATGCTGCCTCTTAAGGTGTCCAGCCTGCCGATTTCTTCCAGCACGTAACAGATTTCTGAATTCCAGAACGCGATGGAGTCGACGGCTGGCGGGTAAAAGCCGTTTTATATGAGAAGTTCTCATCTGAACTAGCCCAGCGGACTCACTGGGTGCAGGGCGTGGCTCCTCGGGGCCTCCTTGGGTGCAGGCTGTGGAAATGAGTGCGATGCGCAGGCAGACTCCTGAAGCGTGGTATGTCCGCCCGCATCTTGCTGGACCCTGCACGTCCGCGGTTTGAGTGCTGCCAATGTCCAGGCAGACAGAGCCAACCAAGGACCTGCGGGCGGTGGAGGCCGGAGGAGACAGGGGTGCAGGGGAGCGGCTGCCTTCCGTGGGGCGGGGAGGGACTCGGTGTGGGGGGGGTCCGTGGGGTTCCAGTCTAACGTGGGTGGATTGACATCAGGATTCCACAGGAGAAGGGCTCGAGCCACAGACGGAAACGTCTATGATTGTGCGTCGTGGTCGCAGTTACTGAGCCGGAGCCGAGACAACGGATGCCTGTCTCAGAGGAGCCTTGGGAGTGTTCAGTGTTACCGGGGCCCGGCGGGGCGCGTCTGGCTCGAGCCATAATCTCTTCTCGTCCAGCGAGAGCTGCGGTCGGTTTGCCCCTTCCGTGGCTGAGCCGGCTGGGGTGTGGGGGCCTTGCTGACGCGGCCCTCCCAAGGCCTGACGTGCCCAGGAATGGGCGTGTCAGCGTGCGGCCACGGCCACGCCCCGGGGCTGGGGTCCCCTTCACCGGCAGCGCAAGGCCCGTGGGTCTGGCCTTTCCGGAAGCCACGTAGGAAGTCCAGGTTTATTTAACGGGAGAGGGAGAGGCACAGAGAATAATAACGCAAGGTTTCATTTCCACCAAAAGCACCTTTCAGCAGCCCATTCTATAGGTATGATTCCCCAAGACCAGTGCTATGCTTTGCCTAATTATTTCTTTTGGGGGAAAAGTTACACAATTTATAAGATTTTAATCTAAAAATAACACCCTATTGTGAGCATGACTTCATCGTTTACATAATTCCCTTGGATTTATGGCTTGTATTTCTTTGTATAAATCATAAAAATATCACAAATTAGAAATTGCTTCTCTACCTTGTCCCTTATATTTACAGAGGGGGCTATGATTACCAAAGTGTTCATTTTCCGAGTCTCCTGGTCGCATTCCCATCTCATTTATTATGATGCCTTATTTCTATAGTGTTCCTTACTACTTGGTTCCAGTCAATATCCTAATTCATCTGCTGTGTTGCTGCCAAGCGCTTTAACAGATACAAAATTCTGTGCGAATTGTCCGTGAGTAAAACCAATTGACAAGTTTTTCCGTATGCATGTACAAGACCCGTCCACTGACGATGGCCTGGTCGGAGACACAGCGTGGAGATCAGTGGGACAGAGCCCTTAACCAGGAGCAGGCCTCGTTTGCAAGGTGAGATTCGCCTGGGCTGGGGTCTTTGCACCTATGGTTTCTGTAGAGATTTAGGGGAGCCCTGAGAACTGGGCCCTCTCTCCACCCAGGCCGACAGGAGCCTGCGTTCTCGCCAGTGTGCTGGGCAGCTACAAGCACTGGCAGCTGAATGAAAGTCTCCTCCGGTCTCACACTCCATGACGTCACACAGCAAAACCCTCCGATGGCTGTGACAGAAATGACAGACAGCCCAAGAGGCTTCTGGTCCGGACACCAGGCTGTTTGGAGGTGCCTGGGGGATAAAGGCAAGGGGAGAAGGGGCCTCCCTCATTCAAAAGACTACGCAGGGCCTGCAAAGGTTGGCATCCCTAAGTTTTGTGCATCCTTTCTTGGGGGCTGTTGAGCGAAGACGCTCATGAAGAGGGCGATGAAATGGGTGCAGGGTGATGAGAAGGGGCTGGGGGCTACCACGCCTGGGAATCCATGCCCTGAGCGACGGCTCTGGTCAAAGCTTGCACAGCGCAGGTGGGCGCTGGAACAGTGCTGTTCCTGGATGGAAGGGCAGGGTGTGTCCAAACAGCCACGGGAATCCCACTTCTGTCCTGAACGGATTACACACGTGTGCATGTTCGGATCCTGTGTGGTGCAAGGTTGGCACCGTCGTCCACGTAGCTGCCACCGGCACCTGCGTCTTTCTGAGTTCAGGTTGCCGCTTTGCAGGGACGTGAAAGCTCCCCTACCCAGGCCGGCACCCAGGCTGCCCTGCAGAGCACCGAGCATGGGGGCGCGGGCTCCTGCCACTGTCACGGCCGCGCCTTGTCCTGCCACTGTCACAGCTGCGCCTTGTAATTCCCCGAGCTGAGCTGCCATCTTCCAGCTGTTCGTTGGTCGTTTCCATATGAAGAGGCCGTTTCACATCGGTTCCTGCTCCCTCTGACCACCTGCTGGCACCTGTGCTGTCCACCTTGATCCAGGGACACAGCCTCCCCCGCGGCCACGTCTGTCGTATTTGCACCTTTCGGTCCCCGGATACAATCAGCTACACGACAAATTGACGACTCCTTCCTTGCTTGCCCAGGTAAGCCCCTGGCATTGGCACGATCCGCCCCAGGGCCTCTGTGACAGCCCGTGTGCTCACTGCCGCTCCTCCCGTGTAGAGTGAGGTGTTGATGGTGAGCTGCTTCTGTTGTTTCCCAGGGCACCCAGGGAAGCAGGCAGACTTCGCAGCTGGGTGCGAGATGTTTTCAGATTCCTGGGCGGTGGCGCTCCCGATCGATCACCGTGGTCCCCGCGCAGGGGCTCCTGCCCCGTCACTCGGCTCCAGGCTGGAGCATCAGGCGAGCTCTCCCCACCCTCCCGCAGCCCCTCGCCTCCGCCCGCACGCCTCGCCCACGCTGCCCTCCCATTCCGGAAGCACAGGCGCCCATTCAGGGCCGAGAGCAGTCAGAGAGACGGTCACAGAGGGTGGGGTCGGCGGTGGAAGCCACCCCGACTGCTCCCAGCTGTTTCTGAGGGTTCCTGAGTCCTCAGGAAACAACACAACGAGGACAAAGCCCGCGGACGTGTAACGCTCCCGAGGGCAGAAGGAGCAAAGGGACCGTGGCGTCGCGCCCGCGTCTGTCCAGGGTCTGTCTTTTGTGGCCGAGTTTGCGGGGCAGCAAACTCCCAAGGACCCCCAGCTGTCCAGCACGCTCCTCCCGGTCTCCGAGGACCGCAGCCTTCGCTCCAAAGCAGGCGATGAGCACAGCGCGAGGAATGCTGTGTGTTGTTCACAGGTGTGGACGCGTTTCTGTCACACATGGACTCACGGTTCAGTGCCCCCTGCCCTGCCTCCGTCACGCACACGTGTACAGTGCATCGGGCGTGGCAGGGAGCCCTCTCCCCGCTGATGGAGTCTTGGACTTGGCTTGGCTCTGCAGCCCTGCCTCGCTTCACCCGTGACGCTAGCAGACCGGAGCAAGAAGCTGCAGGCGGGGCTTCTGGCCAACACTGCCTCCCTTCTGCCTTCCTCTAACCCGAACAGTAACCCGGGTTCTTCTGGGCACGGCTCCCTCTCCGCCCGCACGTTCCTCTGGTCGTTGTCTAGTGCATTGCCAGTGTAACTTCTAATTTTTTCTAACAAGTCTCGGCACTTGGCTCACTCACCATGAAACCCCTACCCTCTTCTGTTGTCTTTCTTTTTCTTTTTTAAAATTTATTTGAAAGGCAGAGTTACAGAGAGAGAAGGAGAGACAAAAAGAGGTTTTCCTTCTGCTGGTTCACTCCCCAAATGGCCACAATGACTGGGCCTGAGCCAGGCCAAAGCCAGGAGCCAGGAGCTTCATCTGGGTCTCCCATGTGGGTGCAGGGGCCTAAGGACGTGGGTCACCTTCTGCTACTTTCCCAGATGTAATAGCAGAGAGCTGGATGGGAAGTGGAGCAGCTGGGGCTTGAACCGGCGCCCATGTGGGATGCTGGCACTTCAGGCCTGGGCTTTAGCCTGCTGCGCCACAGTGCCGCCCCACCCCCCACTTTCTCTTTTGGGCTGCACGCATCCTGGCTCCCTTTCCCAGGCTTTGTTCTGGGGCATGACCGGGGAGTGGCCTGGTGTCCTGTCCACCTGGGCGGCGAGTGGTCAGTTCTTCGTGTCCGCCTGCCTATGGATCTGTTTCAGGCTGTTACAGCCTCTCCTTGGGGCCCCTCGACGGCCACTGCGCATTTGTTCCGTGGCCATCGAATGTCCGTGTCTCGTCCAGCGTATGGTGTCTCTCGGGCTCACTCCTTGTGGAGAGTGGAGCCCGGATGGAACATGTCAGAAGCCCAGGGCGTGGCGGGCTGGCCCAGCACGCAGCTAGTCCGTGCCATCTCTTGGTGTGCTGCTGTGGGGCTGAGACGACCCTGGCTCTGGGAGCAGCCCCGTACCCCCAGGGCCCCCGGCGCTTGCCCCCGCGTGCCAGCAGCAGCGCTCTGCCTGCCCTGCATGGCAACCCAGGATGTGTGCGGGTGTCCCCGCGGGGGGGATGTGGCGGCAAAACCACCCTGGTGGAGAACCCTGATCTGAGAGAAGGAGCTAATTAGGGGCAGGCGTCCCTTGGCAATAAATAGAAAGAACAACACGGAGAAGCGAGAGGCATCGCGTCCAGCATGTTGATGACTGTCGGAATACATTAGCCCATCACATTATTCGGAGGCACAACACTCCCTTTGAGTGACTGTGGTGTGTGTCTGCATAACAGCACTTTCAAAGGGGAATAGTTTTGCTTGAAGTGAGAATTTATCCAAAGGTGAAATGAGAGGATCACATCCAACATTTGCCCTGGAAAGACAGAATTCTTTTCTCCTGACAGTAGAGGAAGGGTTTTTTTTTTCCTTCGTTTTAAATCTTTTTTTCCACTTCTGGTCCACCAGGGATATATCGGATTCAGAATAAAGTGTTGATATTCCACAAAAGATGAGTGGAAAGGGCCCGCGCACCAGCTCGCGGTCGCCAGCGCCGTGCAGAAGGATTTCCCAGAGTGCCAGGAGGAGGAAGGCTTTTCCTTCCCGCAAAAAGCGCAGAGACCTCAGTTCCCTCGCAGAAATAAAAGGGACGCGGCGCCTGCCTGTCACTCACCAACAGTTGCAAGAAATCGGGGCTCTGTCGGTAGAGCTGCTTTTAGATAACTCACCCTGCTCCGCTCCTCGCTGCCTCAGCCCCTGGAAGCGGCCCCGCCGCGCCGCGGAGCGGGGCACCGGTGCTCACACGCCGCTCCCTGCGGCGCACTGGCCATCACCGCACACTCAGCCCGGCCGTGGACGCCAGGGCGCTGCGGCGGCCCACGCGGGCACGGACGGCACCTCGGTCTTCCTTGTCCCCAAAGTCCGTCTTGCTTTTCATCCTGCGTGGAAGGCACAGGGCTGTTCTCAGAGCTCTGCCTACTCAGACGCGGGGAGGAAGAGGCACACCGAGTGGGGCATGAACTGTTCTCAAAGCAGGCGCGGTTCGTCCCGCGGACGGGGCCCTGCAGCAGCCCTGTCTGTCCCTCTGCGAGTGGCAGCTCCCAGAAGTCCTGGCCCCAGACCCTTGCTCTTGACCTCGGTCCTAACGGAGGGCGTGAGGCCCTCTTCCTGCCTACAGAAATCTGCACTCGCCACGCGGAAGGGACACGACTCCAGCGCTCAGCGAACATTACTGCTTAATCCAAAGCCCTGGGCATCACTTCACCCGCTTCGGGTGTAGCACAGGGTCCCGGCACAGAAGGTTCCAGCCATCTCCCACGTGGTTTTGAGAGGCACCTACCACAGCCGTGCCATTCTGGAACATTCCATAAGGACGTGCGGGTTGTCCTCTCACTGCTCTGGGACACGGACACAGAGGAGCTGCCCGAGGCTGCCATCCCAAGGAACACGTGTGGGCCCTCTCCCGTCCTCACGCTGGGCAGGGGCTGGGAACCTGCAGTGCGTCCAGCAAATGTCCTGGAGCCTTGGGAGGCCCTGCCCCTGCAGCCAGGGAAGATGGCAGCCTCCTCGCACTCCTGGCACGGCGGTGATCACGGCCGGTGTCGGTTCTCTAAGCCAGCCTTGAGCCACACCGGCCGCCAAGAGATCAGTCATAGAGTCGTCAATACTCAGCCCTAGAAACTCAGATCTAGAAAGCAGAACTGAAGCTGGCCACCAGGCGGCACTTTCCGGGCTGATCCCGGCTTGTCTTCAAACGTTGGTTAGCAACGGGGCGTTGACCATCATCAGGTGCACGGCTCCAGTCCCAGAGGAACCGACACACGCCCTCTGTGTGCCCTCAGTCCCCTCGAGGTGTCCTGTAACACCCAACGCAATGCAGATGCTATGTGAATAGGCGGAGGCTGTATTGTTTAGGGAATAACGACCAGAAAAAAAGTCTGTGCAGATGCAGTATCTTTAAAAAAACGTTTTGGATTGGGGGTGGTTGGATGCAGAGTTGTGGCATCTGTGGGCACCGAGACGGGCTACTGCGAAAGTCAGCAGAGAGATGAGAATGACACAGAGCCTCGCCATCACCGATGGCTCCGCCCTGCACCCCTCCCCGCGCCACCGCACCGCAGGCTCCGCTCCCACACAGTTCAGCCAGGTCACGGCGTGGCAAAGCCAGCTCACTGCTGGGTCGCAAAGAGAATCAGCCAGTGGGTTCAGCCACCACTTGGGGTGTCCACAACCCTTCTCAAGGTGCATGGATCAGGTTGGCCCGCGATGCAGCTGGTACGACACCACCTCTGACACCAGCGTCCCCTAAGAGTGCCAGTTGGAGTGTCGCTGCTCCACTTCCAATCCAGCTCCCTGCTAATGCACCTGTTAAAGGAGTGAAGATGGCCCAAGCACGTGGGGCCCTGTCACCCATGTGGGAGGCCCAGATGGAGCTCCTGGCTCCTGGTTTCTCACTGGCCCAGCCCTGGCCGTTGTGGCCATTTAGGGAGTGAACAAGTGGATGGAGGATCTCTCTCTCTGACTCTGCATTTCAAATAATCAAATAAATCTTTTTTGAAAGATTTTTTTAAATCTTTGGGCCATCTTCTACTGCTTTCCCAGGCCACAGCATAGAGCTGGATCAGAAAAGGAGCAGCTGGGACCAGAACCCGCGCCCGAATGGGATGCCGGTGCTTCAGGCCAGGGCTTTAATCCGCTGTGCCACAGCGCTGGCCCCCACTCTGTCTTCAAATAAATAAGTAAATCTCAGAAGGAGGAGGGGGAGGGGGAGGGGGAGGGGGAGGGGGAGGGGGAGGGGGAGGAGGAGGAAGCTAGCCCAACTCGGGGAGAATTCTGGGTGCAAAGTCAGGTGGACCAGAAAGCTCTCATTGTTTGCTGTCTGAGGATTCCGTGTCTGAGCCACACCTCCCCAGCACACACGAGACCCATCAGAGAGCTTGCTGTGAAGGGATGAGGGGACCCTGGCCACTGTCCCTACCCCCGAGGCCTTCAGTGGACAAAGGCTGACAGTGGGCGGTGGTGTGGCCTGTGCCATCCACCGTGGGCTGTTTCGTGGACAGGAAAGTGTCTGCCCGTGTGGCTTCTCAGAACCAGTACTGAAGAGCTCTCGCCTGCGCCCGGGTGAGCCCTGTGTCTCCCTCCCCTGTCGATGCTGACCCGGTTGTTCCAGGGCACGCCTGGACATCGGCTCCGTCCCCATGCACCTGTGTGGGTGCCTTCCAGAACCCTGCCTGGTGAACAGGTCCCAACTCCCTATACAGAGAAGCCTTCGTTCTGCATGGAACACAGTAACACCGGCTCCCCATGATGTGCGCCCCTTCACCCGAAGTCACGCCCCCTTCAAGCCCCGCCCCCACGCCGGGCTGCCTGGTGCTGGTGACCACACACAGCCACCCTGGACTCTCTGGTTCAAACACGATTCTGCCTTCACGTCCCCTGTACCGTTTTCCCGGCCACAGAGACTGCGTGGCCAGGCTCAGTGCCAGCCGTGTGTGCACCCCCCGTCATGCCTGGGCCGACCCTGCATCTGGGCTCTTGCAGTCCCGGGCGCTGGACTGGTCCTTCCGTGTGGCAGTCACGCTTCCTGTTTGCCCCAGCTTTGCTTTTCCCCCCGGGTGGGGGGTGTTTGGGAGCGTGCTGTCATCCCCTCTCGGAACACCCCCTGGTGCTGGCGCCGTGGCTCACTAGGCTAATCCTCCGCCTTGCGGTGGTGCTGGCACACCGGGTTCTAGTCCCAGTCAGGGCGCCGGATTCTGTCCCAGTTGCCCCTCTTCCAGGCCAGCTCTCTGCTGTGGCCCGGGAGTGCAGTGGAGGATGGCCCAAGTGCTTGGGCCCTGCACCCCATGGGAGACCAGGAGAAGCACCTGGCTCCTGCCATCGGATCAGCGCGGTGCGCTGGCCGCAGCGTGCCAGCCGTGGCGGCCATTGGAGGGTGAACCAACGGCAAAGGAAGACCTTTCTCTCTGTCTCTCTCTCTCACTGTCCACTCTGCCTGTCAAAAAAAAAAAAAAAAAAAGAACACCCCCTGGTACGGGTGACTGGTTTCCCAAGTGCACTGAGGGAGTGTCCGGGCGCCCCAAGGTCACCTGGCGTGAGTGTGGCCTTGGCCCCAGGCTGTCTTCGGGGGGTCAGTTTGCCACTTGGGTCACCCATCTTCATTCTTCCCACACAGGGCCAGGTCCGTCCTGTCCTCCCAGGCCACTCCGTGCCCTCTGCTCTTGGTCAGTTTTAAGCAAGAGAGAGACTGGAACACGGATGGTGAACGCCTCACTCTGGTTTCACTTTGTTTACAGTCCTGTTTTTTTTTTTTTTTTTTAAATCCTTTCTCCGGGCACTGTAATTGGAAAAGCACTTGCGCTCATCATCTATAACTGTTATTAATGTGAAATCTACGTGCTAAACGTGAGTGAGGAAAAGCCCAGATCATTATCAATACTCTAACACCCACAGAAAAATTACCCAGGCGCCCACCAGCCATAAATCCTCGGCTCCAGGAGCCGCTCGGCGCTGGCGAAGACGGCCCTGCGGTAATGGGAGCGTTTAGTGCGGGAGGTGCTGTCCTATTTCTCTTCCTGATAGCGGTGGCGGCCGGGGCAGGCGCCGCACGGGGAAGCCATGCAGCAGGGCCGCCCCGGAACAGCAATACGTTTCCCGGGCTGATCAATAGGAAGATTAACTTAACCCGCAGAAGATGCTTCCATCCCGTTATTGATCACCCTGGCAAGTGCACGGGTGTGTGGGGATGGGGCTGTGTGCGGGAGCCAAGCCGCCGGGGCGCTGGGCGAGGACCCCTCCCAGGGAGGGCGGGGGGCCTGGCTCTCACCGCGCCCACCAGCACCCACCCTGAACAGGAAGCCTCTGGAGCCGCAGGCTGGGGCAGGACTGGAGCAAGGCTGCGCAGGGCTCCCACGGGCCGGGCTCCCACGGGCCAGGCTCCCATGGGCCGGGCTCCCACGGAACCAGCGAGCTCTTAACTTACTGAGGCGCTGGGAAGTTTTGTTGAGGGTCAGCTTTTATTTGCTGATGCTACTTGTCCTCGGTGCCCACTCTGTGATCACCTCCCAGAACTTCCCTTGGCTGAGAAACGGGACGAAGCTCGCTTTCAAAAACAGCGGAGATTTTCACACTCTGTTATGGCTCAAAAATTCTGGGGCCAACGTCCGCCCCTGAGCCTTGAGTCACCGCTGTGAGGTGCCCCACAGGACCTGCAGTGACAGGGACCCCTCTTCCAAGTTCCTTCAGTGAGCGTGCACCCTGCGTGAAGGTCCGGGTTTGGCTTCCGACCTTGGACCCGCCCACTCGACAGGTGCAAGGGTTGGGGCTCCCACCAGCCGCAGGGTCTCTCTCCTGTATTTGCACTCAAGGCTTTGTTAGTCACAATTACTATTAACTGCACCTTGAATAATTTTATCACAAAAACAAATTCCCCTCCGGCTAATTCCCTAATGGTTTGCCCCATTTCATGAAGGATCAACGCTTGGCCTGAGATCAGTCGTCTTCCCTTCCCTCCCAAACCGTCGCAACTGGAGACCCCCTCCCCTCCCGAGGGCCCGGGTCCCATCCTCCCCTGACGGCTCCAGGGCCCGAGACGGGGAGGAGCGAGGTGTCTGCTGCACCACGGGGCGGGGCGGGGGGAGCTGCTGCCCCCGCCCCAGGAATCCCGTGAAAATCCCGTGAGAGGAGGCAGCGCTGAGGGTGCTGGCGGGGATGAAGCCGCCGAGGGAGCCCCGAACCGGGACGCACATAATCACTTTCATTAAAGGAGGCATTTATTACGACTTTTATGTGATAATTGCGCTTTTATCCTGTGTAATTGTGTGGGCTTATTCAGGAATTGGGGCTAAAAGACGAAAATCGACCTTCGAGAGTCTGGATGGGAACAAGAGGGGGGCCTGTCCCCGCAGGAGGGGAGTCCCGGGCAGGAGGCTCCCTCTCCGCCTGGCGCGGGGGCTGCCGTTCTCTGTGCCGCAGGTTTAACCAGCAGCACCAGCCACTCCAGGGAGCTCCACCAGTCAGAGAGGAGCGAGGCGGAGAGCAGGTGCTTGGCGCAGCCTGTGAGACCCATAGCACCGGGCCTGGGTTCAAGTCCTATCCTGCTGTGGTTCCAACTTCCTGCCGATTACACACCCCTGGAGGCAGAAGCTGGTAGCTCCAGTGGCTGCGGCCCTGCCACGCCTGCGAGAGACGGAGAGACTAAGAGACCGTGTTGAGTTCCTTTGGGGAGTGAGCCTGGGGATGGGCCCGCCCACTATCTCTGTCTCTGTCTCGAAAATGGCTAAATAAATAACCTTGGTGTGTCGGGGGAAAGATACCATCCTACGTTTATTCTAAATTCTGTAAATTGGTTCTTAAGTCAGAGAGCAGACAGAGAGAGGTCTCATCTGCTGGTTCCTGACTGCCCGCAGCAGCTGAGACTGGGTTGGGCCGAAGCTGGGAGCCGGGACCTGAATCCGGGTCTCCCACATCGGGGGCAGGGACCCAACCACTAATCCATCACCTGCTGCTTCCCAGAGTGCACGTGGGCAGGCAGCTGGAGTCCGGGGTGGGGTCGGACTCACGCCTGGGAACTCCAGCATGATGCGGGAGTCCTACCCGGAAGCTTTCTTTTCAAGGATGTGTTTATTTATTTAAAAGGAAGAGTTAGAGAAAGAGACCTCTTTCACCTGCTGATTTATTTCCCGAATGGCTGCAGCGGCCTGTGCTGGGCCAGGGCCAGGCCCAAGCCAGGAGCCTGGAACTCCATCCGGGTCTCCCACCTGGGTCCAGGGGCCTAATGGGTTGGGCCATCCTCCACTGTTTTCCCAGGCCATTAGCAAGGAGCTGGATAGGAAGTGGAACAGTGGAGACTCGAACCGGCACTCATGGGATGCTGGCCTCTCAGGCGGCCGCTTAACCCACTGAAGCCAGCCCCTAACCGATGTCTTCAGCACTAGGCCCAATGTCAGCCCTCATTTTTATTTTCAGAAAGGAAAAAGGCAGATTTTTTGAGGTATTGATGACTTAGGGACACCCAGCTCTTCGTGGAGCTGTGTAGAACGCACGCCCAGGGTCCCGGTGCTGGGACAGACCAGGAGTGACCGGCAGCGGGCGGTGTGGGGGCCGCAGGACCAGCGAGCGTGCAGCCCTGGCCCCTCCCAGCTCATCTGGGTGTGTGCAGGGAGAGGCACCGCGGAACACTCAGTGTGACTAACAGGAGAGCAAGAGCATCTCCGGCCACACGCTCTCAGGGTGGGACCGGACCGCCGTCCTTGCTGGCGCGCGTGGCTCGGCTCGTCCTGTCTGGGACCCAGCTCCGCTCCGCATGCCCCGCCCACCGCCAGGGCCCTGTGGCTCTGCCCTTCCTGCTGCCTTGGCCCCAGCTCAAGCCTGAGGGTTGTAACGAGCTCGTGATGCACACAGGTGCGCTGGATGGGACCCCGGTTAGCAAGTGTGTTTTCAGGACACTCGGAGCAGGTGCAGAAGAAACACTGCTCCACTTGGCATCCTAGACCAGAAATGATGGCTTTTGTCTTGAGACCCGCATTCAGGCATATTCGGGAGAAATACAATCCGTTCAGGGCTTCTTGTCCGTACTACTGATTTTTAAAAACTGACTTTAGAGCAAAATTTTTAGCAAAGGAAAACAAGAACCTACCTGAAAGCTGCCTTACAAACCAGCGAGGAACAATGACGAGCTTGTCACCATCCTGGGCCACCCCAGCCCTGGGGAGGTGGAATCTGTAGGCCAGAGTCCGCCATCTGAGCCGTGTCCCGCCCGACTCGCACACTCCTTAAAGCCTTAGAAGCACAACGTTAGCGGACTTGGTACGCGTTCATTGGCTGTGAGCAACGTTCAGATGTTCTGAAGTTCAGATAAAATTGTATATATAGACGTGGAGCATACCCACAGACACACAGACACACACATACCCACAGACACACACATACCCACAGACACACAGACACACACATGCACACAGATACACACATACACACAGACCTGGACAGACACGCACATACCCACAGACACACACGGACACGCACATACACACAGACACCCACATACCCACAGACACGCACGGACACACACATGCACACAGACACACACAGACACACAGACCTGGACATACACACAGACACACAGACACGCATATACACACAGACACACATGGACACGCACATACACACAGACACACAGATACACACAGACACACAGACACACAGACACACACGTACACACAGAAACACAGACACGCACATACCCACAGACACGCACGGACACGCACATACACACAGACACACAGACGCACACATACACACAGACCTGGACAGACACACAGACACACAAACACGCATATACCCACAGACACACACGGACACGCACAGACACACAGACACACACATACACACAGACCTGGACACACCCACAGACACACAGACACGCACATACCCACAGACACTCACGGACACGCACATACACACAGACACACAGACGCGCACATACACACAGACCTGGACAGACACACAGACACACAAACACGCATATACCCACAGACACACACGGACACGCACATACACACAGACATGCACATACCCACAGACACGCACGGACACGCACATACACACAGACACATAGACACACACAGACACACAGACCTGGACATACAGACACACAGACACACAGACACACAGACACACATACACACACGCACAGACACACAGACACACATACACACATGCACAGACACACACAGACACACAGACACGCACATACCCACAGACACGCACGGACACACACATACACACAGACACACAGACACACAGACCTGGACATACACACAGACACACACATACACACAGACACACAGACACACAGACCTGGACATACACACAGACACACACAGACACACAGACACACAGACACACAGACACACAGACCTGGACATACACACAGACACACACAGACACACAGACACACAGACACACAGACCTGGACATATACACAGACACACACAGACACACAGACACGCACATACCCACAGGCATGAGATGGATTCGCTGGTTTGGAGCATGGCAGGCAAATCTTGGAGCTCCAATCCCCGCATCCCAGGGGAGCCACGCGGGTCTGGGCGGGGTGAAGGCAGGGACGTCGTCCTGGGATCAGAGGCCGGTGCCTGCTGGCTCCTGGGATGAGGACCTCGGGGCCCTGGGGAGCGAGGCTCTCACCTTGTGTCGGGAGCTTTGGTGAAACTGCACTCCTGTTTGCCAATGCGGAGTTTTACAGGGAAAAACTGACTGTGTGAGAACACTCACGCATAGGGCTGGAGTCAGCTGCCCTGAGAGCCTCAGCTCCACGTGGGGAGATCCTGCCGCCCTCGTCCCAGGGGCTGGGAGACACGGGGCTGGGAGACACACACCGGTGCCTGCTGGACTGCAAATCTGCCATCATCGGTGGCATAGGAAAACTGTGCTCAGACCCCGGTGTGTGCGGTGAGCAGCTCCCAAGGCAGCAGCCAGAGGCTCCCCACAGCCAGAGCTCGAGCTCGCTCCCCGCGAGACGCCCAGACTTAGCCCAGCGAAGGCCTGTCGGCAGCTCAGACGACCCGTGGCTGCCATTCCTCAGTGGGGACACATCTGCAGCGGGCCATCCTCTACTGCTCTCCCAGGCCATAGCAGAGAGCTGGGTGGGAAGCGGAGCAGCCGGGACTCAAACCCTTGCCCATATGGGATGCCGGTACTGCAGGCAGCGGCTTTAACCACTACGCCATAGTGCTGGCCCCTAGGCCTCTCGTCTTAAATGTCACTTGGCCCCTTGGGAACAAACCTCATCCAAGTCGTAGTAACCACTGAGAAGTTCTTCAGCCAGGGGTACATGGAAGTGTCTAAGACTTCCGCAGGTGTTTATGGATTTCCTGCAGCGTGCTAGGCATTGACGCAGATGCTGGGGACACGGCAGTGAGTGGCACAGCCAAGCCCCCATCCTCTGGGGGCTCACGCATGGTGAGAGGGCACTCACTGTGAGTGATGCTCAGTGCTCGGAGAACCGTGTATGAATGAACTCACGTCCACAGCACCCTTTCCTTCTCTGGTTTTCACATAAGAAATTCTGGTGTGGAGAACCTGGTCCCAGTCCGCAGTCTGCCCCCAGAGCTGGTGCTCACTGTCAAGTGCCTGATAGCTCCCCAGCTTCTGTGACGTGCCAGCCCTGTGACAGAAACAGAGACATCCCAGGGAATCTTCCGGGCAGCGGTTCTGGCCCTACGGGGTCTTGAGAGGCTCTTGGCCACCACCTGACGTGGTCCCCGAGTGATGTCTCTGTGGACTTGGTGCATTTGGTGTCTGGTCGTGGGCAGAGAGGTGGGCGTCTGATCCAAGGCCAATCGCAGTGTTGATGTCACAGAGTGACCTCACTTCCAAGGGTTCCATGATCACACTGGATATAACAAGAACTGAAGGACTCCAGCTCTCCCACACAGGTGAACTGGGGCATGAATGAGGCTTCCATGTGCCTGGCCAGTCGACAGGAAGAGACTGGTGGTTTAGGAATCAGGACAGTCCCAGAGTCCTCAGTTTCATGAGTGTGGGAGACAGAACGAGAGCTCTCAAGGAGGCCGACAGCCACACCCCGGGCCCTGCGTGTGTTGTGCTTCCTGGCGGGGGGGCTTCAAGTCACACAGGCAGCCAAGGTCCCTCATCACCTAGCCTGGTGGTGGGCGATGCCCCTGGGCTCTCTGCCAGGCCCAGATAGCCACAAGGTCCTGCCCGGGGAAGAGGGGGACCAGAAGTCAGCCGGAGAAGGGCTGGGATGGCGGAGTAGAAGTGGGGGCCGCGAAGGCCCCGAAGTGTGGACTGATGCCAGAAGCCCGAAGGGCAGGGCCGGGCTGTGTCTGCCGTGAGCCTCTGACAGGGGCCTGTCCTCAATTCCAGCCCAGAGAGACGAGCTCAGAGCCCCCAGTGGTGCCCGAGCTGTGAGAAAGCGGAGACCAGGTCCTGGGGCTCCGTAGCCGAAGCAGACACGAGTGCAGCCTCCCCGAGCACCCCAGGTCGTGCCAGTCTCCCCCAGGCGCCCGTCTCCTGGGGAACTGCATTTCTCCCATGCCTATGTTGTTCCGTGTTCTGTGTTATAAGTGGGGGGTCCGATTTTTCCTCTTTAGGAGTTTAGGGTAAACTCGCATCCGCCCTAGGCTGTCAGGCTCCCCTCACAGCTATAAACAGAGGCTTCGATTTAGACTTGGCTGGGAGCGATCTCCGCCCTTACTCCACAGCTCAGTCTGCCAATACACTGGCAATACAATCGCGAGAGGGGGCGGTGGCGCTCTCCGTGGAGCGGAGATCATTCTTGGTGCCCGACTCTGATGCTCTCCGTGGGCTGTGTCTCCCTGAACCCTCGGGCTGGAAGCATCCTGGGTGCGCAGGGACGGCGGGCGGCACAGACCCCTGTGTGGTGACCCCGTCCATGGGAGATGTGCGGCCTGAGTGGCTCTGAGACTCTGCCTGGCACAACTAGCTTGCCTGAGTTGGCTGCCGGCTGCTTAGGGAGATGGCACAGCTGTGAACTTGATTTTGGCCAACCGTGGGGAAGCGTATGCCCTCACTTCATGGTACAATGTGCCTGGATTAACACCACGATCCCCCCTGCTTATCACCCTGGTCGTATTTTAGTTTCTGATGAGGACTTCCACGGGTGGTTGAAGACCAAAACAGGGAGAAGTCACGTCGAACGGTGGGTACAGGGGACAACCAGGCTCCTGCATATGGAATCCCGTCTTCAAGGGGAAGCCAAGGCTGTTAATCCAGCCCGTGCCCGGCAGGCTCTCCTGCACTGTTGGCTGGAAGACGCTCAGGAGAGCTGAGACAGAAACAAGGGAGGATGCGCTTCTGTAGCTGGACCGGCAGAGGGGCTACGTTCCCAGGGGCACGGAGCCACTGCTGTCCGCGGACTCTGCTCAAGCCCGGGGTCCACCGGTGGCCTGTGGGCAGCAGTGGACGCTTGTGTAAGCCCTTGAACTCACCTCTGTGCAGCGGGCATGTGGGCTGTGTGGAGATACCCACCCCTGCACCCCACAGGGCACACAGCACCAGGACGACTCGCTCACCCAGTCTGCCCAGCGGGCCCTCCCAGCTGTGGAGGGGAACCTGTTCCTGGCAGCCAGACCAGACCCAGAGCTGGACCTCAGCCTGAAGCCAAGGCATGTTCTAGTGACCATATTGGAGGAATCTGCATTTATGTAGACATAAATTAGAAAGCCCTGGAAAGAAGATGCCATAATGTCATTCATTCTGCACTTAAGGGTTTTTTTTTTTAAGATTTTATTTATTTATTTGAGAGGCAGAGTTACAGACAGTGAGAGAGAGAGACAGAGAGAGAGGTCTTCCTTCCACTGGTTCACTCTCCAAATGGCCATGATAGCCGGAGCTGTGCCAGGCTGAAGCCAGGAGCCAGGAGCTTCTTCCGGGTCTCCCATGTGGGTGCAGGGCCCAAGGACTCGGGCCATCCTCCACTGCTTTCCCAGGCCATAGCAGAGAGCTGGATTGAAAGATGAGAAGCCAGGACTAGAACTGGTGCCCATATGGGATGCCAGCACTTCAGGCCAGGGCTTTAACCTGCTGTGCCACAGTGCCGGCACCAACACTTAAGAATCTTTTGGACAAAATTTGGTTGCTCATTCAGTCATTTGAAAATAAGCATTGGCTGTGCAGGTCCCTGTGCGTGGAGTGGACCTGGTCTCCATGGGTGCCCTGAGCCCAGGGGAGGGGCATGGACACGAGCTGGGGCTCCAGGCCTTCGGAGGGCAACTTGCTGCCCCAACTCACTTGTTTGCCACAAGTAGAAGACTTATTTTTAAAAGTATTCATTTATTTATTTATTCAAAAGGTGGCGTATTATTGAAAGAGAGAGCGAGCGTCCATGGGTTGATTCATTCCCCAGATGGCCTCAGCCACTAGGGCTGAGCCAGGCTGAACCCAGGCGCCAGGGACTCCTCTGGGTCCCTCACGTTAGCGGCAAGCGCCACCTCCCCAGGTGTGTTAGCAGGAGCTGGACGGGACGCAGCAGCCGGCACCGGACGTGGGATGCCGGCGTCACAAGCGGCAGTTCAACCCGCTGCACCACACTGCTGACCCCACAGACATTTGTTACCAGTTTCCGGGGTACCTGGTGGGCCATGCACCTGGTGGAAGCATCAGAAAATGCCCCATTTCAGATCTTTGATCCCCGTTCTGAGTTATCTGCACAGTGCCCGTACATGTCTCCTCTCCGCACAGGTAAATCGCGATGACTTACACGGAGTGCTAGAAACGATGCCACGGCCAAGTGCACTGTTTCTGAATTTGCAGGTTTCCCTAAGTTAAACACGTAAACATGTTAAGCAGGATGGATTGTTTTTTACTTTCTTAAAGTAGTACAACCCATTGAGTGGTTCATTGGAGTTAACGGCATTAACAATTAATTGGTTTTTTAAAGAACAGTAAAAACAAAGAATCACGGAAATCCGATGATCTTCCAAACTGACCCCCTTTGCCCACTGGCTGGGTTTTCCCGCACTGTTCCCTGTAGTTGATCTTTTCATAGCCAGCATTCTTCAGTGCAGCAAAAACGATTGTACGGGTCCAGGTGACGCAGTGTGGCCAGGGACGTGCGGCTCAAGGGGGGCACCAGCGTCCCTCGACGGCCGCCACCTCCCAGAGCGGGCGTCCGAGGCCCAGTGCCTGGTGAAAACCTTCATTCCCAGCAGAGGAGGGAAGAGCCGACCCGGGACCTCGGGTGGGGCCTGGATGCTGGGTGGAGCTGGGTGGAGCTGGGAGGAGCTGTGCAGGGTGGGGTGGGGTGGGGTGGGGGGTGTTTTAGAAGCTGCAGGCCAGGCCCTCCCTACGGGGCCCTGCATTGTCACCAGGGGCTGGGGAAGCAGGGGGGTGTCAGGCTGCACCCCATCTCGCAGCTGCCCAGGAAGTGGCAGGAGGGAGACAGACAGGTGAGGGGTCAGCGGGACTGGGGGTGCCACCCACGGGGAAAGCCCACTTGGCGCGGTCTGTGTCCCAGGAATGTGCCTGTCGGTTCCTGGTATCCGGAGGCGGGGCCTGCGGAGGTCATCGGACTCACTGCCCGGCGATGGCGCCTCCGGCTTCGTGAGGAGGAGGGGAGGCCGGCCGCCAGTCCTGGGATGCTCCACGTTGTGCAGGCCCTCCCCGCAGCCAGCGCCACGCCCCGGGCCACGCAAACCTCTGCTCCCTCCAGGGGCCAGGTCCCTCCCGACAGAGAGAGCCGACCTGCCCCTGCCGGCGGGGTGGGGGGGGTGGGGCTCCTGTGCAGGGAAGAGCCCTGCACCTTTGCCAACAGGGCGGGCGTGAGTGAGGTCGCGCTCCAGGGGAGGGGCAGGTGCTTCAGCAGCGTCCACGGTGGCCAGGCTGTCCCCCCTCCCGCCTGTCCCGGCTGTCCGCAGCCAGAGTGGCCTCAGCCACCCCGTCCAGCTCCCCTGTCCCTGCTGTGCTCATAGCCCGCTTGCAGCCATGACGCATGTGGTGACAAAGCACCTGCCCCCTGCAGGGCTGGCCGTGCCGGGACCCACACCCATGACTGCCTGCTGCCGGCACCTGTGCCTTCTTCCCCCGTGTACTTGTCCACCCTGGTTAGTGTCCTCCCACTCAACACACTGAGCTGGCAAATCTTCGTACAAAAACACCCACAAGTGCAGTGGCACACGGGGGACATCCAGCAGGTGAAACTCTGCAGCCATTGGCATGCTGACTGTGCAGCCGGAGTCCACGGGAGGGGGCTCACAGTCCCGGCGGGGGGGGGTCTCTCCCCTCGCTCCACTCACTGAGGTCCCGGGAGGCCGGAGCTTTGCTCATTAAGGACTTGCTTTCAAGCGCTGACACTAGGAGCTGCAGTCAAAGGGTTAAACGGCGCTCAGCAGGTTGTTAGTGGAAGGCCGCTGCCAGCACTGGTATATTCTAGAACCCGTGTCTCGAATCCGGGTTTTGCAAAGAGCGAATCCGTAGGTGAAGGCAAACCTCAACATACGTGTACCGTGTTCCGTGTGGCTGGCCACGGGTGTGGATGCCCACGCTCAGGAGTGGGGGTACAACAAAAGACCAGTGACAAGAAAAAATGTGTGTGGCAACAGCCAGATGTCCAGCGTGGAACGTGGTGTGCGGCCACGGCGAGAGCCCCCGGTCCAACGCGGGAAGTGCCGGGCATGGGGCGTGGATGCCAGCGGCTGGCTCGCACACTCACTGCACACGGACCTGTGCTCGTCTCCAGCGGCGTGCGCGGCATGCACGCGTGCAAGCGTCTAACAGCTCCCAGCAGGCAGGAGGCGGAGCAGCGGCCGCGCACCCCTCCCCGGCCTGCCCCTCCAGGAGCCCTGGTCCTGGGGGCCCGGCCTCTCTCAGGGCTCTCAGCCAGGCGGCCCGAAGACGAGCTTGGGGGCGGCTCAGTCTGCGGTTAAATTCCCCCAAATCAGAGCAGTATTTCTCTCTCTGCATTGATTTCCCCAACATGGTTAAAATTATGTTGCCGGTTAACTTGTTTGTACAAATAAGCAAAGAAAATCCTCCAAATCACTGCACGTGGTGCGGGATTTATGAAACACACGGCCTGGATAAATATTTCCTGCTGCGCACTCACGCACACACACACACTCGCGTGCACACACACACATGCGCGTGCACAGGCAACTTATAAATTGCCATTACAACTCAAGAAAGCAGTTTAACTCAGTTGAGCAACTAAGTCCGTGGTTAGCCAGGCCGTCACACGAGCGCCTTATTAAAATCCCAGCGGCTCTGGCGTGTCTGGGGCGGGGAGAAAGGTTAAACTGCATATCAGCTACTGAGGAGAACTGAAGGGAGCTGAGCCCAATTAAACCGCCAGCGCCGCTCGCGCTCATAAACACTCGCTACTTTATTCCCCCCGGATGGCACCGCCAGGCAGCTCCGAGAGGCCCCGGCAAGAGTCTTTGCACGCGGCCCGCGGCCGCGCCCCGGCGGGCGGGAGGCGCCGCCATCTCTCTCTATTAATCATCACCCTCTCCCAACACCTGGGACTGCCTCCAACTCCCCCGGTTGCTATATCGACAATATTCCCTGTTGATTTCCTCATTTTCTCAGCCAAGGCTGCACTGACCTCTTTAAAATTCTTTATAAACGTCAGTAATTGCTGCATCCAACTTCAATTCATCACTTTCCCAGGCCTCATGTATTTTGATGATATGAAAGTTGACTGCATTTACATGCAAATTGAAGTTTTATATTAATAAGGGCCAGTGAAAGGCGATCTCGTGGTAACGCTCCATTATGACTTTTAAATACATTTGCCCGTGTCTCGACTGGCATTAGCGTGGTCACACCACGAGGAAATCATGTCGGCCTGATTGCAATTTTGTTTTCCAATTGGAAGTACAATTTCATCAGGTTTCGCTGTCATTTCTAATCATGACTTAAGTTTGCTCGCTAAATTGGAGAATTTCGCGGGGACTTCGGCGAACAGGTGAGGCGACAGCTGCGGCGACACCGAGGGCCGCCCATCCTGCGAGGCTGCTGTGAGACGGAGCGAAGTCGCCGCAGGCCCACGCGGCGGGGACGCGTTATCTTAAGCACCTTCGCTTCCACGGAGCAGCTCCGAGAGCCCGACACTTGTTCGCAGACGCCAGCGACCGAGGATTCAGGCCCCCGGCTGCCTGTTGGGTGACTTCCCTGTGTCCCGCGGCATCCAGGGGGCCGCTTTCTTCCCGGCTTCAAGACAGCAAGACGAGGGTGGTGCTTCGACCACGCCACAGGCAGCGTCCAGACCTCGCGTCATCGAGCGCAGCGTGGATCTTGCGTGTGCAGTCCACCCAGCCTTGCACAGGCGCCGAGAGGTAATGACGGGCCGCTCTTCCCACTGCACAGCGGCCGTGGAGCGAGACGGGGACTTCTCAAAGACCGGACAGCGCTGCGCTCGCTTTACCCAGCGTGAACCGGAACCCGGGCGCTCGGCCGCCACGGACACCTCCCCTCGGCTCCGCTGCTCGCCGAGATCCTGTTGGCAACAGCAGTGGCTTCTTGCTGCTGGTGCTGTGGGCACTGGGTGACATTCTGGGTACAACATCCGCGTTTGCCCAACACGACGCCACTTGCCCTCAGAGCTGGGATCTCCTGCGGGCCCCAGCCTTGTTGCCAGCCCCTGGACTTGGAAAACATGATGATCTTCCACCCACAGTGTCCTTCCTGGGCTCAACTTTGATCTGAATCTCTTAGATAAGACGCTGATAGCAGGCTGAATATGAGAAAGGCCACTGGGTGCAGGCAGGATTCTACAGTGCAAATATTTACCCAGAGAATTGTCGAAATTAACACCTTCCACTCTCAATGGCAGGCTGAAGATAAGCATGTGGCTTTTATGAATAAGCCCTCTGTGTGGGGACAGCGCACACAATGGTTATCTATGTAAAAACACAGATAGCCAGGGTAACTGTCAGTTGACCTGGTTCTGGTTTCAAAGTGAGGTTAAACTCACACTCTCCCTGTTGTTTATTTACCTATTTAATCTTCGTAATTACAGGGACCTCTCAAAGAAGACAGGAGAAGCTGGACCAAGGCGGGGATGCCTCTGGGAGAAGTTGGAGCCTGTGCCACGGGGGAGGGGACGCGAGCCCACCGATTTGCTCTAAGGACCGATGTTTGCTGGACGATGTTTGCTGGACGTTGGTGTCTGATGGTAGCTGGCAGGCGCCCACCCTGCTTCTCTGTGTCCGGGGGTTGTTCCTGGTGACTGCTCTTGGAGGATTTTAGGTGTGGCTCAGGTGAGGCCACACAGGTGCCCCTTCCTGGCATGTCAACCTCCTGGTGTTGTACGCCGAAGCCACCACTCTGTCTCGCTTCCTCCTCACTCCTTCCTCTCTCTAAGATTTGTTTGTTTATTTGAAAGGCAGAGTTACAGAGTGAGAGGGGAGAGAGAGAGAGAGAGAGAGAGATCTTCCATCCTCTGGTTCCCTCTCCAAATGGCAGCTCCTGAAGACAGGAGCCAGGAACTTCATCCGGGTCTCCCAGGTGTGTGGCAGGGGCCCAAGGACTTGACCCCTCCTGCTGCTTTCCCAGGGCATAGCAGAGAGCTGGATTGGAAGTGGAGCCGCTGGGACTTGAACCGGCACCCGCTTGGACTGCCAGCACTGCAGGAGGAGGCCTCACCGCTATGCCACAGCGCCAGCCCCCGGTTCTGTTGTCTAACCGCTTTCTGTCTTCCTAGTGTCCACACAGGAGCCCAAGCTTGGCTCCAGGACCTCTGGCTTGGCCAGAAGCAGCCTGTGCCTGGGAACCGCTCACCCCTGCTCTGGTGGCCAGATGTGAGCGGACCTTCAGAGGCAAAGTCCACCTGCGGCCCCCCCCCCCGCAGAAGCCTGCATGCCCACTCCCGCCCAGAGCCTGCCCCCCCAGGAGCCCCATTTCCGTGAGGGTCGCGTCCACCAGTGGTGGTCTCAGGAGTCCTGGAGACACCCCGGTCACCCTGCTCTTTCCGCCCACACAAGCCCATCAACCCTCACAGATGCGCCCCTGGTCCAGGCCACCCTTTCTCCCCTGGACACCCGGCCCACGTGGTGGACACTTCCCCCACTGCCCTTGCTGTCCCCCCTCAGCACTGGCGTCCCCTCTGACAAAGACACCCGGGTCACAGATGGGGCCCTTGGCCTGAAGCCACCAGGGAACTGGCCCGCAGTGAGGGAGTGAGGGCGGCCACCGTGTCCACGCCCAGCCCCTGACCACCTGCCCTCCTCTGGGTGCTTGGAAGATGACTTTTCTCGCAACATAGAAGTAAACAATGGATCCTGGTAGAGCCGTTACCATCTAAATCTCTCTTGCCATCTTTTCTCCTCTCCAAGCAATGTCATCCTCTGTAAAAACGTCTTCATCGGAAGCCCAGCGGACGTGAGACCGATGTAGCGGCTCTGACCAGAGCGAGAGAGACCCCTGGCCCCAGGAGCTGCTGCAGGTGGGGAAGGGGCTTGGCATCCAGAGTGAAGGCCCTGATGCAGTCCCAACCCAAGGGGGGGGCGCCCTGGGGACCCTGAGCTGGGGTCAGGAGCCGGGGCCTTTACTGGCATCTCAGAGAGAGAGAGAGAGAGAGAGAGAGTCTTCCATCTGATGGTTCACTCTCCAATTGGCTGCAACAGCCAGAGCTGTGCCGATCCGAAGCTGGGAGCCAGGAGCTTCTTCCAGGTCTCCCATGTGGGTGCAGGGGCCCAAGGACTTGGGCATCTTCCTCTGCTTTCCCAGGCCACAGCAGGGAGCTGGATTGGAATAGGAGCAGCTGTGACTTGAACCAACGCCCATATGGGATGCCAGCACTGCAGGCCAGGGCATTAACTGGCTGCGCCACAGCGCTAGCCCCTGGGTGGTGTGTTTTGTTTGGGTTGGGTAATTCCACTTAAGAAAACTCATCCAATTCCGTGGGAAAGTAACGCACAGCGCCCTGACATCTGTTGGAGAGCAGCTGGAAGAATGGGTCCCTCCAGGGTCACAGGACAGTGACTGACCACTGCCTGTGCCACATACGGCATGGGACACAGACGCCCTGTGGCATGCACGACTCCACATACATGTGCACTCTGTGCATCTCCAGACACACTCCTAGGCTGTGCACACCTCCACACCCAGGTTCTACTCCGGACACGTGTCCTGCCTGGTGCACGCCCTCACACGTGTGTCGTATGCTGCACAGGTCTGCACACATGGCTCCCGTTTTCGGGTGTACGCCGGAGGTGCAGTATAGATTCTCACAGTGTCTGTGAGCTTCCGTGTGAGGCCCCTGTGCCGATTTCCGCAGGACTGAGCCACGTGTCACGCCCTCCCCTGCACGTGGCCTCCGATTCCTCCACACGCTCACCAGCTCTTTCTGGGATCTGGAACTCGGGGTCCTGGTCGGTGGGAAGGGGTGTCTCACCACGGGTTAGGGCTGCATTTTCCTCATGCTGGTGGCAGCGGGCACCGTCTCCTGCCTGCAGTCATCCATGTGGCTTCTTTGAAGAAGCGTCTGTTCAAACCCTTTGCCCATTTTTCAAGCTGTTTTTTGTTAGTGAATTCTAATTCTTTTTTTGATTCTGGACATAAGCGCATTTTCCCATACTCCATGAGTTTGCCTTTTACCCTGGATTTTGTTTTCTGATGCCTACCAAGTCTGAATAAGAGGGCTGCGGACACTTGGTGTGTGTTGTGTCTCCCATGCCTTGGGGTCACAGCTGAGAAATCGCTGCGGCATGAAGCTCGTTGCCTGTCTTCTGACTTTGCCAGTCTCGCCTCGCATGTTCAGGCCCCGGCTCCACTGTGTTCATTTCTGGGCATGGTGTGTGGTAAGGGGCCACTTTGTGTTGGTGACGGTTTCCGCGTGGTATCCGGTTCTCACGTGGCACCTGCTGCGATGCTTGCTCCTTCCCCCAGGGAGTGGTCTGGCACCTTTGTTAAAAATCGTGTGACTGCACACACAGGTGACTGCACACACAGGTGACTGCACACCTGAGGCTCCCTCTCTGTGCTCCTGGTCCACGCGTGTCTGCACCATGCCACGCTGTTCTGATTCCCATAGCTTTGCAGTACATTTGGAAGTCAGAAGGCTGAGACTTACAGATCTGTTCTGTCTCTAGACTTCTGTGGATATTCAGGTCTCTTGAAAGTCCACGGGAATTTTACAATGCATTTTCCTCTATTTCTAAAAACCCATTCCTGAGAGCCTGACGGAGCGGGCCAACAGCTGCTACCCAACAAGTTGTCACGTCTCAACACCGTGTCTCCAATCAGGCACGCAGAGCGGCACCCCCTTGGGTGGGCTGTAGCTTCTCTGCTGTAATCGGTGCCGTCAGAGCGCCCGTCTGGCCTCCTGGGAGAGGCTACCCCACGTCTCCTGTTCTTCTCCGTGCCGCTGCGAACGGAGTCCTTCCTGTCATTTCCTCTCGGTGGCTTCATCGCCCGCAAATAGGAACACAGTTGCTCGGAGCCTGGATTCTGCTCGGCGCCACGCTGATGAGTTCGAGGTTCTGACGGGTGCTGGCTGTGGCCTCAGAATGGGCTACAAAGCAAACCCAAGTGGGCTCTGCACTCACAGGACCTGTGTGTGGGCTCTGCACTCACGGGACCTCCCCCGTGGGCTCTGCTCTCACAGGACCTGTGTGTGGGCTCTGGGCTCATGGGACCTCCCCGTGGGCTCTGCGCTCATGGGACCTCCCCCGTGGGCTCTGTGGCTCCCCCGTGGGCTCTGCGCTCATGGGACCTCCCCCGTGGGCTCTGCTCTCCTGGGATCTGTCGCATGGGGTTTGCCTCAGCCACTCAGATTTCAGTGTGAGTCGCCCAGTGGCACATGGTGTCCATCACTCATGCCACTGCCCCGCCTCTCTCGCTGTGGGACACCACCGAGCGTCCCTTCTGCTGGGGGGTGGGGCGCTGGGATCATCGCTCGTGTTGTCCATTTTGAAAGCCGCGGGGAACGTTCCTCCACGATTCTCCTGTTGCACGTGTGTTGCCACGTGGGTTTGGACTAGACCTCGCGCACTGCCACCTTGCACAGGGCCAGGGGACACCGACAGTGCCCCGGGCTGTCATCCCAGAGCCACAGCGTCTCCCGTGTCATCTCTCTCTCCACACTCAGCCATTCTGGCGGGGCTGGTGTTAACTCACTTCGTTTTATTTCCCAATTTCCAGATGCTGACGTAGCTGAGCCCGTATCGTCTCTTGTTTACCGTTATCTTTAGTTCAGTGTCTTTTGAAAGCTTCTTGGTTCATTTGCTGTATGGATGCTTTTCCCGTTTTAACCTGGAGAGATTCTCTCCAGATTCTGGTACAAATTTATGTCAGGACTACCCCCTCTCGTGCTCTCTGGCGGGCTTTTTATTTCTAAGCAATTTCTTTGGATCAACAGAAATACCTACCTTCAGTGTGGTCAGTTTAGCAGTCTTGTCTTCATGGTTGTTCGGTATGCAAGTGTGTCCAAGCTCAAAGGTCTTTCCCTAGCCTACGTGTGAGTTGTCCTGTGCCATCTCCCCTATAATTGTTTTACCTTAAATATTCATACTCATAGGCCACTGCGAATTGATTTGCTAATATGGATTGAAGTTAGTCAAACTTGCCAACTCACACACAGATAAACACCCACACATCCTTCTTATTTATTTGAGAGGAATAGTTACAGAAAGAGTGGGAGAGAGAGGGAGAGAGAGAGAGAGAGAGAGAGAGAGAGAGAGAGAGACCTTCTATCCATTGGTTCACTGTTCACTCTCCAAACAGCCACAACGGCCAGGGCTGGGCCAGGCCCGAGCCGGGAACCTGGAGCTCCGTCTGGCTCTCCCACATGGTTGGCGGGGACCCAAGCCGTCCTCTGCTGCTCTCCCAGGCACACGAGCAGGGAGCTGGAGAGGAAGAAGAGCGGCCAGGACTTGAAGCAGCGCCCATCTGGGATGCTGGCCTTGCCGGTGGAGGCGTACCCCAATACGCCGTAATGCAGACCCCCAGCCTCTGGAGTCTTATTGGCTTTCAGCAGCCCACAGCTGACTGTGGCGTAGCGGACGTTTGCTGATACGCTGGGACACCTTTGGCTTGACAAAGGTATCCTCAAACTTTCCTATCAACAATACTTACAGGGCTTTTTGGCAGAAGACTTACAATATTCAGATGTTTCATTCAGGGTGTATGATGGATTCGATGCCATTATCAATGTTACATTTAACTAAAATTTTTTTATTTGTTTATTTGCAAATTAGAGAGAGAGGGAAACAGAGGGGGAGACAGAGACACAGAGGGAGACAGATCTCCCGGCCGCTGGTTCTCTCCCCCAATGCCCACAACAGCCGGGGCTGGGCCAGGCTGCCAGTAAGAGCCCAGAACCCAGTGGCGGTCTCCCGAGTGGGAGGCAGGGACACAGATTCCTGAGCCAGCTCTGCTGCCTCCCGGGGCCTGCACTAGCGGGAAGCTGCATCCCCAGCTGAGCCAGGACTCGAATCCAGGCCCCGCCACGGAGAAACAGCGTTCCAAGCAGCATCCGAACCAAACGCTGGCCTGTGGGGTTCGGCTCTGTGCCAGCTGCTGCTGACTCTCTGAAGCTGACCTGAGTGCTCTCCGGGGCTGGGCTGTGAGCTGTGGGATTGGAGGAGGAGGAAGGCCAGATGTTGCACTAGTCGGTGCAGGCGACTCCGGACCTGTGAGCGGGAGGCCGTGGGAAGTGCGTGGTGCCTGGGCGTACCTAGAAGGGATCAGTGGCAGAAACGGTGCCGGGTTTCCGATGCAGCAGGAAACACAGAGCAAGGGTCGGTGTCTCCAAACTGAGTGCTTTGGAGACTGGTTCTAACTCATCTCGGGGGCTGCTGGGGGGTCTGGGCATCCATGTTGAGAGCTGGATCCCAGACAGCGAGGCTGGGACGCTGCTCAGGCTGCCAAGCAGGGTGATCGGGAAGGCAGGGGTCACAGGCCTGGCACCCGGAAGCGCTGTGGGATGGCAGGTGTCATTTGTGAACCACCGGAAGGCCGCACGCACTTCCGCACAGCCGGCTGGGCGGGGCTGGCACAGCAGCTAGGATGCCCCAAATCAGAGTGCCGGGTGGGGGTCCCAGTTCCACCCCGACTCCAGCTCTCTGTGGACGCACACCTGGGAAGCAGCGGGGGATGGCTCGAGCGGTTGGGCCTCTGCCACTCATGTGGGAGACTCGGGTGGAGGTCCCAGTTCCGACTTCAGTGTGGCCCAACTCCGGCTGTGGCGGGCATTTGGAGGGGGGGGGAACAGGTGGATGGGATACTTGTCTCCCTCTCAAGTAAAAAATGAGAGAACCGACCGGGTGTCATCACTGTCTTTGCTCCGCAGTGGAAGGACTGAGAAGTGGACTCTCCGAGAGCAGTCAAGGCTGATGGGCGGAGTGCGTCCATCACCAGTCCCGGGCCAGGCAAGCCGAGGCCGGGGTCGCACTGTCATCTACTGCTTGGAGTCTGTGCCCCCCGGATTCACGTCAGAGGGTGCCAGGGCCTTTGTGGTGGTGGTGAAGGAGGGCTTCATGGCGGAGGCTGCTTGGGGACAGCTGGTGACTTTGTGAGACCCAGGAGATCAAGACGCAACACAAGTGGACCGACAGCCAGCAACGACGTGGCAAGACGCCAGCATCCACCAGCTACCTGGAGAGGCCTCGGGAGACCTTGACCTGGGACATCAGCCCCCAGAGCTGCCGGGGATGAAGCCCCATGGCCTGAGCCTGCTGCAGTCCCGGGGAGACTGGCCCTGCTTCATCCACGTGCATGTGGCTTCCAGGCGTGTTTGTGGACGGAGCTGGCTAATGACCCAAGGCGACTCTCCCTTCATCTGCTGAACTTGACCTTGCTTGGGGGACACTGAGCTTGTCTTTAGGAGACAATCACAAGTGACCCCTCCCCTTTGCAAGGGAAGGGTCCAGGGCCCAACGTTGCAGCTGCAGGAGGCCCTGATGGCGCCGCCCTGCCTGCTGCTTCTCCCGCCCCCACGGCCGAGGCTGAGCATGGTCCCATGGGGCATCTGCCGTGAAGGGCAGAAGGAGGCCCGAGCAGGGATGGAGGCTCTCCCGTTTAACTTTGCATGGTAATGGGGGAAGAAGCAGGACCAACACGGGTTGATGAGGTGGAAGCACGATTTGTTTATGGGTGGAAGCCACGGTTGTCTGTATTGAAAACGCGAGGCAGGCAACGGACGCTGTGACCCTTACACTGGCATAGAGAGGCCTCATGGGAAGCGGCTCTGGGGGAAGCGGGAACCCAGGGCCTTCTGAACAGCAAGACGCTGGCTCCCGGAGTCCAGACTTCAGCACTCAATGAAGATGCAGAGAGAACCACGGCCCTCGCGCCACAGCCCCGCTCGTCCAAATCAAAGAGGAGCAGCAGACCCCGGGCGTGGCGGGGGAGGGGCAGAGGTGGAGCAGCCCCAACCACCGGGAAGTACAGGAGCTGTCAGCGCACCGGCCGCCGCGGTCACCTGACCAAAAACGCTCCCAAGCTTCTTCAGGCGCAAGGAAACCTTTCTAGAAAGAAGCACGGACTGCGGAAGAAGGCCGTCGGCACAGGAGAGGTGCAACAGATGTTGTCTGTTCACAACGAAACGGCAGCACCGTCGGCGGAGGCTCGCGGCCTTGTGGAGGTAGAATATGGGAGAACCAGGCCGGCCGGGCCGGGCTTTGTCGCCGCTGATGCGCACAGGAGTGCTGGTTTAAATCAGAGGGCACTGGATGAAAATGCGTCCTAAAACTTTGAATGTGAATGTTGAAAGAATAATATTAAATATAGAACAAAATGCAACAGAGAAAACAAAATGAAGCAATGATACTTGATTAATTAAAAGATTAAGTGCGGTGGTAGTAATAAAAATAATACAGGGAGGGACCAGCACTGTGGCATAGCGGGTAAAGCCTCCACCTGCTGTGTGGCATCCACACGGGTGCTGGTTCGAGTCCTGGCTACTCCACTTCCAATCCAGCTCTCTGCTATGGCCTGGGAAAGCAGCAGAAGATGGCCCAAGTACTTGGGCCCCTGCACCCACGTGGGAGACCAGGAAGGAGCTCCTGGCTCCTGGCTTTGGATCGGCTCAGCTCTGGCCATTGCAGCCATTTGTGAGGTGAACCAGTGGATGGAAGACCGACCTCTCTCTGCCTCTGCCTCTCTGTGACTCTGCCTTTCAAATAATAATAAATAAAAAAATCTCTAAAAATAATGTAAAATTACCATATATCATTAGTCTTTGGAATGTGAGGATAACTTTTTGAATTTTTATTTATCTACTTGAAAAGCAGACAATTTTAAACATTCATTTTGAAAGGCAGAGAGAGATCCGGAGGGAGCCCCCATCCACTTGTCCACTCCCGTAAAGCCCGCCACAGCCCGGGCGGGGCCGTGCTGCAGCCAGGAGCCTGGAGCTCACTCTGGGTCTCCCACGGGGGCGGGGCAGGGACCCAAGCACTTGGTCCATCACCCGCTGCCTCCCAGGCGCGTGCTGCAGGAAGCTGGGTCCAGAGTGGAGCTGGGACTCGCACCCGGCTGCTGCAGGTTGGGGTGCAGGTGTCCCAAGAGAACGGCTGTGCCCAACGCCTGCCATGGAGAATCCATCAAGCTGATTCACACATGAAAGACAACAAATAAAACGGAAAAACATACAAAGTCAACACTCAGTCAGGAAACAAGACGATAACCAGGCTTCTCAGGGTTCAGGAGGATGTCTTTGTCCCACGGGAGCCTGTGGCCACCTCCTCGTCCTTAGAGGAACTTCCATTAAGTCCGAGGTGGTGGACACGCCTGCCCACCACGAGGCTCTCCCATTTAACTTTGCATGGTAATGGGGGGAAGAAACAGGACCAACACGGGTTGATGAGGTTGAAGCACCATTTGTTTATGGGTGCAAGCCATGGTTGTCTGTATTGAAAACGCAAGGCAAGCAACGGACGCTGTGACCCTTACACTGGCGGCCATCGCTGCCCAGGGAACAACAGGGCTGCCCCAGGGCCCCCGGAGGGCGTGAGGGACCCGCCTCTCAGCACAGCAGCTCACTCCACTCCCCGAGGCCACCAGGACCTGGTCCATCCCAACCCCTGTGCCTTCTCTCCTCCCCAGCCTGGCACTCGCCATGTGTCCCAACATCCAGCACCCCTTCAGACCCCAGACCACCTGACCTTGGCCTGGGGACCTCTACAACCGAGAGCCGACACACCCCTTCCTGCCAGAGAGGTTCCTTTCGTGAGGCCAAGCTGACCGACGCGTCCATCAGAAAACTGGTCTTGGAGGCTGGAAGGCTACTACGAGCTGACAGTGTCTGCTGGGTCTCGGGAGGAGGAGGAGGAGGTTCCCAGCACGTTTAGCAATGGACGAGCTCGAAGGTTATGAAATTAACCGTGACGCTGCCTCCCTCCCGACCTGTGCGGACAGAAGACAGAGCCTGTCACTCCGCACAAAGTCGGGACAGCCGCACCTGTTCTGCCTTCACACAGCTGGCCCTCAGCTTCGGGATCTTGTCCCTTGAGGGTGCTGTCCTTTGGCTGTAAGTTCGGATCCCATAGCTTGTGCCGGCAAAGAGCGCGTCCGCCTGCTTTCTAAACCCCATGTCGCACAAAGCGTGGTCAAGGCTTGCAAACGGGCAACCTGCTCATCCTGCTAAAACTCACACAGTCTGTGAGCTAGGACCTGTGATTGTGCCCATTGCACAGGAGAGGCAAGTGAGGCAGGCAGCAGTGGAGTAGTCGGCCCAAGCTCTCGCGGCAACTCCAGTCCAGGGACTTCACCAGGGGCTCGTCCTTCAGCCTGCCGAGGCTCAGCGAATCGTCAGCCCTCTGGAGGTTACCCCTGAGACTTCCACCCGCGTGTCTCCTGCATGGATCGAATTCTCCTGGTGCTTGGAGACGAGCACACGGGGTCCTCAGGACGCAGGGGTCGGGGTTCCCTGCAGCTCTCAGCCCGTGCACATCCCACCTGCCTGGCCAGCGGTGGCTCCGGTCGTGACACTGACGTAGGTTGAGGCGGTGAGCACCTGGGTCCCCTCGCCCCAGATCGCGCCCCTGCAGCAGGACAGAGGGTCCCACCTTGCTCCGTCTCGTGAACGGGCTGGAAGTTGCACACAGGCGCCGTGAGCCAGCCTCGCCGCCTTGCCCTGGCAGCTCTGAGGCTGCTTAGGGGGCGCCTGGCAGTGTCCTTGACCAAGCAAACCAGGTGGCAAGGGACTGTCCTCCAGAGACACCACTCACGGGGGCACCGCGGGGAGCTGAGCCCCGAGTCTGACGCCCCAGCCACAGCTGGCTTTGTGCTGGACTGTGACAGCGGCAGATGACATTCCCCTGGGCACTGAAGACTCGCGTTAAATCACATGGAAGCTAACTTACCCTCGGGGACCCCACGGAAGCAGCCTCAGCGCACATGCTGGCTCTGCAGCGACGCAGTCATTAACCCACAGCCTATAATCTCCTCCCATCTGGGGGTCACGGCTGCACTCGGCTTAGGAGTGCTTCGGTAAAAGGTCCCTTTCGGGGCAGATTGATGGAATTTCCGTGCAGATTTCGAGCTGTGCCCGTGGAGGAGCCCTCTGGACGCCGTGGCCTTGTCTGTCCGTGGGCAGTGGCGTGGTGTCTCCGGAGGCCTCCGAGCTCCTCTGTGCCCGACCTCAGCTCTCCACGGAGTTTCAGCTGCCCCAGGAGCCAGGACGGTGGGGTGTGGCCGCCCTGTGTTGGTCTCTCAGAGCGGCAGGCCCTGGCTCTTCCTGGCACGTGCCCGGCCCCAGTCACACCGCGGCTCAGCTGCAAGGCTGCGTCTTTTCTTAAACATTCATTCATTCATTTATTTATTTAAAACAGGGAGAGAGAGAAAGAGAGAGAGATCTCCTATCCTCTGGTTCACTTCCCAAATGGCTGCAACGGCCACGGCTGGACAGGAGCCAGGAGCTCCATCCGGGTCTCCCACGGGGGTGCAGGGCCCAAGCACTTGGGCATCCTCCGCTGCTTTCCCAGGTGCGTTAGCAGGGGGCTGGACCGGAAGTGGAGCAGCCAGGACTCGAACTGGTGCCTGTATTTGTGTCCGGCATTGCTGGCCGCAGCTCAACTCCCCACACCACAGCGCAGGCCCCCAGCTGATTCTTGTCATGAAAAGCACCATTACCTTCAGGTCACGTTCAAAAGGGGAATCACAATACCAAGACTGCCTCGTCTGCCATCAGTCAGACGTGTGTGAGCCTGCAAGGGGGCAGCGTGCGAGTGTGGAGCCCGCTCACTTTCCAAGCACCGCCCGTGCGCCTGGGGTTCAGGGCCGCACCCCCGCCGTGGGACGAGACGGCTTCTGCTGGGGCCCACGTGTTGTCTCCTTGGTTTGTTTCCTTTAGTAATTCACTAGTTCTGTTTTAAAACAAAGCGCAGCTTTTATCTGGGCTTCCAGGTCAAATTTTCCTGGTCCTGACTACATAATAAACAGACTTTAGCCCTAACAAGAAAATAAATGCAAAAAACCACACCAGCAGCCGGCGCCGCGGCTCAATGGCTAATCCTCCACCTAGCGGCGCCGGCACACCGGGTTCTAGTCCTGGTCGGGGCGCCGGATTCTGTCCCGGTTGCCCCTCTTCCAGGCCAGCTCTCTGCTGTGGCCAGGGAGTGCAGTGGAGGATGGCCCAAGTGCTTGGGCCCTGCACCCCATGGGAGACCAGGAGAAGCACCTGGCTCCTGCCTTTGGAACAGCGCGGTGCACCGGCCTTAGCGCGCCAGCCGTGGCGGCCATTGGAGGGTGAACCAACAGCAAAAGGAAGACCTTTCTCTCTGTCTCTCTCTCTCACTATCCACTATGCCTGTCAAAAACAAACAAACAAACAAATAAACAAACAAAAAACCACACCAGCCACCCTGGCGGGAACTCTGCAGGGGGTCAGGTGCACACTTCTCACATTTCAGAAACTGACTCTGACGTGTTGCATCCGTAGCGTCTAGCCAGGGCTGTCGCAAACACAGCACACAGGAAGGGCAGATGCGCACTGAGAGCTGCGAGGCCTTCCTTCTGAACAAAGAATGGCATGTTAGCTACTGTATTCATTTTTAAAAGATTTATTTACTTATTTAAAAGGCAGAGTTACAGAGAGAGAGGTCTTCCATCTGCTGGTTCACCCCCCAATTGGCCGCAATGGCTGGAGCTGAGCCAATCTGAAGCCAGGAGCCAGGAGCCTCCTCTTGGTCTCCCACGTGGGTGCAGAGGCCTAAGGACTTGGGCCATCTTCTACTGCTTTCCCAGGCCACAGCAGAAAGCTGGATCGGAAGTGGAGCAGCCAGGACCTGAGCCAGCACCCATATGGGATGCCTGCCCGGCAGGTGGCAGCTTTGCCCGCTACGCCACAGCGCCTGCTCCTTAACTTCTGTATTCTGATTCTTTTTCCTCCATATATGCGACTGGAAATACTTCTGTACGCACCTGTCTGTTCGCAAGTTTCTGGATAGTCAGAAAACAGATTGCTAGGTCAGTGTGTTTCCTCACAAAACAATAAAAACATGCAAAGCCTACCTGGGGTTCTTCCCCGTGACAGCCCCTTGGAGCAACAGTCTATATTCTTCCAGTTTCCAAAATACCTGGCAAGACGCAACCTCATCATTATTTCTGGTATTGCGGCGTTAGTTGAGGCTTTCGTAATTATTAATCAGCACCAACAGAGAGCAGTGGCCACAGGAAAAAGCGCGTGCTAATCAAACGCCAATCACAGAGCCACCGCGAGGAGCCCGGCGCTGGGCGCGCTCACCGGGGCCGCTCGGACGCCCCCCGCCCGGCGCGTCCCCGCTCCTGGAGACCCGGCTAATGATGGCGCGGCCCCGACTCGGGTTTTTCAACTTCCTTTCGCCATCTTGTTGGCCCCGGGAGAAGTTGATTGGATGTGTGGCTGGGGGGATGTCCAGAAGCCCCGGCCCCTCTGCGAGAACAGGGTCCCCTCGGCCGCAGAGGCCGCGTTAAGCTGCTCGCTGAATGGGCACAGCCCGGCCGCTGGCTGAGAACGGGCACCCCCGGCCCCTCGGACGAGGCAGGGCCGCTGGGCGCGCGGGCCTGGGCCCAGCCTTTTGCAGTCTGATCCGAGGGGAGGCCTGTCAGCGCAGCCCCAGCCTCCATTCTGCGCGGCCCGCACTCAGCGGCCGAGAAAGTTTAATTCCGAGCTGTGAAAAGATTCAATAAGTCACCACAAATCACCCCGACGAAAGCCCCAGCCGAGTACTTTACACAGCACTTTGTGATCTTCAAACAGTGTGCAGTGGGCAATTATTCACGCCCCACATGGGGCCGCTGCGGCCCGGCTCCCTGTTTGTTCTAAGGCCGGCCGAGAGGAGCAGGGGCCCCGAGATCCCGGCTAATGTGACACCCCCCGGGCTAATCTTCTTAGAGCACTGGGATAAGATACGTATCCATTACAAAATCAGCTTCACGCCACCCCCTCCTGAGCCCGGCCACTCTGATAGCCAGCGCCCAGACAATGGCGTCATTCTGCACTTAATCAGGTCTTAGGAACCGGGCAGGGGGAGAAGAGGCTAATCTCCATATTTAGTCCATCTGCACTGTGGACCCGACCTGCCTGCCCCTGGTAGATCAAAAGGAATTGGCAAAAATCAGATTAAGGCCAGAGAAGGGGAGGGAGGTCCGAGCCATGTCGCAGCCAAGGTATTTTTTTCCCCCTTTCTCTCTCTCTCTCTCCTTCTCTCTCTCTCTCTCTCTCTCTCCCTGCCCTGGTTGCATAGACATCTATGAAGGCCGTGTGGTTAATCCTGTGAGCTTTCGACGTATTATGTTTGCCTTTTCTTCTTTCTCTCTTCCTTCAGTTGAAGAGAGAGAGAGAGAGAGAGAGAGAGTTATGGAAGTGAAATTCTATGTTCGAGGCGAGACAGTGGGAGAGGTGCATGGTGGCCGAGTCGGCGAATGCAGAGAAGAGCAGTCTGGACCTGGGGTTCCTGGAGCCGAGACACACGGCAGAGCAGTGCAGAGCCAGCAGCCAGCGAGGCTAATGCCGGGAGCCGGCGGGGCAGGTGAGAGCCTGGCCATGGACAGCCCACGGAGGACGCCCTAGTCCCCGCCTTCCAGTTCCTCCTCGCACACACGCCGTGCTCCAAGGCAGGGCCTGCGGACCGTGGACAGATGGGTAAGAAGGTGGCGGCGAGAGGGATTCACACTCTCGCCGCTGCTGGCAGTCACCTGCTGTCTGCAGACAGTGACACGTGGCCCCCAGCCATGTTCTTTAGGCTGGGAGAAACACGTGTGGCCAGCACGTCCGGGTGCACGCGGGCGACCTTGAGCCGGTCCCTACCTAATGACCGACACCGAGGACGCGGCATGGCAATTCCCCGGTGGTGAGGGCGGAGGGCTCAGAGCCCCTTCTTCTGCTCCGGCGTCTTAGGAGCCGCACGCAGTGCCAGCGAGAGCCGCGCGGCCGCGGGGTCTCGGCGGTGGAGTGCGCCTCATTAGAGTGGATTAAGTCGTGATGCTGGAGGATGAAAGGTGAAGGCGAGGGGCTGGGCCGGAGCCCGCGGACGCCGCCAGGGTCATCTGCGGACGCCATGACTGAGCAGCGCCCGTGTGGGTCCCCCTTGTCAATCACCGTCTGCTGGAAGGCGGCCGCTAATCACCGAGGCTGGTGCCTGGGCGCGGGGTCGCCCGCTCTCACCTCCCCTTGATGTCTCCCTCTGTGAGATTCAGACAAAGGTCCAGAGGCCCCAGCCCTCCCCAAGGGCGAGGAGGGGGCAGGGCTGCGGGAAGCATCCGTAGCAGGAAACACGCAGGGAGGGGGCGTCCGGCGCTCGGCCCGGGTGGCACTGGCGATGCCTGACTGCCCAGGGCAGGCCAGATTCTCGTCTCCTGCGTGTCGCCCCTGGGCAGCCTGGCACGGTGTAGGTTCCCCATCACCCCAGCAAGCAGGAAATAAGGAAAAGCAGCTCGGATACGGGCATCTCCAGAGCAGGGCGCCTTAGGACAGCGGGAGACGGCATTGCACGGAGGGAAGCTGTCCGCAGCCAGGGACGGGCGCGCCTAAAGAGGAGGCATTGCTGGGGCGGCGGCTGGCCTCGCGGGGCACTGCGCGCGGTGGCTGGCCTCACTGGGTGCGGTGGCTGGCCTCACTGGGTGCTGGGGCGGCGGCTGGCCTCGCGGGGCACTGCGCGCAGTGGCTGGCCTCACTGGGTGCTGGGGCGGCGGCTGGCCTCGCGGGGCACTGCGCGCAGTGGCTGGCCTCACTGGGTGCTGGGGCGGTGGCTGGCCTCAGGCGGTGCTGCTCACGGCCCACATTGCAGGGCCTGGTGTGCTCTCCAGCTCTGGCTCCGGACCCAGGCCTCCTGCTCACCTACACCTGGGCAGCAGCAGGTGGCGGCCCAGGTAACTGGGTTCCTGCAGCCCACTCAGGAGGCCTGAATTGAGCTCTTGGCTCCTGGGCACTTGGAAGCTCCCTGCCCATCTGTGTGTGTCTGATTCTCTGCCGCACAGCTAAATAATTGAAAAGAAAAGTTAGGAGTGGCTGGACAGCCCTCCTGAGCCGCCCGCTTCCCCTTATCTGACCTCCCAGGGCGCTGGGGTGGGAGGCGTGAGCTCCCGGAAGTGAGCGCCCCTCAGCGCTCTGGTGCAGGCGTGTGTGGGCGTGCAGAGGGCGAGTGTCTGGGGCCTAGGACGTTGGAGGCAGCGCCCGGGCAGGGCTGACAGTGCCTCTCTCCTGTGTGGCGCAGGGGCCGGGCCGGGGAAGCCCCAGGTAGGGTAAAGCCTTGGCTTGCCGGGCCGGGTGCCGCTGCATTTTTGTAAGAAGCAAATGAGGCTCAGCGTGGATCAGAGCCAACCTGAGCTCCACAGCCGAAGTAGAGGAGGCGCCCTTGTCACTCCTCGGCAAAGCCTGGCTCAGAGAGCCGGCTTCCCCACAGCTGTCCAATGTGAGTGTGCACCTGCACACGTGTGTGCACACGGACGTGCATGGCTGTGTGCGAACCATGAGCACACGTGAACATGTGTGCGCAAGCATGTGTACCTGCATATGTGAACACATGAGCATGTGCATGCTCATGGACACATGTGACTGCCTAGGAGTGTCCGTAGGCATGCATGAACACAAGTGACATGTTTGTGCATGTGCACATGTATGACTGCAAGTGAATTGTGAGCGCTGAGAACATGTGTGGATATGTGTGCACAAACATGTGCGACTGCATATATAAACACATGCACACATGTGTGTTCATGGACATGCATGGCAGCATAGGAATGTCCATGGATGTGCACATGCATGACTGCAAGTGAATTATGTGTACATGTGCAAGTGTGTGCACGGGCATATGTGTGTGCACATGGAGATGTGTGGCTGCATGTGAATTGTGGGCATGCGTGAACATGTGTAGATATATGTGCACAAGCATGTGAGACTGTATATGTGAACACATGCACACGTGTGTGTTCCTGTACCTATGAGTGCATGAACACATGTGACGTGTGAGCATGTGTACATGTGTGCAAGTGTGTGCATGGGCATATGTGACTGCCTGTATGCACGTGTGACTGTGCTCGTGGCTGCACATGGATGAGTGAGTGAGTGTGTGTGAATGTGTAGGAGCATTGCATGAACATGCATGAGCATCTGGACATGTGTGAGCATGCGTGTTAGTCTCAGAGACAGCAGGCGTCAGAGACGTGGAGTGCATGGCCTCTGGCTGCTGAATTCTGCCCCAGCCCCAGCCCCAGCCCCAGCCCCAGCCCGGCAGCTGGTCCCGAGCGTCCCCTCCCGCCTTCATGGTCTCCTCTAGGCTGATCCCAAAGGCCTCGCCCCACCAGGGAGCCAGGGCTGAGGCTGGAAGCAGCCCGGCCCGGGCAGGTGGCGCCGGGGCAAGGTGTGGGCGTGGCTTCCTGGGCAGACTGCTGGGCAGAGGGGCACTCCCTCCCCGCACAGAGCCTGGGGCACCGGTGGGAGCCCCCATTTTGGATGTCCTCTCTGGGTCATCGTCAAGGGCCTCGGCTGAGACGCTTGGAGCGCTGGAGAACCAGGCCCCTCTGCCCCGGTTTCCCTGGGACTGAGCCGCGGCTGTCACTGTGGCTGTCACACCTAACCATTTCCCACAGTTCCCAGTCAATGTCCTTGAAGGTGAGCAACCAATGGGAGCAGACGGAGGCTGCAGGTTCCAGGACCACTCTGTCCGCTTGTCTGAGCTGAGGTCACGCCCGGCCCCTCACGCCCGAGGGAGCTACGAGGGACCCAGCAGACACACCAGAGCAGGCCGTCCTCAGCCGTCCACCCCGTGGGGCGGGGCTCGTGCCATGTGAGAGGAGGGGACGGCACTAGGGGGTCAGGCGCTGATGTCCTGTGTGTGCACAGTTTGGCCCCTACTCTGTTCCAGTGCACAGTGACCCCCGGCGGTGTGAGCAGGTGGGCAGTGGGCTCAGAGGGGACACCGCTGGGAAAACACCCACCCCACCCCTCCGAGGGCCACCAAGGAACAGCACCCTGAACCCCGATCAGACCACAGCAGGGGGAGGGGGCTCTTGGGTGCGTGTGAATAACCCAGGTGAAGAAACAAGCACACCAGTACTCGGGTGAAAAGACCGCTAATTTTCCAATAGATAAAAGCATGTTACAAGTAATCTAACGTATAACCAAGGAAACGGGACCCGCCAAAGGAAGACATAGAGCCAGAGCGTGAGATACAAGAATGTATCAGCACACGGTCGGGTAATGGCGCTGTTTGTTAAATGTGACCCTCATTCCGGATTCCCTGCCTGTGCCTTGTGTCCAGATGATGTCACCAGAAACAGCCGGAGACAGCGGCAGCCGTGGGTGAGGTGACAGGTGCGGCAGCTGTGTGGGTGACTGTCCCTCCTTGCCCAGGGCGTGCGTCCTTGGGCTGCCTTCCTCCCCAGGCCAGAGCTCTGTGGCCACCTCAGCCTCCTGGGGACACAAGGGTTCGTGGCGCAGGCCGGAGCTCTGCCTGGGCGAGTGACCGAGAAGGTGGCCCAGGGCCCCGCACGGCAGGTGCTGCTCTGGCTTTGCCGTTCCTTTTGGAGGGGGGTCCTGGAAGACCCCGGTGCTCAGGTGAGCGCAGTCTGGGGCCTGTGCTGAGTAGCTGCCACCTCAGCTGAGCTGCACCCTCCTCCTCCCCTGGGCCGCCAGTGCCGTGAGCCCCACTGCACCCCACTTCCAGGGCACGCCTGACACCCCCCGCCCAGGCAGTGCGGGTTGAACGGCTGCATGTGCCGCTCGTCACTCTCCTGTCCCAGGTCGGATGCACGGCTCTGAAGCTGGGGCGGAGCGAGCCGCAGTGTTGCCGGGGGCTGGCCAACGAGTGGGTGACTCGGGGATTCTGTCCTGTGGATTGATATCCTAGTTCATTCTTTCTAAATCGATTTCTAAACTAAGGCTTTCTAGAAATGAGTGATCCAAGTGACTGCAGCGTTTGTGATCCGGCTGCTACTCTCCGCGTCAGCCAGCAGGGCGGCGACAGCAACGCCGTGGGGCGGGGGACGGGATGGGGGGGTCCCCGTGTCCACAGGCTGAATCACGCAGGCTCCCCGAGGGGCAGGTGCCGGCTGGGGATGGCTGCGGGGGCGTCCCGGGCACAGCAGGGCGGTGACTAAAATCTGACTCCAACAGGTGTCAGGAAACCGGGGTCTCTGTTGTCCTCACTCTGGAGCAAGCACAGCTGTCGCCAGTGCTGGGAGCGGAGCTTATTGCTTTCTCCTTTGCATCTCGGGTCAGGACTCCAGGGGTAAGCGGCAGGACTCAGGTGCCCGCAGCAGCAAAACCTCACTCCCCAGCACCGCCTGGGCCACGGCCACTCACTGTGCGTGTGCTGCAGCTGCCTGCTCGGGCCCAGGGACAGCGCGCCGGGGGCTCTCCCGCCCTGCGCGGGCTCCAGGGACCCACAGCTCCTGCCCCGTGTTTCTCACGGAGGCAGCTCCGTGTGCCACAGCAGGTGGCGGCCCCATCTTGCCCCAGTGCGGTTGTGCCTAGAGCATTTTCTAGGTGGCACAGGGACCCATGGTGGGTGGAGCCCCTCCCAGCCTGCCTCAAGCCAGCCTGCGTGGCGACAGAGTCCACAGAAGCCGCACACACGGAGGGGCCACGCCTTGGCCGGGCTCCTCCTCCTGCACGGCGGCCGCTCGCAGCCCCCTTGCTCCGGCTAAGTGCTGCCGCGGCCGTTTTCTCGGCCAGTCGCCAGGAGGCTCAGGGGAGAAGCACCGTCTCCGATGGCCATGAAAATTGATATTGAACACAGGAGGAAAAAAATCTCACAGGCTGATAGCAATTAGCTAAAAAGGATTTGCAGCCCCGTGATTCATCACTCCAGGGGACCAAAGTCGTTGGCAGGCGCTGCTTCCCGGGTCCCTGTGTGCTCAGCCCTGCCTGCGTCTGCCACGTGCACCGGGGTGCCCCTCTGCCCTCAGCGGCCCCTCCACCCCGACGGGGAGTGAGAAGGAGCTCCGAGTCGCACTCACGTTTTCTAGATGCGTGTCGGAAACAGACAGCGTCTGTGGGCGTTTGCTGTGTCTGTTTCACCTCCCCTCCTTTTTCTTCGAGAATCATTGTGACTCTGGGTCAGTAGGAAAATTATATCAAATTAGTCCCAAGTAATACCGCTAAGGAGCCAGAAGTGTGGAGAGAGGCTTCTAATTTAATTAGGACTCTTATAAATAAGTCTTATATGTATTTACCTGACAGAGAGAGAGGAGAGAAAGGGGAGAGAGAGAGAGAGAGAGAGAGAGAGAGAGAGAGAGAGAGAGAGAGAGAGAGAGGAGAGAGCACCTACCTGCTAGTTCACTCCTCAAATGTCCGCAACCGCCAGGACAGCAGCTCGATCCGGGTCCCCATGTGGGCGACAGGAACCCAGTTCCTTGAGCCGTCTCTGCTGCCTCCCAGGGCTGAGAACAGGAAGCCGGAGTCAGGAGCCGGAAGCAGGAGCCACATCCGGGCCTCCAGTGTGGTACACGGACATCTCAACTGCTGGGCCAATCATCTGCCCCAGAGATTGCTTGTTTAAACCAGAGCTCCGGCGAGAGAACGGGCGCCTTGCTTTTGGTGGCCAAGGCCTGTGGACTCCCACCGCACCCCTGCCTCACCGCGTGGATCCGTAGCTCGGGGCTGCTGGTGCCGGAACCGCAGAGCGTTTCCTTACTGGGCTGTTGGTGCCCGGGTCCTTGGTTTCCTACGCAGACGGAGAGTTGGCTCCCACTTTTGTCACGGGCAATGCAGGAAACGACGCGTCAGCGCCTGGGTGCAGAGGGAACCGCCCTGCAGGTGGCACCGAGGTCCAGACACAGACGGGAGACACCAAAGCCAGAGCTAGGGGCTGGGGGAGGCTGGAGGGGCCCCGCCCTGTGTCACCAGGGCTCAGAGCTCATCTCCCTCTCCACGGTAGGAATACACACACAGGCACACACACACACAATGCATAAATACACAGGCACACACATGCACATAGATGCACAAACTCACATATATGTATAAAACACACGTGCAATACATGCACACACATACACACATGTGCACATGCATTAATACATACACATGCATAAACACATGCACGCACACACATACATGTGCTCACATACACATGTGCACAAATGCCCATGCATGCATAAACATGCATATGCACAAACACACACGTGCACATGCATGTATAAACCAATACACATAGACACATGGATGCACATACATGTGCAGGTACACACAAGCGTGCATAATACATGTGTGTGCACACACATGCACGTATGCACATGCGTACATATACACACGCATAAACAGTACGAGAGCATGCTTCTGTGTGCAGGTTTTGTGCACACACGCTACACATTGGGAAATATCTAGACATTAAAACTAAAAGCTTCTTTAGAAGAAAAAATGCCACCAACACAGAAGAGAGGGGCAGTTGTGGCTCAGTGGGTTAAGCTGCCACTGGTGACACGGGCATCTCCTATGGGAGCCACCAGTTCAACTCCCAGCTGCTCCACTCCTGACCCAGCTCTCTGCTGTGGCCTGGGAAAGCAGTGGAAGACGACCCAAGTGCTTGGGCCCCTGCACCCACGTGGGAGACCTGGGTGAAGCTCCTGGCTCCTGGCTTCAGCCTGACCTCGCTTTGGAGGTTGCGGCCATTTGGGGAGTGAACCAGGTGATGGAAGACCTCTCTCTCTGTCTTTCTCTCCCTCTCTCTGTCATTTTTAAATACTACTACTACTAATAAAACTAAGTACTACTTATAGTACTGCTACCACTAATAGAACTGGGATGCACTATTTATCCTAGCGTCTGCTGGGGACAAGCCCTCAGGCACATAGGGGTGGGCCAATGGCTGTGCCCCGTACCACTCCCAAAGCCCCCCACCCCAGCAGCCTGTGGGTCCCTTCAGAGGCAGACCCTGCACCTGTCCACACAGGGGCATTGGCAGGTGGTGCCCACGGCCTGTGCTGGCTTTGCCACGCTGTGCACCGGACTTGCCCGCATGTAACATACACGTTTTATCTTGGGCTTTCTTGCACAACCAGCCGTGCTTCCCTGTGATGTCACTGACACTATGCGACGCTGTGCGAGTGGGTGTGGAGGGTTAGGAACGGAAGCATTGCAGGTGCCCCCTAGGGAGTGGCTGGAAGCAGAGGCAGGGACAGCAGTCCCGGTGTCCAGGCTGCTGGGTTCACGGCCTGCCCCGGAGCAGGCCCCCGGACAGTGCTGTGGGCACTGGTGTGAAGCCAGGGCCACTGCCCTGCCACGGAGGGGCTGGGGTGGGGTCTGCAGGCTCAGAGGCCAGGGCACCTGTTGGGCGAGGTGGAGTTCTGAGTTTGGATGTGAGCAGAGGCAGGCACGAGCAGCTGGAGTGGGTGGCTTCCCTCCCTGGGACTGGACTAGGGTTACAGCGCCTGTCAGGAAAGGGGCAGTGGTCACTATGAAGAGTTCAGTGAGCACCCCCAGGACGAGGCTGATGGCACTGCCCGTGCCTGTCTCCCTGGGCCCTGGCTGCACCGGTCATCGTGACCTGGTTACACCATCCTAGGCTGACCCTGGTGCCGCCCCTGGTGCCAAAGCAGTCGTACCTGTAAGTGGCGGGGGGCGTCCATCAGTTCTGCAGCTCAGGCCTTCGGGCAGCCGTGTGGGCTTTGCAGGCGCCCTGGGAATGAGCCTGTCTGATGTACTTCTGGATCACCTCCGGAGCCGCCCCCACCGCGCGTCCACAGAGCGCCCCAGCACACAATGCCGCGGCCCCTGGCCTCTGTCTCACTTGCTCTCTGCTGTGTATCTGGGTTCCTGAATCATTTCCACCCCAGTCCAGATTCAGACTCAGCTGCCATCAGGGCAGCAAGCGAGCAGGTGCATCCCCGGCCCAGCCCCACCGGGCTGGTGACAGCGCGGCTGAGCACGGCCGAGCCTCGCACAGGGCTCCAACGCCCCACGCAGGTGCTGCTTGGTGCAATGCTTAGCAAGCCCGGCTCCTAACTGCTGAGGCCTTAGGACCCAAAGCGAGGCGGGGATTCAGGTCAGCGTATCCATTACCGGGAATTGGATCCCTCGCCCTTGTGTCTCTGGAAGGTCAAAGAGTGAAACAAAGGGAAAAAAATATGCAAATGCAGAGAGCCAGTCTGGGAGCTCACACGGGCGAGGCACTGGGATAGGATGACGACCTGGCGCTGTTCCCGGTCTCACCGCTGTGACCTTGAGAAGGCCAGCCCCGCGCCGTCACCGAGAACTGATCCCCGGAGCCCAAAATAGCCGGGATGATCTCAGATGAGGCTGGAAACGCAGGCCGAGGTTGGCTGATGCCGTGGTGGCAGGGGTTCTCAACCAGCACGAGAGATCTTCGTTCCTCTCCGTCAATCCCCGGATGGCTGCACCAACCAGGGCTAGGCCAGGCTGAAGCCGGGAGCTCGGGTCTCCACGTGGGTGGCAGGGACGGAGCACTTGGGCCACCTTCTGCTGCTGTCCCAGGCACATGCGCAGGGAGCTAGACCAGAAGAGGAGCCACCAGGACGCCGATGCATGGGTGCCGGCACCACAAGTGATGTCTTAACCCTCGGTGCCACCACACGCCATGTGCCGCAGCTGGGGTTGAGCTCCAACTTCGGGGCTGGCCTGTGTGTGGCCATGGGCGTCCCCTCTGTGCTCTGCTCTCTCAGCTCCCACGTGCCTCGGTGCGGGGCCTCTGTCCCTGGCCTTAGAGGAGCACCTTAGCTCTGGTTGACGAAGCGCTTGGAGAAGGGAGACGAGCAGCCGCGCTGTTGCTTGGCAGGACTGAGCTGTACCTGGTTCTGTCTCACGTGCGCTCACGGCCAAGGGTGCTGAGGCCTGTGCTGGACCGTGTGGGCAGCAGTGAGTCCCCCGGCTGCACGCCAGGCTGCAGGCATCGACCTCCCCGAGGTGGGCGCCGGGTCCATGCGGGCCAGGGTGGACGGCAATCCTCCCACAGGCAGGGCGGGGCACAGACCTTGAGGCTCCTGGCAGGAAGCTCCTACAGTGGCAGTGGGTGTGTGACCTGCACGAGTGGCTGACCCAGTCCACTCGCCAGGGAACTCGGGCATCCCCAGGAAGCGTGACGGACCTGCCCGATGCATCTTCCGTGGGGAGTGACAGCCGTGAGCCGCGTGCACCCATGGCAGCCGTGCTGGGTGCTCAGTCCTGTTCTGGGAGCCCTGGGCAGCCGACGCGGGGCACCGCCCAGCGGGCACGCACAGCTGTGTCCTCCTGTGCCTGTCATCCAGACAGGTGGACGCTCACACCCACGCAGAAACCCAGGCAAAACCGTCCCGAGCAGCTCCTCAAACAGCAAACAGCCCAAGTGTCCCTGGGAAGGTGCACTGTGCGTCGGGCTGTGCCCACAGTTCCCTGGATGCCAGGACACGTCCGGATGCCCCTGGAGCCCTGCTCATGCTAGGACAAGGGCCAGGACGGCTGCACCCAGCTGTCTCGGGGCTCGGGGCCGAGTGAGAAGTGGAAACCCCAAAGAAGTAGCATGGCACGTGACCCTGCTTCTGCAACTCTTGGGATTACAAAACCGCAGAGAAGAGAACTTGGTGCTGCTGTTCGGATTCAGTGCTGTTGGGAGTGAGGAGCGAAGGTGGCTGGAGCGGGGGTGGTGGCAGGGAGACCCCGCGGCCCTTCCCCATCCTGGGGCGGGGCTGTGATAGCTGCACCAGCCCCAGCCCCCTCTGCGTGCTTCCTGGCTCTGCTGGTCATTAGGGACCACTCTGCTGTCCTGGCAGCTCCCTGTGGACTTACAATTATTTCAAAGTTAAGAACGTGAATAAAAAGAAGTGATTCAAGGCCGGCGCCGCGGCTCACTAGGCTAATCCTCCGCCTAGCGGCGCCGGCACACCGGGTTCTAGTCCCGGTTGGGGCGCCGGATTCTGTCCCGGTTGCCCCTCTTCCAGGCCAGCCCTCTGCTGTGGCCAGGGAGTGCAGTGGAGGATGGCCCAGGTGCTTGGGCCCTGCACCCCATGGGAGACCAGGAAAAGCACCTGGCTCCTGGCTCCTGCCATCGGATCAGCGCGGTGCGCCGGCCGCAGCGCGCCGGCCGCGGCGGCCATTGGAGGGTGAACCAACGGCAAAGGAAGACCTTTCTCTCTGTCTCTCTCTCTCACTGTCCACTCTGCCTGTCAAAAAAAAAAAAAAAAAAAAAAAAAAAAAAAGAAGTGATTCAAGCCAATACTAATAATTACTCTTAAAATTACCACGTGAGTGGGTGCAGCCCGGCACAGGCGTGTGTGCCCGTGCGGTGTACATACCTCCTGCCCGCTGAGTCCGACACCGAGCAGAGCCGGCAGCCGGTCGAGGCCTTCCCCCGGGAGCAGGCAGCGCCGCGCCCCAGGCCCAGGCTGGAGCAGCCATGGCAGCTGCTGAGGCAACCGGGCCGCTGGCTTAACCGCGTTCTGCTCCCAAACGGACTGGCAGATTTAGAGTGATCTCTGAGCCAATCAGCAGAGGCAGCACGGAGATTGTGCGAGACACACAGAGGTCACCCCGGCCTGCCGGCCGCAGCTCCTGGGGACAAGTCCCCAAGCCGGGGTGACGTGGCAACAGCTGTGAGTGTGAGGAGGGTGAGGCACAGGCTGCCACCTGCCCACCAGCGAGGCTGTCCCGTCCCCGGTCCCTCTCCTGGGCTGGGGCAGGCACCCTGCTCAGCCTCCCAGGGCAAGGCCAGCGCAGGGTCCCCGAGTGTTCCCTGCATAGAACGCCTGCATCGCCGTCACCACCTCCACCCTCCCTGAGCTGCAGCCCCGCGGCTGACGCCCTGTTGTCCTCTGAAAGCCGCGCTCTCGCATCTGGGTCACAGCCCCAGAGGCAGCCTGCAGGTTAGCCCTCCTGCGCTTGCAGACGAAGACACCGGGGGACTGCAGCAGGACCAGAAGGCCACAGGTGCACTGCGGGTGCTGGGTCCCGGCTCCGGAGGACCCAGCCCTGTGTCAGGGCACAGCCCAGTGGGGCCTGGAGCAGTCTGACCACAGGCCAGTGTGAACCAACAGCTCAGAGCTCATTTTAAAAGTGAAACAAGTGGGCTCTCGATGCTCATGAAGCCAGACTGTACCGCGAGGCGGTTCCGGCAGGTTTGGAACTTTGGCAAATCGGCCCTTGTGAGGCAGACCTTTGAAGCCGGAGCCCCCAGGGACGGGAGCCTGTGCAGGAGAGGGGGCTGGGACTCAGGTCCCACCAGCCCAGCCGTGGGGTGACCTCAGCCCCCCGAGCTAACGTACCCAGGCCAGCTTCATGAAGCATAGGGACACACACAACAATACTTCTCCCTCACCCTATATTAAAGCACCAGTTTCCATGGCCGTGAAAACCTGCAGGAAACGTGGCCACGTGTGCACGCGGCGCGTGTGCTGGAAGCGGCGTCCCCACTCCCAGGTGCCGGAAGTGCTGGATCCACTCTCAGGCGGCAAACACACCAGGAGGAGCTCCCGGGGCTCCGTCGGAAATCACAGGGCTGATTTGCTGGGCGGCTTCCGGTCTGGCTGATATTGGATATGTGATGTTTAAGTACTTTATGTACACCCAGAGGCCCTTTTCTGAATTACAGAGCTTTTGCAAACGCTGAAATAAATACACAGAAATGCTGGGAAAAATTAAAGAAAACATCTCCACCTCCCGCAGTTCACATGCAACTCGCTGCCGGGCTGAGCCTGACAAATATGCAAATGCACGGCCGACCGCGGCCAGGAGGCGCGGTGCACGGGGCTCGGCGCTGCTTATCAAAAGGTGTGCAAAGGCTTCCGGGCAGGAGATCAAGCGGTGGGCGCTGACAAGCTGACTCGCTCGCTTTTGCTGTCGCGAATTAAATGTGCAGGGATGTGGCTTGCTTTCCACGGCTGGGCGTCGGAGTCTGTGATGGAGACCCCAAGCTGCCTGGAGCAGCCGCCTCCCCAGACCCCTGGCATGATAGCAGTGGAGCGGACGATGCCCCGCAGGGAGGGCTGATCCGGGCTGCTGGCCGCAGGTCTGCCTCCAGGAGTCAGCCTGGGGAACAGGTGCCTCGTCCCCGCTGGCTAAGAGCATGCTGCTGCCAGCCAGCCAAGGGAGAAGCCACCCGACCACCAAGACAAGGGGACCCTGGGGTGTGGGCGTGTCAGCACGGTGGCCACTCCCGGACTGGCCCCCAGGAAGAGACCCCGTGACAAGGCTGCGATCGCGAGGGGGTGTTGTGGGGCCATCCCAGGACGCAGCGGCAGAGGAGCGGTGGTGCAGGGGAGCGGCGAGGCCCCTTGCGGGCAGGTCAGCAGCAGGGGCAGCTGGAGGCGCAGGGGCATCGCAGAGCATGCAGGAGGCTGGGGCACAACCTTCGTCACTGGCAGAGTGCGGGGGCCCAGGCTACAGAAGGACCACCGGTGACGAACGGGGCGCCCTCCAGTTGCGGGGGCACGGGGAGGGCTGAGGGCACGTTGAGGGCTCCTGCGGCTTCTGCAGTGGTAACCCTCGGTGGAGTCCGACCGAGGCAGGCGGAGCTCTCCCCTCTCTGCTAGGGGCGCAGTCCTGGGGGAGAACAGGGCGGGAGCCACAGGAGCACCTGTGAGAGACGGAGCCCGTGCAGGCACACCGTGCCGGGCCTGCCGCTGGCCGGCTGTCCGTCTCCGCCGGCACCACGGCCGTGTGGTGAGTGTTTGCGGAATGGAGGGATGGGCAAAGGAGCAAAGGCAGCGTCGCATTGAGTGCAGAGATGGAGAGCGCCGGTGCCGCGTGACACACTTGCAGCCCGTGTGTGGACGGGCCGCCGCAGCCAGAGCACGTGGCCAGGCAGGAAGCCAGGCGGGCCTCGGTTACTGAGCCCCCTCCCGTCTGCTCGCAGCTCTTTTCCTCCCTGTCCCCTCAGTGAGACGGAGTCTCCCTGAGTCCTCGGCGTGTCCACGGCGCACACTGAGAACTGGGACCCCGGGCCCCAACATCTGGGCCACCTCGGGGCCGTCGCCGCGGCTCAGCTTGTGTTTCTCTGACTGCAAACCACGTTTTCTCATTTCTCCCAGGACACAGCACAGGATCTCTGGCTGGGGGGCGCTCAGGGTGAGATCTCTGGATTCCGTTTCCCCCCTGGAGGGGGGTGAACCATCCAGACATCATTCGCAGCCCAGACGCTCGGGGGCCGGCTGCTGGGTTTTCTCCTCTGTCAGCACCGATCGGCATTACCAAGTGCCCCGGGCCTCCCCGGCGTGCCTGGAGGTTGCTGTGGTCCCTTCTCCCCGGCGAGGCGGGAACATGGGTCTCCCAGTGCTTCTCAGCCTCTACCTTTGTCTTCCTCTCCATCCCGACACACGCCATCATGAGACTTCAACCCTGCACGTGCGCGGCTCAGGAGCCCTCCCAGGACCCGTGGGCTGTGCTCCTGCCCTGCTGGCGGGGGGTGCCTCCCCGGGCAGCCACTCACTCTGTCCTCCCCTCCCTTCGCCACACACCAGCCACTGCAAGCTTCGTCCCACCCCACACTTCCTCCATGCGTGTGGAGGGCTGCGTGTGCAGTCGCCCCTTCTACAGGCCGGGTCCCCAGGCTCCTTGTCCCTGCTGAGACCACGGGGGTCTCCCATCACCCGGCTTCCGCCCACAAGCTCTTAGCAGGACCCCGGGTTGCAGGACATCAGGCGCAGAAGTACTGAGCCCTGTGCCTGTCCAGCTGCAGGCAGCCCAGGCCGTGCCGGGGGCTCCGGAAGCACGAGGAGACAGAGACGGAGATGCTGCCCCTTTCTGGAACACAGCACACAGCACGGGCTCCGTGGCGCGCACTTATGCTTTCCTGAAAGCAACGTGCGCAACTTCCGGACGCTGGTGTCACGGGTTTTCAGGTGCTGGAGAGGACCTGTGCCACCTTCCATGTTGGTGATTTCTTTTTTAAAGATTTATTTATTTATTATTTATTTGAAAGTCAGAGTTACACAGAGAGAGGAGAGATAGAGAGAGAGAGAGAGAGAGAGAGAGAGAGAGAGAGGTCTTCCATCCGCTGGTTCACTCCCCAGTTGGCCGCAACAGACAGAGCTGCGCCGATCCAAAGCCAGGAGCCAGGAGCTTCTTCCAGGTCTCCCGGGTGGGTGCAGGGGCCCAAGGACTTGAGCCATTTTCCACTGCTTTCCCAGGCCACAGCAGAGAGCTGGATCAGAAGAGGAGCAGCCGGGTCTCGAACAAGCGCCCATATGGGACGCCGGCGGCTCAGGCCAGGGCGTTAACCTGCTGTGCCACAGCGCCGGCCCCAATGCTGGTGATTTCTGGATCGCTTGCTCTGCGGGTCTCAGCTGTCCCCAGCCACACCTCAAGTGCAGTCGGGAAGAGGAGCTCAGGGCACAGCGACTGCGCAGCGCCTCCCCTCGGTGGGGCCCCAGGAGCGGCTGACAACAAATCAGCCCTTCCACCGCAGTGCAGTCAGATTGGGACATCCCTTCGGGCGTCTTTCCCAGGGCGTCTTTCCCAGGGCGTGGCTCCCGCAGGCTGAGTGTCATCCATAGCAGCCGGGGAGACCCCAGGTCTGCCACAGGGCGCGCGCCACGCCTCCGTCCCTCGCCACAAGGGAGATGACCTCGCTGAAGGCCACGGCGTAACCGGCCCTGAGCAGTGTCCAGAGGTGCCGCGTACTGGGCACAGATCCAGTCCCATCTGGAAAGGAAAGTTCCCAAAGACGGCGTCTCGAGGAGCCAGTGGGCCACGTGACTGCTCCCCTCCCGCCCACGTGGCCAGCCACGTCCTCCCCGCGCCACATCTGCCCACCGGGCGCCCCCCCGCCACATCCCAGGCTCCCCTCTCGGTCCGTCCAGGACACATCCCCACTCTATCCCATTCCAGGTTTCTGCGTCTGCTCCCCCTGTCCCTTTTCTGTCCCCTGGTCCTCAGAGCAGTGCTGCCGGCTCAGCCCAGAGCCCAAGCCCACCCAACCCACTTGCTCCTGTCCAGGATCCCAGGTGCACCTGCCTGGGAGGGTCTGCGTCCGCTCAGAGGTCAGCATGGTGGCACTGCTCCCACACAGCCCATGCCTGGCACGAGGCAGAGTTGGGGGTCCTGCCTGCCTTGGTGTCGGGGGGCTGGGTCCCCGTGGCTCTGTTGCTACAGTGATGGTTTCCACTCTATCACATGTACTCTTTCCACTCGGGGCAACCTGAGCCCGGCCCTCTCCAAGGTTGTGAGCTCCATGATTCCTGGCAAAGGAGACTTCCCAGGAGACCCGAGTGGCCGTGGTGAACGCGATCTGTGCCCCGCTCACCTGCTCTGACCTGGGAGACGCATGCCTCACGGACGTGTGAACGATGGGCCCGTCAGAACAATCTACGGCACGTCCGCTTGTTCGCTGCCTCCTTGGCTAGAGGCACAGATACGTTCTGGTTACGACCGCTACGGGGCGGGCATGTGCCTCGTCCAAGTCACGGGTGGGAAATGTTCCCGCAAACCACAGACACAGGCTTGGGGGATCCTCTCGTCTCCTCAAAGATGCAAGTCGCTGTTCAACAAGGGTACATTTAATTAAGCTCCCGATTATCGCTGATGTTGTTATTAGCGTATTAAGTGATAATATATTATACGCAACACATTGTAGTAGTCAATTATGCTAGTGGTATATAATTGCATTAGTATGTTCAATCAGGTTATTAGCTACACTGGATTATCGATTACCTGTACACCTGCCTTCCTGAGCGGCGGGTTCCTGAGCTGCGGAGGAGACAGCACAGGGGCAGCATGAGAGGTATTGCCTAGGCAGATGCCTGCATCCACAGACGGACAGAGCCCTGTGTGGCGAGTGACGGCCCCTGGACGTGTGGCTGTGAACCCCGTCCAGCCCCGCTCGGGGGGGGGGGGGTGTGCACGCCGTGCACACCTCCCGGGGAGCAGGCGCCCGCGTCTCGGCCCGGCCTTCGGCAGCGCGGGCCTGCAGACTGAGGACGAATACACAGAGGCTTGGGTTTGCTGCATGGGAGGGGCAGGGCGGATGCTCCCGGACGTCCCTTCCAGGGCTGAACGACCCTGACCCTGGGCAGCGGCGGGGCCCGTGTGGCCGACCCCCCACCCCCGGCTGTGGGTCATGTTGAGATCTGTGTCCAGGAGCAAGGCGTTCACTGTGCGTCTAAGTGGACGGCAGCTGCCTCCCAGCGTGGCCTCCTGCCTGTCCACCAGCACCCAAGGCCAAGGCCGCACACACAGGCCGGACGGGGTTGAAGCCGGGCGAAGCTGCGTCCTCTCTCTCCTTGAGCTGCATCCCCAGAGCAGCCACGGGCACACCCGGCAGGTGCCTCAGGACGAGGTCATCGCCTTCCACATGCAGAAGCGTCCTCTAACGCCTGGCGTTTGGTTCCTGCGGCCCACACTTGAGCTACTTAAGGCCAAGCCTTTGTCACTTCCTGCTCTGAACTCAGCCTCCGTTCCGCGGGAGATGACAGATGAGCTCATATGGCACCGAGCAAGCCCAGACAATAGCTTTGGCCATGACTGATTGCCTCGCCGTAACCCACTTTGTGTTAGATGCATTCTTGCTGCTCAATTCCAGCGCTGTAATTTCGTTCTCCACCATTCCCCGGCCCTCTGCGGACTAACCAGGTTCCTTCGGTAATGATTTCTTTTCTATTGTATTGTTTTCTGCATAATCAGGTTGCTAGGTGGGGGTCTCGGTGACACGGCCATCTGTCAAGTTCATTTGCTCTGGAAATGCAAGGAATAATGGCCTTGACAACTCGGAGCTATCCGTCGGAGGAGGAGGAGGAGTGCCGGCTCCTGCCGCTGCCGCCTTCTCCCCTCTACAAGCCGCACTGCCCCCCCCCCCCCCGGAAGGCCCTCACACCCTTCCTCCGGCGGGAGGGCTGGCTTACAGATTTGTGTTCTTTCTGGGAAGGAAAAAACGTATTTTGTTTCCTAACCGAGCCCACTCTGTATTGCCATTTATACAGGCAGACGCAATTAAGGAGACTGGACGAATGCACCCGTCTTGAGTGGGAACCGGGCTCCGTGACAGTGCACGTGGCCGGGGGACGTGACGGAGATGGTGCCACCACGTCTCCTCGCATCCTGTGGCACCGCTAACACGCAGGGAAAGCCTTGCTCTGAGCCTCCCCGCAGCGGAGGTGCGCGTGACCCGCACGGGGCGGCTGGGGACGGAGCCTCTTCCCCTTTCCCATATAAGGGACAAAGAGACTTCTGAGAGATTGTCAGGGTGATTCCAGGAAGGACGCATTCACTGCGTTCCATAACCGTTGTGCGAAACCAGTGACTTCTCCCCAGAGCTGGGCGGGGCTGGGAGCCCTTTGCAAGCTGCACCCCGGTCCTGACCCGCGGCCGCCCCAGCCGCGGGCAGTGGGCTCCTCCCCATGGAGAAGAAGGCCTGGACTGACCCTGGTGCGCACGGGACAGGCCCACGTGCGTGTGGCCCAGAGCTCCCAGTTCTGCCGGAACTGAGTCTGAAGGTGGGGGGAGCCCTGGGTCCCACTCCACGGAGCCGACAGCAGGCTGGCGAGGGCGTGCACTTCCCATGCGGACACTCGGGGGTTAATGTCGCCCAGCAGGGCCGGCCTGGAACTGTCCAGTTGACGCTGCTGCCCCGGTTTCGCTCCACACAGATCCCAGGGCCACTCGCTGCTCGCTGGAGAATCCGAACCTTTGCAGGGAGGGGGCCCGGGTTGAGCTCAGGAACGAAGACGCAGGTGAAGACGCGCCCATGCTCCATACGGGGCATGCCTACTAATCCACTTCCCTCTGCCTGCCCCTGCCACCCCCACAGCCTCGTCCAACCCCCATCACCTCCCGGAGCCCCAGATTCCATGAGAATGAAGTTTCCACGAGATTACAGCCACGCCCATGGATTGCTGAGCCCACCCGGAGCGCAAGGCCCCATGCAAGCCACCAGCCCCCACTCACTTTCACACTGCCTGCACCCTGCTCAGGGACCCACATGCCACACTCCTCCGTGGCCTGGCTGACACGCCAGCCCCTGCTCATCTGCGAGGCACGTGGCACCTGCTCAGGAGCCTGGCTTCCGGAAGCCACGCCCACTCTGTCCACCACCTGCCAGTACACGCCGGCCTGCTGCCGCTTGGGGACAGCTTTGCAGCCGGAGCGGACACTAATTAAACTCCGCTCCCTGCTCCCGGAAGCTGCCGGTCACAGATGAGGCTGGGCCAGGTGAGAGGCCAGGTCTGGGCGGACGCCTGTCTGACACATTAGCGGGGCAGGTGGCACGTGGTGCTTCTCACACCTCAGCCTGGTGCTCTGGGGCGCAAGGCCGAGACCGTGAGAATGAAAGCGATTGTGCAGAGTCCACCCCAGGGCAGCGGAAGCCGGGAGCTGCACTTCCGCAGCCCAAGACCCCAAATGCCAGTGCTTGGGGGGGTCCTCCAGGCAGTTTCCTGTGGGCCCTTAGAGGGGCCGGGATGCGGATGTGGGGGTCCCACGGCCACCGTGGCGTTCCCATCCCAGCTCCACTGAAGATGGGAAGGGAATCCTGTGCACACGGGACCCCCCCTGCGCCCCACACCTCCACCTCGCCGCTGGCCCCCAGGAGGGCTGCAGGACAGGGCTCTGCCCTGTGCACTTGGGGAACACCGGCCAAGGCATCCCCCAACTCCCCAGCCCTCTCACCCCTCCTCCTCCTCCTGGCTCCCAGACTGAGGCCACGACCCTGACCAGGGTCCAGCTCCATGGAGCTCCCGCCTCTGGTGAGAACTCGCACCCAAGTCCTGGCTGCAGGAGTGGGAGCCTGAGGTTGGTAGTTTCTGGGCCTCTGGCATCGGACAGCCACCCCTTTGGGATGCATGGAGAACCCTGGTGTGTCTACGGCTTCTTGCCAGAGGCCAAGTTCAAGTTCATCGTACAGCTAGGAGCAGTCCCAGCAAGCACCCGCCCCGCTGCAGGGGCCTCCACCCCCTCCCTGGCTGCAGAGTCCTTGCAGAGCAGGGGTGAGGGTAGACCTCCGGCTCTGCCCCTGGGGAGGCAGCGGCCGCCTAGGGAGACCTGAGCCTGGCACCCAGAAAAGGTGTCAGCCATTGTGCTGAGGTGGGACCGAGATGGACTCCCTCCCACAGAAGGAAGGAGCTGCCGCTTTGCTGGGGAGACTTGTGTGCACAGGGGGCCGGCGAGCGGGGGCTGGCGCCAGCTGCCCTGGGCCCCTGCAAAGCTGGCCCTGGACACGCAGCCTTGGTAAGGACAGGCGGCCGCGGCGGGAGTGCCAATCTCTCCTCGAGAGAGCGAGCACCTCCGGGCCGGGCACCCCAGTCCGCGTCACATCTCAGCAGCAAGTTCTAGCTTCCACGTTAGATCTTGAAGGGTTTACAATTTACACACAGCTACAGATTCACCCATCCAGAATGGGACCAAAATTGGCCACGTGTTCTTTTTTTTTTAAGATTGACTTGTATAGGCCAGCGCTGCGGCTCACTAGGCTAATCCTCCGCCTTGCGGTGCCGGCACACCGGGTTCTAGTCCCAGTTGGGGCGCTGGATTCTGCCCCGGTTGCCCCTCTTCCAGGCCAGCTCTCTGCTATGGCCCGGGAGTGCAGTGGAGGATGGCCCAAGTGCTTGGGCCCTGCACCCCATGGGAGACCAGGAGAAGCACCTGGCTCCTGCCTTTGGATCAGCGTGGTGTGCTGGCCGCAGCACGCCGGCCACAGCAGCCATTGGAGGGTGAACCAATGGCAAAGGAAGACCTTTCTCTCTGTCTCTCTCTCCCACTGTCCACTCTGTCAAAAAAAAAAAAAAAAGATTGACATGTATTTTGAAAGTTGGAGTTACAGAGAGGCAGAGAGAGATCTTCCATCTGTTGGTTCACTCCTCAGGTGGCTGATGTGGCCAGGGCTGGGTCAGGTTGAAGCCAGGAGCCAGGAGCTTCTTCCATGAGGGTAGAAGGGGCCCAAGCACTTGGGCATCTTCTGCTGCTTTCCCAGGCCACAGCAGAGAGCTGGATGGGAAGAGGAGCAGCCGGGACAGGAACTGGTGTCCATGTCAGGTGCTGGCACCTCAGGCAGTGGCCTAATCCACCTTACCACAACGCGGGCTCCTGAACCAAATATTCCATCACCCAGGAAGTATTATTCTTTTTTTTTTCTTTTTCTTAGGATCATCAATTTCATGAAGCAGATTGCCCAGAATAATTATTTCTGAGTTAAAATTGTTTTTTGTAATTCATCAACCTCACAATTGTGTGTAATAATCACATCTATTTATTTTTTCTTAAGTAATCATGGGATTCCCATCAAAATTGATTAGAAACTGCTTCTAGGAGGACATGCTTTTAAAATATTCAAATTGATGGTGAATGTTTTATTAACCACATTTAGTCTATAATTATTTTTCTAATGAAAATCACCCTGACGGCACCATCTGATGCTGGGAGAAGCAGAGAGACGCCTCCCTGGGGAGCTTGGGAGGAGGGGTGCGGGGCCAGGGGGGCGTGTGCCGGCCGAGGTGGTGGGCCTGCTCGGCCTCAGTGCACTGACGACCCCAGAGGACGCTGACGGTGCACCCTTGGGAAGGTCAGGACAAGGAGGACACGCACGCTAGCTGAGCGGCGGGGGCCGCTGTGAGGCACCGCAGGCGCTAAGGTCTGTGTGTAAGACGTAAGTGCATACATGTGTTTTCAGGCACTGAATACGTGTGCGCGGTATGTGACAGTGCTTCAGGGAGTCCATAGGAAACGGAATCCAAAGATAATTTTGGTGCAAAAACTTTTGAAATCCCTGTATTTTTTGTGTGTGCTTAAGACCTGCCACATTATGGCTACTACAATGATTGATGCGTGAGCATTGTCCATGAATGTGGTTAACATACTCTGCTTACAGCACACAGAATGTGTGTGTGAGAGAATGCTGCCGAGACTCATACATGAGCACAGAACATACATGTGGTTGCATATCTAGTGCTCGCGATCGAATGTCTTCTGTAGCCTCTGGAATACTGCGGCGCTCAACATAAGTCTATACATCTGTGTGTGCATCATGTGTGTGCAGGCATGTGTGTATGCACGTGTGTATGGTCATGTGAGCATACATGTGTGTTCATGCATGTGCAGGCATGTATGTACAGGCACGTGTGTGCATGTGTGTTCAGGCACACACAGGCATGTGTATTCATGCACATACAGGTGTGTAGCATATGTGTGCAAGTATGTGTGTGCAGGTGTGTATGTGTGTGTAAAGGCACGTGTGTATGTATGTGTGTGGACATGTGAGCATACATGTGTGTTCATGTGTGTGCAGGCATGTATGTAAGATGTGTGTGCATGTCTGTTTAGGCATGTGTGTGGGCATGTGTGCATGCATTCATTGCGTGTGTGCATGTTTATTCATGCAGGTGTATAGGCATGTATGCAGGTTTTTGTGGGCATGTGTATGTGCAGGCTTCTGTGTGCAAGAGTGTACATGTGTGTATGGGTATGTGTGCATGCATGCGTGCACAGACATGTGAGCACACACATGTGTGAAGGTGTGCATGCACATGTGTGTGCAAGTGTGTGTATGCATGTCTGTGCAGGCTTGTGTGTTCAAGCATGTGTGTGCATGTCTATGCAAGTATGTGTATGCATGTCTGTGTAGGCTTGTGTATTCATGCATGTGTGTACCGGCGTGTGTGCATGCATTGCGTGCAGGCATGTGTGTAAGCATGTGTGCAGGCTCCTGTGTTGATCACTGTGCTGTTCTTCAGCTGGCTGACACCACTGCATGCTCACCACACCGTAGCTGTGCGTGTTGGAGCATCACTTCTCAACAACACGTGGGCAGATACCTGGAGCTCCACCTGGAGTCTGTGTGTGACACCTGGACAGAGCCAGCTCCTTCCCCGGGCTTCCACATGACAGGCAGGCAGGGGCATCCCCCCACCCCGAGTCTCCCTGTGGCACGTGGCAGTGGGACTCCACGGGACCCTCCCTGAGACCGGCAGGAAGGACACGCTGCAGCCACGGAGCCACGACGGGAGCCCCACCAAACCCGCGCGGCACGACGTGAGCCATCAGCTCTGTGCCCAGCTTCCGTGGGTCTGTGGACTGTCGGAGTCAGCTCGGTCCTCGGTGGGGTTTTGTTTTTATTTCACTAAGAAATGCCCAACCAACAAGAAAATCACAGCTCACATCCGTGTGGACCTTGGCCCATCCCTCACGGGAAAAATGCAGGGCCCGGGCCTGGCCTCGATGGCCGGACCAGGCTTCGGTAACCACCCCGGGCCACTGTGCGGCACAAACGGGGATTTATTCACGGCCGCTACCGCCAAGTGTCCGCTAAAATAACGTGAAGTGGCCAACTGCGCTTTCAAGATGAATTTACGTTACTGGAAAACAGTCACACACACACACACACATACACACATACACACACTCTCGCACACACACATGCACGCACACACACACGGGCCTGGGGAAAGAGATATCCGCCCCTGACAGATTGACAGCGCTGGCCAGTGTGCGAGGGTGTGTGTCTTTTTCAGAGAACACAAGAAAATCAGATTCTAAACATCAGACCCAGGAGAAAACTGCCTTTAGTTCACAGAGAAAAATCAATAACTTCGGGGCCGGATGAAGCCGTCTGCGGAGCCCTGGCGTGAGCGGCGGGCGGGGCCCGGCTGGGCTGGGCCAGCAGGTGGACTGTCCCCAGATCCGCCCCTTCCTCCTGTCCTGGGCGGGACCTCCACAGCCAGAGGCCACCAAACATGGTGTCACTTTGTTCTCCCCGTGAAAGCACCTACGGTGGGGCTTGGTCCGAGGAGCGGATCAGTCCTCCGGGGGCGGGTGTCAAGCCGACGAGGGCTGCGAGGGCTGCGGCAGATTCCGGAACAGTCCACAGCGAGCGCGGGGCCGGCTCCGCTCCCTCCGCCCGGGGTGATCTAATACATTACCGCACACCGACACACTCGTTAGCTATTTTCCTTTCCGGAATTAAAAAATTGAATTATACAGCCCGCCTCGCGACGGCAGCCGTGGAGTTTATTAACGTCTATCGACCCTGCACGCTCGCTCCAGGACTGGGCTGCGACATTGAATTAGGGAGGCAGCGCCGGCCGCGCACGGCTGGACCCCGGCCGAGCCACAGGTAGGCGAAGTCTCCTTCAATTAGACGTAATCATTACTCACCGTCCAAGGCTGTGCTGAAGGCTGCTTTCAAATCTGCGAGGGATCTGCGTTTAATGCAGTGATTCAGCTTGTCGGAGCCAAATTCACTGTGTACTGAAACCAAAGCAATTTAGTTCTTGCCCACGGCCTTTTTGGCAGCTCATCTAGCGCCGAGCGCTGTAAGGACTGCGAGATACAATTTGATCTGCGGCATCTGGGCTCACACAGGGCCTGCTCCTTCACGGGCGGAGGCAGAGGCTCGGCTGAGCTCCAGCTTTACGTGAAGAGCCAGGCCTTGTCTCGGCCCTGAAAATAAAGCGTTTAAGATAGAGTCAAAGCAATCCAAGAAGATACTTCTCCTTGGGTCTCTGAGATGCCCGCTGTAGCTCCTCGCGGCTCCCTGCTGCGGCCGGCGGAAGGCACCTGAGCCGGGGCCTGGGATTAACCTCTGGGGAATGTGACCCTGACCGCCGCGAGGAGTCTTCATCAAACACAAAAGGGAGGTGGCTCCTGCTCGGTGAGCGTGCAGAGACTCTGGGAGGCCCGGGTGGGCCCGGGAAGCCACAGGGGGCCTGCAGGACACGCCTGCTCCGTCCGTGACGTCGGGCCGCCCACAGCACTGGGAGGCTCTGCGTGGAGGACAAGAGGCCCCGATGAGCTCATCTCAAGGCCACCCTGACGGAGGATGGGGGCCGAGGGGCCGGGGGCGTCCTGGTGGGAGGCAGGGGGTGTCGTGGACCCGGTGCCCACTGACAAACCGGACGATGGCAGCGGGAGGAGAGCCCTGAGGCGCGCCCGTGGCACAGAGACGCAGCATCACAGCGCACAGGCTGGACACTGACGCTGAGACCGGCCACGTGACGCCTTCCCGCCAAGAAGCAGGCCCAGGGAGCTCCAGGCGCTGTGCAGGGGGACGGGAAGTGGGGGCCCAGGGACCCGGGAAGGGACCTGCAGCCATGGCCACAGCGAGTGTGGAAACAGCCTGAGCTGGCTGGGAGAAGACTCAGCCTTGAGATCACCCACCTGACACACCACCCATTCTTGTCATCCATGCACCACGACACGGTACACACACGCATCATATATGAACCACGCTACCCTACACACTTCCCCTACACATACCACACACACCAGACATACACACACACTATATATACACCATATACACATCACACGCATGCCCCATACATATACCACATACACCCCCACACACATCATATATGACCACGCTACCCTACACACATCCCCTACACACACCACACACACACACGCTATATACACCATATACACATTACACACATGCCCCATACATATACCACATACACCCCCCACACACATCATATATGACCACGCTACCCTACACACATCCCCTACACACACCACACACACACACACGCTATATACACCATATACACATTACACACATGCCCCATACATATACCACATACACCCCCCACACACATCATATATGACCACGCTACCCTACACACATCCCATGTGTACATCACACACACACCCCATACATACACACCACACATACCCCATATGTATACACATCACACACACACCATACACCACACACACTCCATACATACACCACATACACATGTCCCCTACTCACATCCAATATACACTCCTCACACACGTCATACACAGCGCTCACATGGGCCTGACATATGCACCACATACACACATTCCACACATTCCCACGTATACATGAAACCTGTACCAGCCCACACCCCGTGCACCCACCCACACATGCCACGCAGGCATCAAGCATAATCTACACACACACATACACACTCACCTCACATACACCTTATACACACGGATACACACACACACCTGTACACAACTGCCACACAAGCATGACCCGTACACACAACACACACACACACACATGGTGTCCAGCTCCTCTGCCCACAGCCGAGTCCTGGCCGCCCCCAGTGCCTACCCTCTCCCTCCATCGTGGTGGACCAGGCGCCCCGGTGCCGGGCCGGACCCGCCCTTTGTCCCTGCTGCATTTCCCGGGGAAGCGGAGCTGCTCCAGCCGAACAGCGGGAGGCAGTGAGGGCTGCAGGCCCCCTCCCACTGCCAAAGCCCCCGCATGGGCTCTGCCTCCTGCGCTCTCACTGCTGCTCGGTGCTGGTGCAGAGCGGCAGGAATGGGAACCGACGGACGGAGTCCCCGGGACGCATGGTGTGCGCTCCGCAGACCACCGCTCGCCACTCACCGCGTTTCCCGGCTGCTCATTTTCCTTGGTCTTCAGGGGTTTGTTGGGAGAGCAGGAGACAGTGGCGGCCACGAGGGGCTCAGGGGTGGCATCCTTGTGAACCCCGATCTTCCTATGTGGGTTTTATGAATCCAGCAGTAGCGTGGGCTCATAGACAATCTCCTGAGCAGCTAGTGACCAGCTAGGAAGTCCACCCTCCACGCGAGCCAGTGGCCCTGTCCATGGGTCCAGTCCAAGGTTTGAAGCGGTCAGGTAGCTGAGCGTTTGTCACAAAATGCACATAACTGATTTAGCCGTCACGTACCCACATCCTTGACGTCTGAAACCACACTCAGACAGAAGCCGACTCAGGGAGAATCCTGCAAGCGTGTTATTACACCTGATACACGTGACCCCCTCCACCCTGCCGCTGAAATGCAAGACCAAACCCAAGCGTATGCATAGGCACACACACACACACACATACACTGACCTAGGTGCACACAGGTACGGCCATTCCCACAGCTCACAGAACGCTGGGCTTAGCCGGAAGCCTGGGGGGTTAGCAGAGGTCCCTGCTCAGAGCACACGCAAGCTGGCTCACAGACACGTCTCAAGGCAGCAGCCAGCCCGCGCGGTCTGAGGCGGATCAGCCCAGCAACCGCCGACGGGGAAAAGCCGAAGCAGCCAAAGCCATGCAGGTGATCATGTCTGCACATTGCCCGCGATGCTGACTCTTGCCCAGGAGCTCCTGGCTGGGCACGGCAGCAGGCGGCACATGGTGCCGGCAGCACCGAGTCTGCACCCCGGGCTGGGAGGCAGCGTCTCCTAAAGGCGTTCAGCCTGGACACGCAGGTCCATTTCCCTCGTCCACTCTGCGGAGCAAGAGCCAAGTGTGTCCTCGTTGCAAAAATAAACCTGAGCTGCCCCACGGAGGCTCCGTCAGCAGACTGCGTATGAGGCCTCTGTGGGCTCGCGCGATCGGCAAACAACGACACCAGTGCCTAGACATGATGTCACTGGGACCGCACGCTCACCCTGGGAGGGGGGCACTGGGCGTGCGGCGAGCCCTGGAGCTGGCCTGCTCTGTCCTCCCAGGGCTGGGCCGCTCTGCAGGGCTGCTCCACCTGCCTTGGAAAGGCTCAGTGGCCCCCAGCGCCCGAACCTGACCCCGTCTTCAGGCAAGGGCTTCCTCCTGGACTCCAGGCAGCAGTGAGGCCCAGAGGCCCCCACTGCTTTGGGGGCACAAGGAGAGCAGTCAGTGCCGGGCCCCTGCACCTTCGCCAGCGCATGCAGAGGGGCGTGGCCCCCAGAGGAGAGGAGAAGGCAGCTCGGAGCCCCGGGCCGGCTGTGCCTGTGCTCACCAATGCCAGCCTATGTGGTTCCACTGCTCTTTTCCCATGACCACACTTGGAGGGGAGGCCCCCTGGGCAGTGGCCGCCCCGGGCTGGGCCCCCTCGGGAGCCTGTGTGCGTGTGTTCCACAACGCACACCGGGTTGAGCTCCCGGCTCCAGGAGAAGGAGGAGGACGGGCAGCGTCCCCAAGAAGGAGGAGGGACTCCGTGTGTCCCAGCCGGCTCTCAAGGAAACGCCGAGGGCAGTTGGGAGGCGTGCGTCAGTTAAAGGAATTCACCCATGGGGGCTCTTGTATGACGCTAGCGGCACACACGCAGCTCCATCCCCTGCTGTGGGAAGTGACCGTGGGGTGCGTGAGGGGCCCTGCGGCACAGCCTCGGGCTCCATGCGGCTGCCCGGTTCTCAGGGTTCCCGCCCCCCAGGGCAGGTGCGCCGGCCGGGATGAGCGGCCGATATCCTGTTGGCTTTATTTCTGTGCGTTCTGCAACAACTCCGCATGCTTATGACTAATTCCTCCATAAATCAGTCACTTCCTGTCTCATGTGGGAGCCCTCCTGTGGCGGCAGCGATGCCTGTGAAGTGACAGAGCCGGTCGCACTCGCTGTGGCGGGGGGACGCTGCCAGGGCTTCCCTGCGTGGACTCCGGCAGATTTGCTGTGCGTCAGCAGCACGACGTGATCAGTGCTCGACGACCGTGCGCGTGGAGCTGCGTTTTCCCACCTCGTAGAAACACGCAGGGGCACGTGGCGTGGCAGCCGTGGCAGCCGTGGCAGCCACGTCCTGCCTTCCACGGAGCATCCTGCCACAGGGACGTGTGCTCCCGTGCTTAGCTTGCAACGGAGGAAATTTTGACGTTAGCAGCAGTGAGGGTTTTTTTGTTTGTTTGTTTGTTTGTTTGTTTGTTTGTTTTGACAGAGTGGACAGTGAGAGAGAGATGGAGACAGAGAGGAAGGTCTTCCTTTTCCATTAGTTCACCCTCCAATGGCCACTGCGGCCAGCACACCGCGCCGATCCGAAGGCAGGAGCCAGGTGCTTCTCCTGGTCTCCCATGGGGTGCAGGGCCCAAGCACTTGGGCCATCCTCCACTGCACTCCCTGGCCACAGCAGAGAGCTGGCCTGGAAGAGGGGCAACCGGGACAGAATCCGGCGCCCTGACCGGGACTAGAACCCGGTGTGCCGGCGCCGCAGGCGGAGGATTAGCCTAGTGAGCCACGGCACCGCCAGCAATGAGTTTTTAAGATTGTGCCATCCGCGGCAGAAACCTAAGCTTTTTGGAAGCCAGTTATTTGCTCAGCTGAGTGTGGGTGGGAGCAGAACTCATTTCACAGGTGCCTTTTGTCTCCTGGCCCCATGCCTTCTGCATGTTGCGAGCGCAGGGCTTGACCGCACGCCACACGCACAATAGACTCATAGCATTTCCCTTTGCTGGCTCCTGAAAGCAGTGCATTAGGAAAATGGCGTTTCCTGTTTCTTGCATGGAAGAACGCAGAGCTGTAAAAGCTGGCCGAGCGTCTCCCATGTCCCTTCATGCACCTGTAACTTGGTTCTCTGAGTCAGAGAGCGCAGTGTGCAGGTGAGGATGTTGCATGCAGTGTGACTGGCGGTTTGATTCCCCTGTAACTCGGCGTTCCAGTGTAGTCGGGGTGGGTCCTCACAGCACGGCTGAGAACCGGCTAACGGACACAGGAACTCTGCAGACGAGAGCGGCGTGGACGCCTCAGGACCAGAGCTGGGCGACAGACAGCCACTGGAAGATCAAAAGGCATGCTCACCACCACACACACTCCGACAGAATTTTTTTTTTTTTGACAGAGTTACACAGTGAGAGAGAGACAGAGAGAAAGGTCTTCCTTCCATTGGTTCACCCCCCAAATGGCTGCTACGGCTGGCGCTATGCCAATCCGAAGCCAGGAGCCAGATGCTTCTCCTGGTCTCCCATGCGGGTGCAGGGTCCAAGCACTTGGGCCATCCTCCACTGCCCTCCCGGGCCACAGCAGAGAGCTGGCCTGGAAGAGGGGCAACCGGGACAGAACCAGCGCCACAACCGGGACTAGAACCCCCGGGGTGCCGGTGCCGCAGGCAGAGAATTAGCCAAGTGAGTGAGCCACCGCGCCAGCCCCAGAAATGTTTTAACTAAGGAAATTTATATGAATATTTTATTTGAGTTCTCTAATTGCTACATAATATTGGAAAATATTGTCCAAAGGAATAATTCAATTTTTTAAAAAGATTTATTTATTTACTTGAAAGGCAGAGTTATAGAGAGGCAGAGGCAGAGAGAATGAGAGAGAGAGAGAGGTCTTCTATCTGCTGGTTCACCCCCTAAATGGCTGCAAGAGCCGGAGCTGCACCGATCTGAAGCCAGGAGCCAGGAGCTTCTTCCGGGTCTCCCACGTGGGTGCAGGGGCCCAAGGACTTGGGCCATCTTCTACTGCTTTCCCAGCAGGGAGCTGGATCAGAAGTGGAGCAGGCGGGACCCGAAACGTCACCCATATGGGATACTGGCACTGGAGGCAGCAGTTTTACCCATTACACCACAGCGCCGGTCCTGCAAAGGAATACTTTGTTCAGAACAGTGGCACGGGGGGGGGGGGCACTGGTGAAGATGTCACTTGGGATGCTTGAGTCCTGTCTGGGCTCAAGTCCCAGAGCCATCGCCACTCCAGCTTCCTGCTAATAGGCACCATGTGTGGGAGCCGGTGACGGACGGCTCAAGTACTTGTGTCACCACCACCCACGCGGGGAACCCAGACTGCGCTCCAGGTTCCTGGCTTTGACGGGCTCCACCCTGGCGACTGTGGGCACTTAGAGAATGAAGCAGGAGGGTGATCAATCTCTCTATCTCGCTCTCTGCCTTTCAAATATATAAAATAAGGAACGGAAAATAAAGAGTGGTGGCATTCCTTCACATTTATGGGGTGATTAAATGGAGCTCTCCCAATGCAGAGAGGGACGGAGGGGCTGAGACAGACAGACACCACAGGGAAGCCACCCCCAGCCCAGAAAGAGAGGGTGCGAGGGCACCGAGGTGTGGGGCAGAGTGGGAGCAGGCAGCTCCCTTGGCTGTGCCGTCAGCTGCACCGGGGACCTGCTGCCCACACCCGTTCCAGGGCCTCACCTGTCCCCGACCTCCAGGTTAACTATAATTGGAGGCGCCTCTGACTAGAGGAAGTATCAGCTGATGCTAATATGCAGCAAGATCATTATCACAGGTCAGCGCCAACTAATTGATGTTTGTGTAGTGCAGGATTCTGGATTACAACACACACAGTTTAGCAAAACAGACGGGGCTGACCTGGGAAGGCGAGCTGCGCGAGGCGGGGTGTGGGGCTGGGGCCACTCGGCGCATCCACGGGGCTCCCGCCGTCCAAGCACCGGCTCTCCAATGGGAGCTGGGGTTTTCTAAATTTGGCCTCTTATATCTGCTGTTAGGCAGCACAAGACGGGCACCCAGACTGGAGCTGTCACACGCGGCATCCAGACTGGAGCTGTCACACGCGGCACCCAGACTGGAGCTGTCACACGCGGCACCCAGACTGGAGCTGTCACACGCGGCTATCCCGGGTAAAGCCCGGGTTTCCAATCAGCACCATCACTGTTTCAAACATGAAATTGTCCGGGGAAAGTCACTGACCGGCTTGGCTAAGTTTGGGTCCAGTTTCCAGAAAGTAAGCGGTTTTCATTGCCCTGAGTGTGCAAACTCGCTGAGCTTGGCGAGAGGGAACTGGGGATGCCACTGTCCAGAACAGGATGGCCACTGATGGTGGGGACTGGGGACACCTCCCGAGTTCAGAGTGACAACCACAAGGATAGTCATGAAATACAGGTAGGTCTGGGGCCGGCGGGTGGCGGCAGTAACAGGGGCCACTGCAACACCAGCTTCCCCTGTTGGAGCGCTGGATCGAGCCCCAGCTGCTCCGCTTCCAACCCAGCTCCCTGCTAGTGCACCTGGGAAGGCAGCAGAAGACGGCCCAAGTCCTTGGGCCCCTGCACCCACGTGGGAGACCCGGATGGAGCTCCTGGCTTCAGCCTGGACCAGCCCCAGCTGTTGTGGCCATTTGGCGAGTAAACCAGCAGATGGAAGATCATGTCTCCTTCTCTATCACTCTGCCTTTCAAATAAATGATTTTTTGTAATTAAAAGTAACTGAGATTTTTAAGGCTTATTTATTTATTTGAAAGGCAGAGTTACAGAGAGAGAAGGAGAGACAGAGAAAGATCTTCCATGTGCTGGTTCACTTCTTAGATGGCCACAATGGTCAGTACCAGGTCAGGCCAAAGCCAGGAGCCAGAAGCTTCTTCCGGGTCTCCCGTGTGGGTACTGGGGCCGCAGCACTTTGATCATCCTCCACTGCTTTCCCAGGCCATAAACAGGGAGCTGGATCAGAAGTGGAGCAGCCAGGACTCGAACTAGCACCCATACTGGATGCCAGCATTGGAGGAGGCTTTATCCCTACGGCCCAGCGCCAGCCCTAGCAGTCAGTACTTAACTGTATCATTTCATGGAGGCGACCTTGGCAAAGGCGCTCATCATGCCCTGTCGGGTTTCCTGCTCCGCTGACCCTTCCCTCACTCCGTCCTTGTCCTCCAAGACCCCAGCGCTTCCGTGTTCGACTCAGCGCGCGCTCACGGACAGCGGGGGATGTGTGGACTGCGGGAACCAGGACGGCACCATCGGGGAGCCCCGAGCCTGAACGAGGTGACAGGAGAGCACAAGTCGTTCTGGTGGGAAGCAGAGGGTACAGGGGCCAGGAACTCCCGGTCTGGCGGCACAGCTGACGTCAGCGTCTCCCCAAAGCAGAGATATCCCAAGAGCGGTGACTGTGTGCAGGGTGAGCTCGGACTCTCACGCCCGACCCTGGCCTCCCCGAAGCTCGCAGCATAAAAGCCTCAACCTCCCGTGAGATGCCAGCTGGGTTCCTATCACAGCCAGCACTCAGCATGGGCCACTCGCATCGCTGTGTCCTGAGTCTGTGCGACCCCACCACCCAGCTGCCAATTCCAGCAACGATGCTGTCTGTCTTCTCCTAGTCCCTCCCTCGGGCCAGTCCTGCAGGCTGTTACCCCCGCACGGACTGCGCACTCACCCACTCCTGCCACGCGTGCATCAGCCCACCCCTAGCAGCCAGAATCCTCTGAACACCGCCATCAGTCACGTGCTCCCTCTGCTGCAGGTGCTCCTAGGTCACCACACACGGGGACGTGGCCAGGTCCAGAAGCTGGCACGGGGGTGGAGCCACAGGATCGCACTCGCTGCTCAGGGGACACAGCAGGTGCAGCCACTCTGGAGGGCCGATGCTGGTTTCTCAGGGGCGGGGAAACCAGCATCCATTCCACACGAGCCAGCGGCTGCGCTCCCTGGTGCTTGTCCAGGTGAATCAGAGACGCGTGACCCTGCAAGAACTTGCCCGTGGATGTTCACGGCAGCATCACTCATTACTGCCGAGCCTCTGGGGGGACACGACGTCCTTTGATGACTGAGTGGCCAGTAAGTGGACAGCACACAGTGGAATGTGACCCATCACGAGTGAGCAGACGGGGTGGCCAGCCTTGAAAGACAAACAGCGGCCTTCGGTGCGATCTACTGGGTGAAGGAAGGCACCACGACTGGCGCCGTGTTTCACGGTTCCTCTTTCCGGGCACCTGGAGAGGGTAAAGGCGGGTTCTGGGGAGAGCGGGATGAGGAGGAGGAGCACCTGGGGTGTTCAGGGCGAGGGCCCGCCCCCTGCAACCCAGCAGTGGCGGACGTGTGTTGCCTACCTGTCTGTCAGAACCCACAGAATGCACAATGCAAAGTGAACCCTAGTATAACTATGGATTTCCGCCAATACGGTAACAGTGTTGGCTCATCAGTTACCACACGTGTCCCAACCAAGGCACGATGTGGCTCACGACGGCTGTCGCGCCCACTGTGCTGGGCTTGCCCCGGGTGCCGGGGGGATGCTACCCCTGGGCTGGGTCGGCACTCAGAGCAGGGCACGACGCCCTCTCAGGGGCTGGCAGCTCCAGGCCTCCGAGGGCCCGCGGGCAGCAGAACAGAATGGTGGAGAAGGGAGCGTCCACCCCCCGCTCTCAGGGGCGGGGCTCCGGCTCTCAGCCGTGGAATAGGACTGGTCAGCATCCCCTCGCCTGCTTCTGCAGGTTGCACACGGCAGTTTCTGCAACTTCCGGCCTCTGTGATTGTGTGAGCCAACCCCATAATAAACTCTCCATCCTCTCTCCCTCTCTCTCATCTGTTTATCCAACTGTCAGCTATCATCTACCTATCTAATCTATTCATCAGTCCATCATTCACCTATCTAACATCTATCGATCTATCCAATATCTACCTATCATCTCCCTGTCATCCATCTGTCTATTCCATCTCTGTCTTCCTCTCCACGCTCTGCCTATCTATTATCTATCTAATCTATCGATCCATCCAATATGTACCTATCATCTCCCGCTCATCTATGTCCATCTCTCTGTCTTCCTCTCCACTTTCTGCCCATCTATCTATTATCTATCTATGTATCTATCTATGTATCTATGTATCTATCTATGTATCTATGTATCTATCTATTATCTATCTATTTATCTATGTATCTATGTATCTGTCTATGCATCTATCTATGTATCTATGTATCTATCTATGCATCTATCTATGTATCTATCTATGTATCTATGCATCTATCTATGTATCTATCTATGTATCTATGTATCTATCTATGCATCTATGTATGTATCTATCTATGTATCTATGTATCTATCTATGCATCTATCTATGTATCTATGTATCTGTCTATGCATCTATCTAATCTATGGATCCATCTTCCTCATCAGGTCTCAGGGCAGGGACCCCCACCCAGGGCTTTTCTTCTGGAAACGCCCAGTTGCAGCCAAGCAGTGCCCACGCTCAGTGACGACGCCCACTCACAGCTATTCCTGCCTGAGAGCATGGCAGGAGGGCGAAGCCTTGTCCACTCCCCACCCCCCCTCCCCGGAACGGAACCCACCTCAAGGGAGAGCCTGAAGAAGCCCTGGTGAGGCGGAGGAGCAGGTGGGGGGAGGCTTAACCCAGAGGAGCACATGCTGGCCCAGCAGCGGGACACAGCCTGCGGGTGTGGGTGCAGCCAGGGTGTGGACGCACACGGGCTGAGTGTAGACCATGCCAGGCTGTGTCAACTGAATGCGAACTGACACAAGCTGCGTGTGGACCACGTGCAGGATGTGTGTGCAGTGTGGAGACGGCTTGTAGACAGCACACAACAGCGCGTGGGTGTGTGTACCCAGGCTGTGTTGACAGCAGGTACTCGGCACGCAGGCTGTGTGTGGTTCTGTGCAGGCCGTGCATACAGCATGCACAGTGTGTGTGCGGCCAGCACGTGGGCTGTACAGACTCGCTCCGCCCGTCTGCAGTCTCTGGGCGGGAGGCAGGCCGCCGGTGGGGTGTGTGCCAGGGCTTCCTTCACTCGGTAACGTGCACTGAGCTCTGCTACATGCATTTTTCTGCTCCCAGAGTTCATAGTTTACAGAGCTAATTAATTCTCCACTGTCTGGGTGCACGTTTTATTTACCGCCTCACCCATTCAGTCTGTTTTATGGGTATACACAGAGGACGGAGTCCATTCTTCCCACCAGCACCCCAGGGGCAGGTGTTGGGGCAGCAGCTAAGACGCCACGTGGGATACCGGCATCCACGCCAGAGCGCCTGGGTTTCAGCCCGGCTCTGCTTCCAGCTCCGGCTTCCTGCTGATTCACACGTTGGGAGGCAGCAGACGACGGTTCAAGCGGCTGGCTTGCTGCCACCCAAGTGGGAAATCTGGCTCAGCTCCGGTCTCTTGGCTTCGGCTGGGGAGTGAAGCTGCAGGTGGAATTTCTCTGTGTGTCTGTCTCTCTGTCTCCCTCTGCCCGCCTGAGATGCTGAGTGGGAGGATGGGGGGGATGCGCCACCAGGCAGCCCCCAGGACACCCGTCACGCCCCGGAGTGCCCAGCCATTCTCAGCTGGTGTCCCTGATCCTACATGGCAACATGTAGCCAACACCATAGCCAACACTGTAGCCAACACTGGCCAGAAGCTGTCTGGGCTCAGCTGTCTCACGGGCTGCCTGTTAGTGCTTGCCCTCCATAAATCAAAACATTGCCAATCTCTCCCAAGGCGCGCGACACCAAGGCTGCATTGTTCGTGCACGCCGACAGCACACCCAGTCGGCAGCCGTCGGCTCCCTGCGTGGGACTTGCAGCCCAACACGGCCCGGCTGTCTAACCACTAACCAGACACAGGGCGGGGTGAGTCACCGCAGCCGCCTGGTGCGGCCGGGGGTCGGAGATGGTGCTCCTTTCCTCCTGGCCGTAATTGCTATAGACGCTCACAAATGATGGATTGTTGCTGATGGCCAGGCACCCTCAGAAAGTTTGCCAAAGGGCGCGGGCTGTTATTGATATGTACATAAGGATGATAAATGAGGAACCGTGCCTACCTGATTGCTGCCAGTCAGGATCAGAGGCCGTTGCTGGCCTCTGTGGCGCTGAGCTGGTCCGCGGCGGCCCCGGGGGCAGCGCAGTCCTGTGCCGGGAGGTGTTTGGTGTGCAGATCTGAGCCAGCAGTGATCCTCGGCGCAGACACCCATGTCCTGGTGCTCCTGGAGGAGAGACTGCGGCGTGTCTTGTGTTCTTGACTCGCTGTTCCTGGCCGATGCATGTCCCCTCACGGTTGGCGAGACCGATTCTGGAAGCAGGTGGATGGAGTTTAAGTCAGGCAGGATGAGAGAGGGCGACTGCCAGACACACAGCACGCGGGGACCCCTAGGGCTTTCCCGGCAAGGCTCTCACCTGATTAGGACGGGCCCACCGAGGCTGCTGTCCCTCTGAACTGATGTAAAACTCTGCTGATGAGAGACCTGAGTTTAGAGGCCACATTCTCCAACTTTGCTGTGTGTCCCGGGCTGAGCCCCGGCCCCTCCACTGTGCTGTGCTCAAGTGCTAACCCTCCATGTGGCCTTCAAAGACACGGCTATGGCTGGACTGACCCGAGCCTGCCAACGGCCCCGTGAGAGGGGACATTGCAGGCAGATGCACACAGGCACGGCGGGCATCGTGATGGCGCTGCCACCGTGGCCTGCAGCTGGGGAGAGGCAGGGCCCGGGTTCAGAGCGGGAGGTGCTGGCACAGACTCGGGGGTGGGGGCACACAGGGAGACGCCGGCGTCTGCCCTCTAAGGAGAGAGCCCGCCCACACTCACGTCTTGGAGCCAGCAGAGGCGCCTGCTCAGGAACTCGGAGTCTTGCCCCTGGGGGTGCCCAGCTCGGCCGCAGCTCCATCGCGGCCCGGGTATGTTCCCCGAGGAATCGCATTCCCGTGCTCACTCCGGGATCTGCGCGTGAGACCACATTTGCAAACTGAGTCTTCGCAGATGCGCAGATGAGGCCGGGCTGGCTTCGGGGCCCAAATCCCATGGCTGTGTCTTCACACAGAGGGACCAAGGCACACAGCAACCTGCCCCGGGACGGCACAGGCCCCGCTGCAGTGAGCGAGCCAGGGGCCAGGAGTCACTGCCAGAGAGGAGCCTTCCCGGGGCGCTCTGGACAGAGCATGGCCCCGCAGTCCCCACCTTGGAGACCTGGGGGAGGAACTTCCTGGCGAATGCTGGCAGCGTCAGACATTGTGGTGCAGCAGATTGGGCCACTGTGTTGACGCCACTATCCCATACGGGCGTCGGTTCCAGCATGGCTGCTCCACTTCCCACCCAGTGCACCTGGGAGATGAAGAGGCTGGCCCAAGCGCTTGGGCCCCTGCACCCACGTGGGAGACCAGGGTGGGGTTCTCGGCTCCTGGCTTCGGCCTGGCCCAGCCCCGCTGTTGCAGTCTTTTGGGGAGTGAACCAGCAGATGGAAGATCTCTCTCTGTCTCTCCCTCTCTGTCTGTAATTCTGCCTTTCAATTAAGTAAATGAATTAAAAAAAAAAAAGTGGTTTCTACTAGTTGCTTTAAATCTGCCAGAATCAGGTTCTTGGGAATAACATTTCCAGCATCCTCAGCCTTTGCCAAGCACTGACCCCCGTACGGCCTGGACGGGGTTATGGGAGCAGGTTCCCAGCTGCTCCCACTGGTGACGACCTCGGGCCCCCCGAGAGGCCCCCAGTCGGGCCCTGTGCGCAGTGCGGCCTCAGGCGCCGTGGGGGGACGCCCAGGGCGAGCGCAGGTCCCCGCACCCCGGAGCTGCCTCTGCCAGGGTTCAGATTCCAGAGCCCCTGAATCATCAACACCGGCCGGCCGCCCATCCGTGCACAGGGACGGGACAGGCCCCGGGGACGCAGGCGTCCCTTTGAGTGGCCCCAGGTCAGGCGGAGTGCGAGCGGGGCAGCCGGGGGTCAGGGGGTGCGGCCGGGGCGCGGGGGCCGGGGCCCAGCATATTGTTCCCGGGAGCGGGGCTTCTGCGGCTCCCCATCCATCTTCGTCCCGTAATTGCGCTCCCCCGACGCCCAGAGAAAGTGTTGCTATGACACACACCGGCAGGCTTGGCCAATCTGCGGCCTGGTCGCTGGCGTGGTTGGTCCATTGTCCCTGGCTGTGTAATTGGTGGTCACGGGGGCCGTAAAACGGCGGGCAGTTAAAAGGCTGCTGGGAGCCGAAAGGAGGCGGCCGGCCCGTCGGCAGCCGGGCTGCTGCGCGCAGTCACCTCACCCTCCCGTGACCGAGTTTATGGGAACCCCGAGGACAAGCCTCTTGTGTAACCTGCAGGAGGAGCGGGCAGAAGAAGGGAGAAATTGGAGGCAAAGAGGATTAATGAGGCTTCACATATTGTCCTGTTTCCTTTGTGGTGGGAAGTCTGGGTGACAAGGAGGAAGGCAGGGGCGAGGCTGCGGAGGGGCGTGACAGGCGGCCGTAAATCCCACGAACGCTCGCTTCATTACATGGCAATCACGGCCGTAATTGGCAGGGAAAGCGGCCACTCGCCCGCACTTAGCGCTCGCGCACGAGTCAGCACTTTCTGCTCCTGGAAAAAGGGCACTCCCCGCCCCCCGCTACTGGGTCCAAGGCAAAGGGACCCAGGAACAGTGACTCCCTGCTCTGCGTGTGTCAAGGCTCAGCACCGCACCTGTGAGCACCCACAGAAGTGCGAGATGCCATGTGCGTGTGCGTGTGCGTGTGTGCACCTCTCTCGGCGTCCACACAGGCATCCTTATCTGCAGACGGACGTCCAGGTTTGCTCTGTAGGAGTCACGGCTGGTGGAGGTGCTGTGGCTTCTTTTTAACTGGAAATTCACAAAGCAAGGCTGTGCCGAAGTTCTCAAATACCACCTAATCCATCTTTTGCAATTTAGTTTAATGACTTATTTGAGAAGCAGGGACACACACACACACACACACACAGAGGGGGGTGGGGGAGAGAGAGAGAGACTCCTTCCCACTGGTTCACTCCCCAGATGTCCACAACAGCTGAGGCTGAGCCGAGTGGAACCCAGGAGCCAGGAAGTCAGTCTGGGTCTCCCATGAAGGGCAGGTGCTCAAGTACTTGAGTCATCCCCGCTGCCTCCCAGGGTGTGCGTTGGCAGGAAGTTGCCATCGAGAGCGGGGCTGGGATTGGAACCCAGGCCCTCAAAGTAGGATGCAGGAAGCAGAGAGATGTCACCACTGCCAAGCCAAATGCCTGCCCTCGAACGCCACTTTTAGGTTTTGTTTTGTTTCTGTTTTGTTAGAAGTAGCTCGAAGTCGCCTTACTGGAGGGAGAAGGAAGCAGGATGCATGCCCGCCCCATGTCTCCCTGCCACGCCGTGTCAGAAGCTCCAGGGCCCCCTGCAGCAGGAGCGCCCCCCGCCCAACCCTGCAGCAGCTCTGGAGCTGGGGAGAGAGCGCCCCCCCGGCGGTCCCTCAGAGCTGTGCCAGGTTTGCACGCGCATCGATGCAGGTGCAGAAACATCGCAACCATCAGCCCACACCCGGGGACAGCCAGGCAGATCTGCAGGCCGGGGGCAGGCCTGAGGCTGGGCACAGGCGGGAGCGGATTCTGTCCCTCGGTGATTCCAGCCAGACCCTCACAGGTTACCGCGGTGATACCTCGGGAGTCGACTGGGCGCAGCCGGGGCCCACGTATGCGAGCCTGGTCTAGAGCATCGGCAGCCGCGGAGTCCTGGTGCTCAGACTGGTCTACAGCATCGGCAGCCGTGGAATCCTGGTGCTCAGACCAGTCTACAGCATCGGCAGCTGCGGAGTCCTGGTGGCCAGACCGGTCTAGAGCGTCGGCAGCCGCGGAGTCCTGGTGGCCAGACCGGTCTACAGCGTCGGCAGCCGCGGAGTCCTGGTGGCCTCGGCCGCTGCACCTGCTCAGGCTGCAGACCCGACCGCGGCACAGCCGCTTCACACTGCTGCTCCTGTGATGCACCACCGCCGCCCCGCAGGGAGCAGGCCCAGGCCGAGCTCCCTCTTGTCTGCCGCAGCCCCCACTACAGGTGCAGGCAGGGCCCGCACACACGTGCACCGCTTTTCCCTCGGACCCCTCTAGGGACCTCCTTGCTGCCGAGGTTTCTGGTTCTTGTTTCAGGCCCAGATCTCCCTCCAGGTTCCCTGACTGTGTTGCTCCCACCATCGATTACCGCCTGCTTGGCGAATTCCAAGCCAGCTGCCTCGTGGAGAGATGGGACCAAGACTCCTCAAGCCAAGGCAAGGCCTTGAAACTCAAGGCAGGGCCAGCGCTGTGGCTCACTTGGTTGATCCTCCACCTGCAGCGCCCGCATCCAATATGGGTGCTGGTTCTAGTCCCGGCTGCTCCTCTTCCGATCCAGCTCTCTGCTGTGGCCTGGGAAGGCAGTGGAGGATGGCCCAAGTCCCTGCACTTGGTGGGAGACCCAGATGAAGCTCCTGGCTTTGGATAGGCCCAGCTCCGGCCATCGCTGCCGTTTGGAGAGTGAACCAGAGGATGGAAGACCTTTCTCTCTGTCTCACCATCTCACTGTCTGTAACTCTACCTGTCATATAAATAAATAAAATATTTTAAAAAAAGAAATTCAAGGCAAAATGTTGAGTTAGGAGGGAGAGGGTTTTCCCTGCACCAGCTCACCCAGACGAGAAGCCTGGGAATCCTTCCTGGGGCAGGGAGCCAGGAGGGCTGGAAGGACAGAACCCAAGGCCCATCTGGAACACTCCTGCTGGGTCATCTGAGGACAGGGCCAGGGTCAAGACCCACAGGCAGGGCCGCCGACAGAGGGCCACCGCTCGGCCCCCGTTGGCTGCAAGTGTCCTGGAGTCCTCTGCCTGTCCAGAGGACGGCTTCCCACAACTGGGCGGAGAGTGAGGTGGGGGTGGATTTGCTTCCCCTGTGCCCCGGCAGTGGTCCCCTGGGGGTGGGTGCCAGCTGGCACAGGTGAGCGTCGTGGGGAGAAGCCCCACCCCAGCCAGCCCCCCACCGGCCTCCTTAGGGCTGGGAAGCTGCGGTCCCCTCCCCAAGTGGTGAGGGAAGATGAAACCAGAGAGTCGCTCAGGGTGACCACGTTTCTGTGCCCCGAAGCGTCGGGGATCCAGGCGGCTCTGCTGGGCACCCAGAGTCTGTGGGGAGCAGCTCACCCCCCCATGCTTCCCAGTGCGGGCCTGGTCACTCACCCACCGCTCGGCGGGCGCTTCCAGAGCAGTGGACACCCGCAGGCGCCACGAAAAGACAAAGTGTCCAGGCCAGGGCGGGGGCGTGGCTCTGCCGGCAGACAGCTCCTCGCCTGCGTTCCCAGTGGCTCCCTTTTTATTTTTTTAATTGCAGATTCCAAATTCTTTCTGCTCAGATCCCTGAAAAATTCTCGTGTGTGTCTTTCATCCCAACCAGTGGCGCCTGACCTTATTCATTATGCATCTTTTTGGGATTTTTACTAAATGTTGGTAAAAGGAACGAACAGATTAATGAGTGACTTAGCTTTATTGCGTGAGAAGAAAGTGCATGCATGAAAATGAGCAAAGCAATTAGTCTGAACAGACCGCGGCCATGTCCGCGTTAGAGGGCTGCGTGGCCATAAAACCATCTGCAGTCCGTCCAATTGCTTGTTTTAACCACTGATTGGTTTGCCTTAAATCCACCGATTGCTTTTCAACTGACCGTGTTTTATTCCACCAGAATCCTCTTTAGCTTTATGCGGGTAGACAGCTCATTCACTTTCCAAACAAGCTGCTCAGGGCCCCAGCTCACGCCGAGCCCCAGCCTTGCATTAGTGTGTGACGGCTGCACGGGGCTGGCCCCACCTGCACTGTCCTAGTTCTGACAGAGCAGGTGCGTCTGGATCCCTGCCGCCTCCGACTACCAAGAGCGGGCAGACTCACTGCTCACACGTTGTGGTGGGAAGCGTTCTTGGCACTCCCCGAATCTAAGGCTGCGGATCCTGTAATGGCGACCGGGTGCTGTGGGGCAGGCGGATGAGAGAGGTGCATCTGCACCCCTCAACTGCTCTCGCAACTGAGATGCCATTCTGCGTGGGTTCCAAATGGACTGATGTGGGCGAAGAAGCCGGGGTTGTTTTCTCTCTTAATTGAAGTAAATGTCAGGACGTGAATAATGATGAGATTGTCAAATTGCGTCTTAGTGGCAATCGGGCTGCCAGGTGTGTGAGTGCCACCAGGTGTAGGCTGGTGGTGCCGGTCATGCTTTTCTTGCCTTGTTTGGCTCTGGGAGTTTACTGCAGACAGAGGCCGGAGCACTATCGCCGGGTAATTTGGAACTGGAGCTCTGTCCTGCAGGACTCCGGACCTGGGACGGAGGCGCCTGTCCAGCTGGGGCCGCACAGAGAGATGGGCTTGCGGGCAGCAGGGAGGCCCCTGGGGCGGGTGACCGACGGCTCCTGCCCAGGTCTGCCGTATGGATCTCTGGCTCACTGGGAAGGTGGGGTCTCCACTTCTAGATGAGCTCCTGGCTGATAGGCGCCCAGAGCGGGACGGTACCATGTGGCTGCCTGCAGTGATTCACGCCGGAATTCAAGCCAGGTCACATAGGCGGGCCCCACAGAGCCTCCGCCAGCTGCCCGCCCACTGCAGTTTGGGGGTGTGGACTGCGTCAGGGCGTCTGCCTCTAGATGGGGCTGGGCAGGTGCTGGAGAGAAGTCGAGAAGGCTGTGTAAGACACGCCGGGGAAGAGGGCCGCTCTCTGCGTGGCCGTGGGTGCTGGGCTGGGTGCTTCTCATCTTCGGATCATCAGTAGTGAAGCGGGAGCTTCCCACACCATGATTAGCATATGTACACGTGTGTATGTGTGTGCTGCTGCACGTGGTAAGGCTACCCGTGCTCATGTACATATGTGTGTGTAACTAGAATATGTGCATGTGATTTATGTGTGTGTATATGCGCACAGGCGTGTGCCTTGCATGACTGCGATGTATTTGTGTACACATGTGCATAATGTGTGATTAGAGCACATACATGTGTGTACGCATGTTTATCTACACATGGTTAGAGTTTATGTGTGGGTATGAATGCATGAGTCTGGGTGTGACTGGAATACATATGCACATGCATGTAGGTGTGTGACTGTACCTGGTTTGAATATGTACATGTGTATGTCACACGTGTATGCGCACATGTGTGTATATGTGATCAGACTATATTCATGTGTAAGCGTGCATGTGTCTCTTGTTCATGCACATGTATGCACACATGTGTCTGTGCCTGGTTAGAATAAGCATGCACGTGCACACACGTGTGTGTGTATGTGATTAGATTATATTCGCCTGAGTGTGCCCTGCACATGTGTGTGTGCACGCACGTGTGTGCACGTGATTAGACTTTCTTCATGCATGCATGTGTGTTTGCCCGTGTGCAGAACCAGAATGGGAACGAGTGGGCAGGACGTGGCGGCGGGGTGCACACAGTTCCAGGACCTGTGCAGACTGGCCACGGAAGCTGCCTGGCGGTTGCCGAGGAGGGCGTCAGTTCCGGCCAGTCGGTCTCGCAGGCCCTGGGGCCGCAGCTGGCCCTCAGCAGCTGATGTTTCCGTTCCGCTTCCAGAGAGAGAGAGAGGAAGGAGAGGGAGTGCTCCTGTCACTGTGCAGGTGCACGGGGAGGGGGGATCCAGTAACACAATATTTAAAGTGCACACATGGGGCCAGCGCTGTGGCTCCGCCTGCAGTGCCTGTGTCCCTTAGAGCGCAGGTTCTCCAGCTGCCCCGCTTCCGATCCAGCTCCCTGCTGTGGCCTGGGAGAGCAGTGGAAGATGGCTCAAGTCCTTGGGCCCTGCACCCACGTGGGAAACCCGGAAGAAGCTCCTGGCTTTGGACTGATGCAGCTCTGGCCATTGCAGCCATTTGGGGAGTGAACCAGCATAGGGAAGACTCTCTCTCTCTCTCTCTCTCCCTCTCTCTCTCAGGTGAATTGAAAATAAATGAGCAAATGCCATCCATGGTGTAAAACTCCCACACACTCCCCCTCCTGTGCACACAGACTCACCTGGAAACTTCCGGCCCACCTCGCGTAGCCTTTTGGCTGTGAGGGCAGGTGGAGGGCGGGCTCCGTGCCTGGGGACAATCGGCCACTGCCTTGGCATCCATCTCCACAGCACCCTTGCCCCCGGCGCCCTTCGACTCTGGCTGGGACCATTCCCACGGCCCTGGGTACAGCGGGCAAACACGGCCCTGCGCACTCAGCGTGCGGGCGCCTCTGTGGTACACCTGCCCATAAACTGGAATGTTCCCCTCAAGAGGATGGAGCCAGGGCCCAGCCGGGCTTCAGCCAGACCCAGCTGACCTCTGCCCAAAACCCCTCCCCTTTCTCAGTGTCCCCGCACCCACGAGCTGACCCCGGCACGTCCCTGCGGACGAGCCCCGGGAACAGGCAGGGACAGAGACGAGTTCCTGAGTCCAGAGAAGCCCAGGCCAAGACGGGATCTGAGGCAGAAGCCATCGCCCGTTCGGCCAGAGGTGCAACAGTGGCCGAACTGACAGACTTTCCAGTTCATTTTCCTAACGTGGACGTACAAGGGTGCTGGGCTCATGGCTTTTTAACATCTGCTATTAGTGAGCTTCAATAAAAATTTAAAAACAGGCTCCACGTTTATTAAATTATCACATGACGGTTTTCCAGAAAGCACACATATTCCAGTCTGTTTTCAACCAGAGGTGGTAGAGTTTTGTTTGGTTTTTGGCGAATGTGTGGGAATTTCTTAACCTGTTTTCATTTATACAAACCAATAAAAATATATTTTTTTCCTAATTCAAAAAACACTTTTGAGAACTTCTAACAAAATTAGCTGCTCCTAAAAGCCCAGCTTGGCACGGCCATCGCGCGCGGTACAGAGCCGAGACTCTGCGGAATCCAAGATGTGGTTTGGAAGTGAAGCCGACTTCACGCGGCTCAGCGCCCGGCGGACACGGGAACAGTCGGGCCTCTGTGCAGCCGCCGTCCCCCGGTTAAACGCAAGCCAGCCGAGGGGCCGCTCTGCGAAGCCGACAGCTACCTCCCACCCCGCCCCTGTCTATTTGTACAAGCAAAATTAGCCCATTGCTTGGAAGGTTGGAAACGCGTCTTTGGGCTTCCTCAAAGCTTCGGCTGTCACTCGGCAAACACTGCGTCTGTTGTCCAGCCAAGCATCAGAAGGCAAAGATCAAAGACCGGGGCCGTCGCTCTCCCGGCAGGTAAGACCCGGATAGGAGGATGCCCCTGCCGCCATCACACTCTGGCTCCTGACGTCACCTTCCTGCTAATGCAGAGCCCAGGAGGCAGCAGACGGCGCTCGAGTGCTTGGGTTCCTGCCGCCCACGTGGGGACCTGCATTGAGCTCCTGGCTCCTGGCTTCAGCCTGGCCCAGTTCCAGCTATGCGGACGTTTGCAGAGTGAATCAATGATTCTCCCCCCACCTCCCCCCCCCTCTCCCCCCCCCTTCCCCCATCTCTCTCCCTCTCTTCCTCTCTCTCTCCCTCTCTCCCCCCATCTCTCTCCCTCTCTTCCTCTCTCTCTCTCTCTCTCATTAATAAATAGGAAGGTAAATATTTGGCTCATTAGTTCAATGTTTCGTTTTCTGACAATACGTATTTTACATGTTTATAAATTTGTTAAATTTTTATAATTTTATTTGTGAATGAGCCTGAACTGGAATGCTGATGTTCACAAGAAAAAATACGACTGAGCTAACTGTCCAGAGAGAAAGTCTTCGACGAGAAGGGACTGCAGGCTCAGCGCGGGGCCCGCCGGGGCCTGGGCACAGCCGCCCGCGGCTCCTCCACTCTCCGTGTTTGTGCACCCGGGGCCAGCAGACGCTGCTCCTCACGCTCGGCTGAGGCCCCGCTGGAAGTGCGGAGTCTGGAATGAGCCGGCTCTGCAAGCCCTCCTGGGGGCTCACGCTGGTGGTTCCCTGGGTGCCGGGACCCAATCCTGACAGCCACGTGGCCGCAGGCTGCCGCGTCGTCCTGGGCTGCTTGGGTTCTGGAAGAAGCTCTGCCCGCCGTTTCCTCCATGACAGGAGTGTTTTGGAACCATTCCAAGAGTGTTCCATCTGTGGCCTCTCGCGTGCCCCCCGCTCGTCTCTTTGGCTTCCCACGGAAACACAGAGCTTGTTCCTGGGTCCCCTGTGTTCCCGGCAAAGCAGCCGCGCCGCCATCGACAGAAGCTCCCAGAGATGCGAGCTCCTGGGGCCACCTAGAGGCGCAGAATCAGGGCCCGTGCACCTGTGTCCTGGCCACCTCTGCAGGTGGGTCCGAGGCGCGGGAAGGCATGGGGCGCCTCCACTTGCCGTTGTATGACACAGAAGCCACAATAGCTCAGCTCCCCAGGCTACGTCACAGCAGGTGTGCCGGCCGGGGCGCACCGTTCCCAAGCCGATGGCTGAGCAAGCTGTGCCCGCCACCGCACAGTGCGCAGATACCGCCGGGGAGGGGCTTGTCCTGGTCTGCGTCTGGAGATGGGCGCTCTGAGAACAGGCTGAGTGCAAATGCGCACATCGGGCGGTGCTGTGCTGGTCACCACGCCCTGGTCGGCTCTGGTGGCGGCTCCCCATCCAGGGCGTCGCCGTCGTGTGCAGGTGGGAGGCTGTGGGGCCATGACGCTGCCCCTGGGGCCCAGGGGGCACAGCTCATGGTGGCGGGCTTGGCTCAGAACCCCTCCCCTCACCGACCCCTGTGCTCCACTGCCCTGGAGGGGAAGGCTGGGGTGTCCAAGTAGGCGGGACGCAGAGGGTCCCAGCTGCAGGAGCAGCCATGAGCCCTGCTCTCCCCGCCTCCCACTCAGGTGCCCACAGCGGTGGAGAAAGGCTGTAAAGCAACAGCAGGAGGAACGGAACAAGAGCCCCGGGCCCACGCCTGCCTCCCACGCAGAGTCCATGGCCACCGATTAGAGCTGGGGAGACGCTGGCTGCTCCGTGCTATTCCCTCCTTACTCGAAGCCACAAGGACTTCAGGTCTGAAGCTGAGCCCCTGGGAGCCACCGGCAGGGCAGCTGCACATCCACGTGGAGACAGAAAGTGTCGGCACGTGCAGCCATCCATGGCCACAGCCACGGCCATAGACTGCGGCCACGCAGTGGGCAGGCTGTGCCTTGCTGGCTGTGTGCACCTTCATGAGTGTGTGCCTATGTATCTGCACACACCCATGTCCATGTACCCCTGTGTATCTCTGTGTGTGCCCTGCATGGTTGTGCACACGTTCATGTGTGTGTGCCCTGCATGGTTGTGTATGTTCATGTGTGTGTGCCCTGCATGGTTGTGTGTGTTCATGTGTGTGTGCCCTGCATGGTTGTGTGTGTTCATGTGTATGTGCCCACATATCTGTGCATAAGCCCATGTCTGTGTGCCCCTGTGCATCTGTGTGTGTGGGCTATTGTGCACCCATGTACACATCCGTGTGTGTGCCTTGCATGGCTGTGTGCACGTTCATGCATGTGTGCCCACATATCTGTGCACATGCCTGTGTCTGTGTGCTTCTGTGTGTGTGTGCCATGCACAGGTTCACGCTCATGTGTTCTGTGTGTCTGTGCACATGCCTGTGTCTGTGTGCCATACATAGGTCCATGTTCACGTGCTCTGTGTGTTTGCGTGTGCCCATTATCTGTGTGTACCTGTGCATCTGTGTGTGTGTGTGTGTGCCATGCACAGGTCCATGTTCACGTGCTCTGTGTGTCTGCATGTGCCCATTATCTGTGTGCCTGTGCATCTGTGTGTGTGTGTGTGTGCCATGCACAGGTCCATGTTCACGTGCTCTGTGTGTCTGCGTGTGCCCGTGTGTGTGTCACTTGGTGAGCAAGGCAGAGAAGGGCTGAGAGCTCTAGAGGAAAACGTGGGTCAGACGTGCCTCAGCCTGCTGTCCACACGTGCGCGTGTCTGGCTGCAGCAAGTAGACGTCGGGGAGGTGATTCTGCCCCTCTCTGCTTCCCAGGGCGGTCCCCGAGTGCCTGTGCAGGCGCTGCGCAGTTAGGTGCCGCGGTCGACGGCCCCGCCTGTGGACAGACCCCTGATGCCGGCAGCCCGCAGACGCGGTGTGTCCCTCCGGAGCACAGCTCTCTAGCTCTGATGCTCACACTGCTGCACACCAAATAACGCCGTGTGCATGTGAGGGGACCCCTGCCGCGGGAGGGCTGGCCTGAGACAGGCTCTCGCCCCCTCGAGCGTCACTGGCAGGGATGTGTCCACAGCTCGCTCATGATCAGCACGTGGCCAGGATCCAGCCAAGCCAGTCTTCGGCTCGCTGGTCCCGAGCTCATGGCCCTCTCCTCGCTGGAGCGTCCACGGGGCAGGGTCTGAGCCCAGTATCTGAGTCAGTGCCATGGAAACCCAGTTTCCATGTGTTCTGGATCTACACCTGGGCAACACCAGTTGGCCTCAGGGCTGATGCCCGTACCCATCAAACCACACGGGGTAAGTGATTGATACCCAGATGTGCAAGCTATGGCCCTGGTCGCTGAAAAGACCGTCCGAGGGGCGGAGCCATGGAAAGAGAGCTCTGACAGCTTGTGCACTGCCTGTGGTCAGCTCCCTGCCCCGTGCCGTCCACAGGGGGCCTGGACCGCACCTGGACAGGTGAGGCCCGTGCCCTGCCTGTGGTCAGCGTCCCTGCCCCATGCCGTCCACAGGGGGCCTGGACCGCACCTGGACAGGTGAGGCCCGTGCACTGCCTGTGGTCAGCTCCCTGCCCCGTGCCGTCCACAGGGGGCCTGGACCGCACCTGGACAGGTGAGGCCCGTGCACTGCCTGTGGTCAGCTCCCTGCCCCGTGCCGTCCACAGGGGGCCTGGACCGCACCTGGACAGGTGAGGCCTGTGCCCTGCCTGTGGTCAGCGTCCCTGCCCCATGCCGTCCACAGGGGGCCTGGACCGCACCTGGACAGGTGAGGCCCGTGCACTGCCTGTGGTCAGCTCCCTGCCCCGTGCCGTCCACAGGGGGCCTGGGCCGCACCTGGACAGGTGAGGCCCGTGCACTGCCTGTGGTCAGCTCCCTGCCCCGTGCCGTCCACAGGGGGCCTGGACCGCACCTGGACAGGTGAGGCCCGTGCCCTGCCTGTGGTCAGCGTCCCTGCCCCGTGCCGTCCACAGGGGGCCTGGACTGCACCTGGACAAGTGAGGCCCGGGGGTACTGGACACACGGCACAGCAGAATTCAGTTCTCCAGACGGCATGCTTCCTCCCCGGGAGCCCGGATGCAAGGGCAGAGGTGCGTGGTCTGCTACCCCTGCTCCCTCCAAGAGTGAAGCTGGAGGCAGAGGGAGGAGGGAGGAGGGGAGGACAGAGCCCTGCCCGGAGCTCAGAAGGCCTGGAGGGCACTGTGGGTCAAGTGCGCATTCCACGAGTCTGAGCTCCTGCTCCTCGTCCTCTGTCCTAGGTTGGACACCTCGCCTGGAGGTGTCCAGCCAGGCGTGCAGGCGCCGAGAACCGTCACGTGTGCTTGGTTCATGTGTGTGTCTGCCTTCTGCCACGCTATCTAATGTGAAAACTAAATTGGGAAAACCGACTACATAAAAGCTCATCAGAGCGCCAGCGTGGTGCACTGCTCGGCAGATAGCATTCCAGTGCTCCGTGCAATTAAAGTCTTCAATTATTCTAAGTGTTATTATGCTAATTTAAAAGGCCAGGATTCTTAGAAAAATGTATAACGAATTAGGCTCAGTTACAGCATTTTGTTTATGAGATTTCACGTTAAATTATTTAAGGCATGGAAATCCCTCGCGTTACTGGGATGCAATGCGCACCTGCCCCACCGGGCCCTCGCCCCTCACAGGGGGCACAGCCATGCACTGGGGAAGATGGCCTGCCTGGCTCCGGGCAGCTCCCAGGGGAGCACGCACACAGTCGCCTGCACACGTAAGGAAACCCAGAGCCCATCAGGCACGGAAGAGAAGCCGGAGGCTGCACCCCCAGACCCAGGGCGCCCTGGGAATCACCTGCCTCCCACACCCATGATTAATTTGAACTCAAACCTTTTTTTAAGTTTTTTTTTTTTAAAGTTATTTATTTATTTGAAAGGCTGCACCGATCTGAAGCCAGGAGCCAGGAGCTTCTTCCAGTCTCCCATGTGGGTGCAGGACCCAAGGACTTGGCCCGTCCTCCACTGCTTTCCCAGGCCACAGCAGAGAGCTGGATCAGAAGTGGAGCAGCCAGGACTTGAATAGACGCCCATATGGGATGCCAGCACTGCATACCTGCTACACCACAGCGCCGGCCCCATTGAGCTTTAGCTTTTTGCAGGAAAAATATCTCAAGCTGAAATAAGTTCCGCCTGTGTCGCACACGGGGAGTTTCCCACTAAGCTCATGCACACCTGTCTCTTCCCCCTGCTGCTCCGGTCTCCCCGTCTTCCTTACACCACCTTCTTCCCCGCCCCCGGCTGCCCTGCCTGCGCCTCCTGCGTCCCTGTTTTCTCTCTGTGGCTCCCCACATCCCTCGGCTCGCCACCTCCTCCTTCTCTTCACTGTTTCCCTGCAATAGCACAATCTTTGCCTTCTAACTTTTATTGATTCTCTTTCACTTTCCATTTACTGGACAAAATCACGCCGGCCTTCCAAAGTGCTATCAGAAGGAGGCTCACTCAGGTGCCTCTGCCCTCTACCCGTCGCTGTCGCTGGAACTTGCATTTCACCTGGGCCAGCCTGAGGGGTCCCCACTGCTCCACACCTGTGTCAGCCTGGGCACTGCCCACTACACCTGTGTCAGCCTGCGCACTGCCCACTGTGTACACCTGTGTCAGCCTGGGCACTGCCCACTGTGTACACCTGTGTCAGCACTGCCCACTGTGTGCACCTGTGTCAGCCTGGGCACTGCCCACTACACCTGTGTCAGTACTGCCCACTATGTACAACTGTGTCAGCACTGCCCACTGTGTACACCTGTGTCAGCACTGCCCACTGTGTACACCTGTGTCAGCCTGAGCTACACCTGCAACAGGGACACAGTCTGGGCCACAGGACATTGTGTGGTGGCCACAGGAGGCCGAGGCTGGGAAGTGACGGACACGTGGAGACACGGACCAGGGATCCCTCGGCAGGTGCCCTCATCCCGGGCATCAGAGGGGGAGCGTGGACTCAGCTGCAGAAGACGGGTGTGCAGGGGCACGAGGCTCCTGCCCAGCCAGGACCCCGAGGCAGGGGAAGTGGCACCAGGGCCAGATTTGCAGCGGCAGAGACGGGAACAGGAGCGGCTGCACTCAGGGGCTGTGTGGGCTTCCGTCCTGCCCGTGTTCTGAGTGACAGCGAGGGGTTTGTGGGTATGCACGGCAGAGGGTAATTCAAACACGCGTGGCCTCGCATGGCTCCATGACACACGCAGAGATGGGAAAAGGGCTTTTGTTTTCACCCCGGGGAGCAGAGGCCTTCGGGGCCTGTGGCAGGTGGCTCTGGGCATTGGGTGCGCACGTGAGCTCTGGCTCCGCAGACCTGGAGTTCGGTGCGGGGTGTGGAGCTGCAGGGGCTGAGTCGGGCCCGGTGAGGTTTCTTCCCAGGAACGAGGGCCCCTCGGGGTGCAGGGGTGGGCACCGGGCCCCGCCTCCCTGCCATTGCTCAGCTGTCTGCACGGATGCTGACGGGTGTCAGGCCGGAGACCTCCCCGAACGCCTCCTGTCCATCCACAGGCATCAGCTCCTGGGAGAGCAGAGCCTCTCACAGCCTGCTTGTTCCCACCAAGAGAATTCGTTCTGGAAGCCGGGCTGCGGCTCGGGGCTCAGCCCCTGCTCCCTGACATGGCTCCCGCAACCCCAGCTGTGGGCGTGGCCACCACGCCGGCCAGCCTTTCACTCAAGGGCTCCTCACTGGGTCCCCGGAGGGATTATCTCCTGTTAAGAGTGCATGCTGGGCATCATGGACTCCCGTGTGCCTCGCTCTGTCCTGCAGGGCTGCACAACGCCCAGGGCCAGGTGCCAGCCGTGGCAATGCCCGGCACAGCCAGATCCCAGCGTGCCTCAGCCCCAGAGGCCCCGCAGCCATTACACCCATGCTCAGCGGGTTTTATGACCTTATTTTTAAGGGGCCCACTTTCCTTTTTCAAAAAAGAAAAAATGGTTTTTTCAGAAAGTGGACAAAAAAGAGGTTCTGTGAGGTTTTTCCTGCCCAGTGCTCTGCGCCTTCCGAGAGGCCCGAGTCCGCCAGAGGAGGTCTGGTTACGGCCCCGAGGGGAGCCGGGACGGGCAAGTTCAGCCAGCAGGGTCATAAATCTGACCTTGCCTTGCAGCCTCAGCAGAAGCCGTCCGCGCAGACCGGGCCGGGTAGTGATTTATCTCCCCGCACGGGCGCCCGCCGCACACACGGCTCCAACTGTGTCAACAGCCGCCGCCGCCCGGGCCCCGAGAGGCCGGCAGTCCGTCACGAGGAGCCCACGGAGCCGGCTTGCCTGGGGGAAGAGAGAGCTGGCCCTGTTCTTACAGACTTCCTGTGCGTTTATCCTGCACCCATTGTGTGCTCTGCTGTGAAGATGAGATCTCAGGAGACCCCACAGAGACCTGACGGACAAAACTCAGGACACCCAGAGAAACGTGTGCTTCTGACTCATCAAAAATGTGTCTCCGGGCCTGCGCTGTGGCGCAGCGGGTTAACGCCCTGGCCTGAAGCACCGGCATCCCATAAGGGCACCAGTTCAAGACCCGGCTGCTCCATTTCTGATCCAGCTCTCTGCCATGGCCTGGAAAGCAGTGGAAGATGGCCCCAAAAGCTTGGGCCCCTGCACCCGCATGGGAGACCTGGAAGAAGCTCCTGGCTCCTGGCTTCGGATCAGCTCAGCTCTGGCCATTGCAGCCAATTGGGGAGTGAACTATCAGATGGAAGACCTCTCTCTCTCTCTCTCTCTCTCTGCCTCGCTTCTCTCTGTGTAACTCTGACTTTCCAATAAATAAATAAATCTCTTTAAAAAAATGATGTCTGAGTGCAAGCGAGTCCCAGCAGTGCACGGGACATGACTACACTAAAACATACTCATTCTTTATCTGAAATTCCAGTTCCATGGGGCGTTGTCTGGTTTGCTCAACCTGGGCAGCCCCGCTGTGAAAGCCCTCGTGCCCACCCTGCTCTGCAGGTTGCAGCCTCACGTGGGGGCCCGGGGCTGGGGGCTGGTGTCCTGGGCGCAGCTCCACCTCGGTGACAGCAATGTGCAGGATGTTTGACGACACGCGAGCGTGCCTGCCACGTGTGGGCTTTGTGCGTGGGTGGCCGGGTTTGCCAACCCGGGGCTTGCGCAACTGGAATGCCTGGTCTCACATTCGAGGCTGGGAGCGGAAGACGGAGCGGTGGGCAGGGCCAGCACCTACTGAGGCCGTGAGCGAGGGCCTGCCACGGCCCGGCTCCATGGTGTCCCGTCCACCCCGCCCCTGTCTGAAGGACACGGTTGTATTGGGCGGACCTCACTTTGACGCGATGCCTCCGAGAAGACCCAACTCCAGTCAGCCTCGTGGCTGCTGTGGGGTGACAGCTCTGGCTGTGGGTGGCACTGCGCACCCCGAAAAGGCACAGAAGCCAGAGGTGTCCCGAGCTCGTCCTACAGACTCAGGAGAGGGGAACTTTGGGAAAGCAATGGCCTCCACAGGAGGTGTCCCTCTGTTCCGGGGCTCCCATGTGAAGTCTTACGCAGTTCCGTGTCTGCTTGGCTGCTTTGAGTCTTTTGAGTGAGCAGAAAGCCTGGGAAAGACAGAAGGAGGCTGAGAGGCAGGTGCGGCACCACCCTGCCCTTGCTGGCGGCGGGGGTGCGGCTCCCGGCCCCACCTCAGCACCCTGCCCCACCTCAGCACCCGGCCCAGGAGTGGTTGCAGCCTGCGCCCCCTTGGGAAGGCCGTCTAGCACCGTCTTGTCCAGATCGAGCACCTGCAGAAGGAAGTGACTGATGCCGCTGTTGCCTGGCAGACAGCTCAGGCCAGCATGAGCCATCAGATTTTACAGAGCGTGTCCGTCTTGAAGAGGACCCATTGCCACGCAGGTGACAAGGAAAGGAGGGAGTTCCTACAGCCGCGCCTCTGTCAGCCTCACTCCCCACAACCAGGCTGGCAGCAGAGTGGGGACAGGTGGTGCCCACGGAGCAGAGGGGAGAGCCTTCCTCACGTGGCACAGGTGCACATGGAGCAGAGGGGAGACCCCGTCCTCATGTGGCACAGGTGCCCAAGGAGCAGAGGGGAGACCCATGCACACGTGGCACAGGTGCCCACAGAGCAGAGGGGAGACCCGTCCACACGTGGCACAGATAAACAGGGAGCAGAGGGGAGAGCCATCCACACGTGGCACAGGTGCCCACGGAGCAGAGGGGGAGACCTGTCCACACGTGGCACAGATATACAGGGAGCAGAGGGGAGAGCCATCCACACGTGGCACAGGTGCACACGGAGCAGAGGGGAGACCCGTCCACACATGGCACAGGTGCACACACAGAGCAGAAGGGAGACCCGTCCTCACGTGGCACAGGTGCCCACGGAGCAGAGGGGAGACCCGTCCACACGTTGCACAGGTGCCCACGGAGCAGAGGGGAGACCCGTCCACACATGGCACAGGTGCACACGGAGCAGAGGGGAGACCCGTCCACACATGGCACAGGTACACACGGAGCAGAGGGAAGACCCGTCCACACATGGCACAGGTGCACATGGAGCAGAGGGGAGAGCCATCCACACGTGGCATAGATATACATGGAGCAGAGGGGAGAGCCATCCACACATGGCACAGCTGTGCAAAGCCACATCACCCCTGCACCTCCCCACAGGCCCAGGTGCACACAGCACCTCGTTTGACCCCTCCTGGCAACACCCGTCCTGTGCCCAGTTGTCCCCAGCCCTGGAGAGAGCTGTGCGTCTGAGCGGCAGGTACGAGTCTTCATCGCAGAAAGCAGTGTGTTGACATTTGCGTGTTTCTCTACAAAAATGTGAGCAGTGCCGATAAGCACATGAACAGAGGCTTTGATCTTGAACTGTGTTTGCTTTTCTTTAACGGTGCACACGGGGGTGGCGTCCCAGAAGTGGCTGGAAGGAGAGCAGCCTGGCTGGCTGCGGCGGTGTGGCCGAGCGTGTCCTCTCCACCTGGGGCCAGACACCACTGCCGTCCGTCCAGCTTCCCTGAGGGCAGCGCGGAGTTGCTGTCCCCTTGTCTCCGTGTCGGCTGCTCTGGGAGCAAGGCAGGAGGGTGGGGGCTGCAGAACTCTCCCCGCCTCCTGCCACGGCTGCACCTGCTGTTGAAGCGCTTCATCCTCCAGCCCCATGCTCGCTCAGAGGTGAGAGAGGTTAGAGCCACGACTCCACTGTGGACGGCCCCGCACCTGGGGTCTGACACCGGCCCTCTGCCGCCAGTCCTGGGGTAAATGGACCCCCGGGCCTGGGACTGCGGGCCCCTCTCCAGCCTGGCTCTGGGCTGGCCTCCGGGGTCTTTGCGGGTGCAGTGTAAGCAAACCCAGACCACAGAGAGACCCCTACCTGCTCCACCCATGGCCTCCATAGCCCTGCAGAGGGTCGTCTGGCCCATCGGGGTCCTGCATGGAACTGATTTGCACACCAGAGACAAGAGTGCCTGTGTGAGGTGACCCCAGGGAGCTGCAGTCCCGAGGGGCTGTGGCCCTGAAGCTGTGAGGAGAAGGTGGGGAAGGCGCTCCCTGCTCCTCTCGCACACCTCGCCTCCCATTCGGGCCTCCATCCGGTGCTGGGGAGGCCGTGTGGCTGCAGCGCCGTGGAGGGGTGTGTTGCTCCGACAGAGCGCTGGCAGCCCCGAGCCCCATTCGCCCCACACTCGGGGCACCCCGGGGGCCTCCTCCGGCCGTGTGGCTGTCCGGGCACCAGCAGCTGTTCCAAAGGCCCCACAGACCTGCAGGGGATGGAGAGGGAGAGGGTGTGGAAGGCGGCACAGAGGCGACCGTGTGGCGCCTGCTTCACACCTGCCTCGTAGCCGGCGACAGACCTCAGAGTGCGAGCCCCCGAGGCCGCCGCCTCATTTAATGCTGCCCTGTTCTGACCTGGGAGCAGCTCATGTGTTCAGTCACAAACCCTGGACAGGTGCCTGCGCGGGGCTGTGCCCTGGCCACCGCGTGTGGGCAGGGAGGTGACGGTGAGCGAAAACACAAAAACGACCCTGTTCTCACGGACACAGGGCTCGCACGGAAGGGAGAAGGCGCTACCCCACCCCCACCCCCAGGAATCCAGCATCCTCCCCAGGTGCAGAGGGCCCCGGGGCAGACCACGCTGGGAGGTGATGATGGCCCGGCAAGCCCCCAGGAGGGAGAACTCAGTCTGATGGCGCGGCCCTGCCAGGAGGGCCCCCAGCACTATCCTCACCGTCCTGTCGTGAGACTCCGAGGTCCTCGGCATGGGGCTTCCCTGCAAGTGCCCCCCCAGGGGTGCTCAGGGTGCTCCCGGCTCCGGCCCCACCCCTGCACGCACCCTGCGGCCTGGTCCCCGCGGTTCCCCGACGTGCAGCCCAAGAGCGGCTGGGAGTTTGCTGAGGAGGCTGAGGACACGTGGACACGGGGTGGGGGTGGGGGGGCTGTCCCTGAACCTGACAGGCAGGAGATGGAGACTCGCAGCCCTGGAGGCGGGACCCAGCGCCAGGCCTGCAGGAAGGGTGTAGGAGGCAGGACCCAGCCGCCGGCTCCTAGGGCTGGGTTTCCGCACAGAGACCGTCAGCGATACGCCTGCCGCAGGTTTGGCCTGCCGCAGGTTTGCTTAGTGACTACGTGCAGAGGCACAGGGGAAGCCCGGCTTCTCTGACACCATGATTCTTGTGATTGTCCCGGTTACTCCTCTCCATTGCCAGCTCGAACTTACACATAGCAACAATTCCACAACCTTGGTGGGAACTCTGGACATCATGCAGGGAACGATGCGTGGATTGCGAGCTTTTTGTGCCAAAAGAAATTCAGCTTCGCTCCCACTTTCCTGGAACTTTCTCAAGTCCCCTCGCAGATGCCGCAGGAAGGGCCGGCCACGGTGGCCGCTGACCTGCGCAGCACGGTGACACTGCGCCCTCAGGACATGGGCGCCGGGGCCTGCGGACAGGACTCAAGGCCCGGCACCAGCTGGGAACTTGTCTGCGTCCCACACAAGCCGCGGTGACTCCAGGTCTCCCTTTCGGCTTCTGCAGGGGCTTCGGGCCTGGGCTACGCTCAGCTCTGCAGCGACCATGAGTGTCCCCTGGGAGGAGGAGACGTCCCGGGCAGAGCCTCACACAGTGGAAAACCACGAGCAGCGGGTGGCGGCCCCCAGGTTACATACAGGCCAAATCCACAAAGGAGCAGAGTGACGTCGATGACTTGGGACACGGATCATCAAGACAGAGCAGCCCACGCCAGGCTCCCGTGGACACCTGGTGGCTCTCGCAGCCTCATCACCAAGGACTTGGGCAGTATGCACCCGCCGGCATGCCTAGCTGGGCAGTGGGCACCGCCAGGCTTATCCGTGTGGACACAAACCCTCGTTAGCAAGGATTAGGAGAGAAACAGTGACAAACAGGATGGGCTCCAGCCCCCGCAGGATCCCGGGAGGACGCCCACACTGACCGACCTTTCTTGACGAGGCCCAGGACGTACGTGAGCTTGTGTGCACGGGGCACAGCGGAGCCCAACCTGCTCTTGCTGGCAGCAGTGCTGAGCTCTGTGTCCCACGCGTGTACACACACACACAGGCACATGTGCACCCATGGGCTCTAGCCTGGGACACGGGACAATCACACACACACACACACACACACACAGGCACACATAGGCTCCAGCCTGGGACACGGGACAATCACACACACACACACACAGGCACACATAGGCTCTAGCCTGTGACATGGGACAATCACACACACACAGGCACACAGGCACACACATGCAGTGGGCCCTACTCTGGGACATGGAGAACAATGACACCTGCACATACGTGCACACTTGCACCCATGGGCTCTAACCTGGGGCACAGGGGACAGTGGTGCCCTCCTCCCTTCTCCGGCCACTGCACCCTGAGGGCCCAGGTCCTGCGTGGCCTCTGTCCTGATGCCCCGCCGTCCCCTCCGAGGGTCTGGACCAGGGAATCAGGGCTGGGTCTCGCGTGTGGGAAAAGCGTTTTTAGCTTCGTTCAGGCGCACGTGCAGAGTGGCAGGGGCAGTGCCATCCAGTCCACCCTGGGCGATGCGTGAGTCTGGGTCTGTCCCTTATCCACCTCTCTGAGGCCCCTCCGTGCCTCTTCCCGCCCTGGCTGGGCATCCCCAGGGCATGCTGGACACACACGTCCACTGGCCTCCCCACGCCCCACGCCTCCCCACCTGCTGCAGTCACCCCCACCCCCACCCGGCTGCCTCTGAAAGCAGGGAGGCCAGGCCCAGCTCGGGGGGCTCAGCTGGCAAGGGTCTTCCAGCCTCCCCAGCAATGGCTGCCCCGGGCGTGGCCCCTATTGTGCCTGCAGCAGACGGAGCCCAGGGAGAAGCTGTGGGAGTCCACATGGCAGGTGCCACGCAGGTCCTGTGACCAGGCAGGTGGGGGAGGAGCCCAGGGCAGAACTCGGGGAGGCAGGCGTGCACACATGCGTGTGTCTGCACCAGATGTGCCCACATGTGGACGTGTATGCGTGTGCTTTCTGCTCCTCCGTGGCACGTCCTGTGTGGCCACAGAGCGAATGGGAGCGTGGCTCAGGAAGCCAAGTTGACTCCCGGGCCCCTGAAACACCAGGCAGGTGCAGTGCTGGGAGCCAAGTGGCAGAGACGGCAGGTGGTCGGCAGGTGGTCAGCAGGCGGTCAGCAGGTGGTCAGCAGGTGGTCAGCAGGCGGTCAGCAGGCGGTCGGCAGGTGTAGGCAGGCACGTGGGGCCGGTGCAGGCATCGGCAGGCGGTCGGCAGGCACGTGGGGCCGGTGCAGGTGGTCAGCAGGCGTCGGCAGGTGGTTGGCAGGCATCCGCAGGCAGTCAGCAGGCGCTGGCAGGCACGTGGGGCCGGTGCAGGCCAGGTGCTCCTGGGGGCAGGGGCACTGCTGCGGATGCTGTCGGTCAATGCGCTCCAAGCTGCAGGGACGTCCCGGGGGCCTGGCTCCCGCCCTGTGGGGACCAGAAGGTGGAGGGCCAGGTAGGGGTGGCTCCAGGTGCCTGGACTGCGTGTGGAGGCCCTGCTTCATCCCAGAAGCCGTCTCTCCCACACGGCCAGGTCCCCAGATGTGCACACGGCACACAGAGCAAAGGAAAGCACACCGGCCGTGCAGCACAGGTGTGGGTGCTCGTGTGACCAGGCACGGGGCGGGGGGGGGGGGGCGCTGAGTATGAGCGGCTGCTGCAGGCACTGGGGGCACTGGGGTGTCAACACCGGGAGACAAGCCCCTTGGGGAGCCCCGGCACATCCTGCGCACCCCAGAGCCCCAGCCCCCCTCAGCTCAGCTCCCAGGGCTGCGCTGTGGCCGTCGCTTCCTGCACTGACGTCGGTGGTGGGGATGCCTGGGCATGGCTCAGCCTCCAAATACAGACACAGACTCGGAGCACACCTCGCCCCCCTGAACGCGTGGCCCTGTTCCGTGTGATGCCAAGCAAGAAGCCACTCTTTTATAAGCCGTGTCTCCTACGTAGGAAGGAACACGTGGCAGTGGCGGCCACAGCTGCCCTGTGCCACGCTGTGTGGGTGGAGCAGGGCCTGGTTTCCGAGCGGTCCGGCCAGACACCGGCCCAAGGGGCAGCCTGCAGGGATGGCATCCCCAGCTGGCCCAGGCAGCCCAGGTCAACACCGGTGGCCGTGTCCTTGTACTCTGGCCCCGGAGGTGGGTGTCCTGGGACAGAGGCCCAGCGTGGCTCAGGACCGTGGCTCAGTGGCTCAGTTTGGGAGGCACTTGGCCCAACAGCACCGACTCTGCACCGGGCAAAAAGGGCAGCACTCCAAGTGCCACCTGCGGTCCCCAGGCGCTTCCTTTCCTGCAGCGCTCCTGCCTGGCCCTGATGCCTCATGCCACCCACGCCAGCTTCACCCTGACACCGGCATTGCCGGGGATATTCTCAGTGGCTACCACAGGCGATCCCAAGACCTGCAGTGCAGAAGCCTGGGAGACAGAGGGCAGCCCTGGTGGGACGTGGCCGTGGCCCTGGAGGCTGGTGTTGGTGTGGCCTTCATCTCACCCAAAGACGCAGCGGGGGTGCGCGTCACATGGATGAGCAGGGGCTGAAGCCCCAGCCTCACGCTCCTGACAGCACTGCCCCGGAGCAAGGAGCCAGGCCCCTTCCTGGTTCATCAACAGCCATGCCGTCCGCACCTGCCTGGCCCTGACGCGTTCCCGGAGCCCAGGCTGGCTGCCCTAGTGGAGAGAGAACTCTGTGGACGTTCAGAAAGAAAAACAAACCAGGCTCTCCGAGACGGTGTCTTTGCTGGCTCCAGCCGCCGTCTCTGGCTGCACCAGACCAGCCCAGAAGCCAGAACCACTGGGGCCGCGTGCTGGGCATCCGTGTGTGGCAGAGCCCCCCGCGATTCCAGTGCCCGGCCAGGTCGGCGCCCCCTGGGCTTCTCCGAGCTCCTGTGCTGTCGACTGTCCCTGGGCCTGAAGTCCGGGCTCCCAGCGCTGATTTTAAAATGAAGTGGTCAGTCAGTCCCGGCGCCCGGCTCACCTGTGGCTCCTCCGCTTCCGACCGAGACCTGCTGGTGTGCGTCCCGGGAGGCCACAGAGTGGCTCCGATAGTTGGGTCTTCGCCACCCACGTGGGGGATCCAGGTTGAATTGTGGGCTCCTGGCTTCCACCTGGCTCAGCCCCCACTGTTGCAGGCATTTGGGGAGTGAACTAGAGGATGGGCGATTGTGTGTGTGTCTGCCTTGCAAATAAACAAACAACAATAATAAATCCCATGTCCTCCCCCCCTTGCAGCAAGAAACGTCACGCTGGGAGTGTCGGGACGCAGCGGCGTTTCCTCCAGGGGAGAGGAGGTGCTGGCGACCTGATCCATCCCTTTGGGACCCTGTTGACTCCTGCATGGTCTCCGGGGCCACACAAAATTTCCAGACGTCACTGCATTTGATGAGAGGAATTACATCCCAGAGTGATGCGTGCAAATCTGGGACTCCACAAAGGGCCTGCAATGTATCTGTCACGGATACAAAGAGCACGCGTCGTCCAGAAGAGGATGGTCTGCGGACAGAGGCGGAGAGACGGGGCTCAACGGGGAAGCCGCCCACCAGGCAGCGCCGCCGAGAAGCTGCGGCCCAGTGACGGGAGCCTGCCCTCTCCTGGGCGCAGTGTGGGGGCGTGGACCTGCACAGGCCACGGCCAGGATGCCACTGTGTGGCACAGGACAACCAGCTCCGCTGTAATGGCAGGGGTTGCTGGCTCTGGCCAACCTAGCGTCCCCACAGCCCGGCTGTCGAGGGGATGAGTGTCGGGTGACAACCAAGCAGTGCGGGATGCCAGCGCGGACAGAGCGGGCCCGCACGACTCAGGCTCCGGAGTGAGCGGCGTGCATCCATGCATATAGCGTGGGGCGGTGTTGATGAAGGGAAAAGGAACCGGATATGGAGGGGCCGCCCAGCCCTAGCCCCCCGCCCACCGCAGACCCCAGCTGCAGACAGGGAGCGCGTGGCCACTTGCGGCAGAGCTCAGCCAACACGGCACCGCTCTCGGCTGCCAGTCGCAAGCCCGGGCGGCGCCCGCGCGGTCGGTCACGTTGCACGTGGTTGTGCCCTAGGAACTGGAAAACGCTCCCTCCCAGGATCAAAGGACGATCCTGCCGTTTTGCAGACCCTCTACTAGGTTTCCCATTAAAAATGAATGCTGCTAATAATTTCATTTATATGCATTAGTATTGGGGGAAAAATACCTTCTGTGAATTTGCCTTGAAATTCAGAACGCTATCAGAAAGCACCGTGAAAAGCCAGAGTATCATGGTATTTTCCTGATTTATCTCCATTTCTTGATTGTAATACGTCGTTATTATGTGACAAAAGCATAGCCTTAGGAAAACCACTTTTTTTTTAAAGCCGAGCTCATCTGCTTCTTTTAGTTCCGAGGTTAGCCTAATGGGCAGTCTCTCCTCTACATTACAGTCCCGACCACTCTCTGACGGCTGTCTCCTTGGGTGGCGGACTTCTTTAATGCCAAGATAATATAATTTAGAAGCAGGTGGATCAGCGTCACTGGTTGATATAGGTCTGATATCACGTTTCCTGCCTCTTATCAGTGCGGCAACGTAGGCAAACAATGGGCAGGCTCCCAGCCCAGGCTGCCAGTGCCTCCTGCCCGTCACGTGAGGGCCCTAAAGGCAGTGTGGTTAACAGCGATTTAATCCCCTTATGCATGCATAATGTGACAAGCTTTGCATAAATAATAATAAATAATTGGTATGTATAAATAATTTAGCATTTATTTTTGCAGTAGAGGTAGAATCCTGAGATATTTTAAACAAAGAGGACTGCAAACATGATCTCAATCAGAAGAGGGGTTAAGTGTTTTCAGAGAACTTCAGAGCACCGCGTTCCCGGTTCCCGATTCCTTCCAGAGAGTTTGCTGCGTCGCCCGTCTCCAAGGCAAGGCGCGGTGCCTCTCTGTGCCACAAAGAGATAAAAATGGACTCAATGGAACCCTCCTTCACAAAGTAAACTGAGGGATCTTCCCCCCAAGAGTAAATCAAGTCCAAGCCATCGCAGGGAAAGACGGGCGCCCCACCACGGTTCTGGGAGCACCCTCGGTGACCGTCCGCTGAACTGACTGTGCAGACGCCCGAGGACAGCTGACCGCACAGTGAGCAGCAGCAGGCAGGAAGCGGAAGCCAGCGCACACCACAGGGGCACGGCCCCGGCCCCCAACGCCCTCACCCACTGCGCCTGCAGCGTGGGGTCCCTGGGTGAGGCACAGTGGCCTCAGGGCCACAGACCTGCTCAGTCCCGTCCAGCCCACCCAGCCCAGCCCAGCCCAGCCCCAGCCCAGCCCCAGCCCAGCCCAGCCCAGAACCAGCCCTGCCCAGCCCCACCTAGCCCCACCCCCCCTGCACCAGCCCAGCCCCAGCCCAGCCCAGCCCAGAACCAGCCCTGCCCAGCCCCACCTAGCCCCACCCCCCCCTGCACCAGCCCAGCCCCACCCAGCCCCAGCCCAGCCCCAGCCCAGACCAGACCCAGCCCAGCCCCGCCCAGCCCCAGCCCAGCCCAGCCCAGCCCAGCCCCAGCCCAGCCCTAGCCCCAGCCCAGACCAGACCAGCCCTGCCCAGCCCTGCCCTGCCATGCACCAGCCCCGCCCAGCCCAGGGCCATATGTGTGTCCCCCACCTGGGGCGTCCTGCCCCTCAGACTGTCTCTCACCTCCTCCTCTTCCCTAAGGACTTGAATGTCTCGGAACTCCCACAAGTCCAGCCCGGCAGGTACAATCAGACGCAGGGGAAAATGGGCTTGTGTGAAGACATTGGGAGGCACGAGGACTGCCCGGGGGACAGCAGATCTGTGGGATTCAGGCTCTCATCCCCTCAGGCCCCCACTGCACCCCCGTCCCTCACACGTGCAAACCCTGTTTCCAAATGTCATCACGCTCACGGCCGGGGTAGGACTCCAACGGCTCTGAGGCACTGGCGTCACCAGTGCTCACACGGGGACGGGAATGCCCACGTGTGTCACAGGGGAGCTTCCCCATAGGGGCCTGGGTGCATTCTGCCCTCCGCCTTGTCTCTGTCCTGTGGGGGCTTCCGGCCTCCCTGTGGCCTCGCTGGGGCCCATGCTGACCCCCGGTTGTGTCCAGGGTCTGGAAGACAGTGCCAGGTTGATTCCTGCTGCAGTGACGCCGAATCAGAGGTTCCGTGGGCCCCAGAGCCTCAGACCCAGGCCCACATGGGAACCTGTCCAGACCTGGGGGTGCCCAGTGCTCCTTACATGCCCCCAAGGCAGCCTTCATGGGAGCTGAGGCGGAGTAGCGAGCAGGTGTGGCGGGCGGGCCAGCGGGACTCCGAGAGCTTGCTCTGGGACACGCCGTTCCTGCCCCCACCCCCGGTGGTTGCACACATGTGTGTTCCCCTCTACTGCCTGCCCTCTGTGCCATCTCCAGGCGACTGCCCGCTCCTCCCCTGTGCCCCCCAGCCCAGGGTCTCCCGGGTCTGTGCGTGTGGCCCCGGGCAGGGGGCGGGGGGGGCAGAGATGCTGGTACCCGCCGCACCTGCTTCTCTCTCCTTCTCTCCGCCTCTGAATCGGGACGCCTGTGTCGCCCGCGGCGGCTTAGCCTGCTGCCCTGGTTTCCTGGATGAGCAGAGGAAACTTTGTCTCCCGTGTCTGGGCAAGGTGATGCAGGTGGTTTGCAGGGCGCATGGGCCAAGGCAGGAGAAAGATGGCCAGGGAGGGCCTGGTGGGTCCCACAGACCCCGAGCTGCAGACGGAGCTGTGTAGACAGTGCTAGAGCAGGTGGTCTGACCAGAGGGGCTGGGGGGTGCAGCCCCAGAGATGGGAGTGAGCGAGAGCCTCCAGGGACAGCGTACAGGAGTGCGGGCAGGCGGGGCCCTCCGGCAGGCGCTGTTCACGGCCACGCGCTGGCCAGCGGGCACTGCTCCGACGCTGGGCTGCAGACTGGGGAAGCATCGCCCTCTGCTCCCCTTATGAGGCTCCCGTGCCCCGAGGAGGAAGCTCAGTGGATGAAACCACAGCTCGTGCTCCCTGGGCAGGAGACAACCAGATTAAACTTCTCATCAAAGTTGAATTTCCCTGTAATGGCTTTCGGAGAGCGGTCAGCGTGATGGCTGTGCAGGGGGACAGGACAGTGTGCCCAGTGTGCCGCGGTGCTCGCTCCTCTCTCTCTCTCTCTCGCTCTCTCGCTCTCTCGCTCTCTCTCTCTGGCAGGCTTTTCTGAAGGGCCCAGTGCTGACCCCTGCCCCGGGACGATGGCCCCAGGAGCAGTGTCCGTGCCCAGCGGGGCTGCTCCCGCAGCTCTGGAGTGACGCGATATTTCTTTAGGCAGAGGTCACGGGTGCTCAGCACCCATCATCACTGACTTCTTAGACCTTGGGGCAATTAGCCGAAAGCAAACAGGAGGGACAAGCCTGGTATGGAAACACAGAAACCAGAGGGAAGCAGCCCGTGCGGCCGTTACTCGAAGGTGGGGCAGCTTCGCGAAGGAAGGATCACATTGTCCCCAGATGTGGGTGTAGCAGAGGCTCCCTGCCTGCACTGCCTGCCGATTCTGGTTACAGCCAGGCTGGCTTTGCAGTAATCGGCTGGTGGAAAGCACGTTCCATTCTCCACCTAAACCCGGCGTGCAATGTGCAACGTGCAACGTGCGGCGTGATGAGCCGAGGATTTAAACTCTGGTCGGGCAAGAAACCTGAGAAATGCAGTGAGAGCCACTGTGCTGGGTGACCCAGGGTGATGGGGAGCCCCAGGCGGACAACGGGCGGCCCGGGGACCCCCGCAACCTCCAGGACGCCACTTCCCAGCCGCGTGGTGCTGCTTGCGACGGATGGCACCGGCTGAGGGCAGTGGCTGCGAGTAGATGGATTTCGAAGGGAACACAGAGATTGGCTCGCTACAGCAGAGAGCTTTGCTGTTACGGTTGGGTTATAAAGGCTTTGGACAAACTGCAAATGACAAGGGACCTAAAAACCTGAGCGGGGACCCCTGCTGTGTGCCCCACACCCGCGTTCCCCGGGGCGGTCTCCCCAGGAGACTGTTACCCCTGGGCGGAAGCTGTGGCAGCCTGCTCAGGCGCGCCCGCCCCGATTCTAAGCCTCCGTTACTTAATAAACAGCTTGACTCCACACCCACACAGCGCATTGCTCCTCTGTGTCAGTCATCTTGTCCAGCAAGAATAAAAAGGCTTCATGTTCTGATCTGCAGAGAACAGTGTCCTGCAAACTGAAATTTCAAGACCGTCTGATGGTGGTTCGTGAAAACCCTTATTTTTAGGGTGGAATCCATAGCATTTGCTTGGCAAATAAAATCGCTGAGCCGGGTTAGAGCAGCGGCACCGGCTCTGTGGGCTGCTGTGGGGAACGCACAGTTTGGTCAAGAGGTTTCCCGCTGTCCGTCTGCCCCAGGGGCCCGGCTTCAGGACCCGGCGTGCCACGGGACCTCCGGGCCAAGCCACGACGCTCAGCGCCTCCTCTCGGGAGACTGGACGTGGCCCTCCCAGACCACACGTGCTGCGGCTCGGGCTCAGGAAGGGCCACCACGGCCAGGGCCCCGGCTCCCCCGCGCCTCCCCGGAGGCCACCGGAGGCCCTGCCGCTGCCACCCGGGGCCTCACTGTTGACAAAGACGGAGAACGCAGGGTGAGGTTGATGCACGCGGCTCTGAGGGCTCCCCTTCTGCTTTATCCCCCACAGGCTGCAACTGATCCTGGCACGAGTTTTGTTGTTTTGTTTTAGTCCCAGTACTCAATGCTGTGTTTCAGCGACTCCTCCAGGGAGCTGTTGTGGACATAAAGCCCCGCCCCCTTCCCCCTGCCTGGGTACTGCAGTGGCCCGCACGGCCAGGCTGGGCCCAAGGCCTGCGTTCTTCCCAGCTGGGGGGATGGCGGAGACGAGTCTGCATCCGGCCTCAGTTTCCGGGACCAAGGCACTGAAGCCAGGGCAGGTGAAAGGACTTCTCAGCCTAGGGCCAGCCGGGACAGAACTAATACGGCATCCCACCTTCCTGATCTGTCTTCCAGGAGCGTCCGCGTGACTGCTGTCGGCAACACAGCCTGGAGTTCTCTGCACTTGATGTTGTAGCCAACAACGAGGTCCACCGTGAGCGCTCGGTGTGTCCTTGCCACGGCCTGGCTGTGGGGGCGAATGCAGTGCAGCCCTGCGGGGGGGGCCAAGGCAAACCTGGGCGAGGTCGCACTGGGCACCCCGTCCACGCCCGTCCCGTGGCCGGCGGCACCAGCATCGCCCCTGGGTTCACACGACGTGCCACTGATACAGGTGTCGAAAGTGAAACAGTCTAGTGACCTTTTGTTGTTACCCGCCGTGATAAAACCCTACAGGTGCTCCCAAAAATACTGCGTGGAATAAGTGGGTGCCTATTCTTGCTGGTCAGTGAGTTTATCATTGTAACCATGGCCATTGGCAGCCTTTGTCAGCCACAGTCTTATATTCTCCAAACCTTAAAACTCAGAGTTCCTGCTCATGAAGTTCAAACCTTGTTGGTCCTGTGTTTAAATGTGTCCTTTAGGTTCTATTGCGTTCAGCACTCCGGGACACTTCGGTAAGCAGATGAAGCCAATTATGTTCTACAGGTTCCAACCTAAAGTATGGTCAATTCAGATTACTAAGGACAGAAAGTAATTCTAATTGGTTGATGGTAATAAAAAAAACTAGCAAAAATTTTAGATAATTATTACTGAAGCCGCTCTATTGTTCTATGTTGTATGTTATGTCACATGTGTGCACATATTCTATGTCTACATGGGGAAATTTATTGAGAGCTCTGTTTCAACTGGCTTATGGATAAAATATCGCTCATAAATTTAAACTGCTAAGTTAATCAAAGATACCTTTTTGGTACATGTGACCTAAATTTCTGTACCATACAATGTCTTAGATTTGTTGATGTTTGCGCTTGGGTTGTTAGTCAAACAAGTTGTGTTATATATTTAAGCAATGTTTCCAAATACATGTACTTTGCCTTGAAATTTATGAAAGGCATTGGACCTTCAGGTAAGTGTTCTCATAAGTTGTTATTCAACAATTAATATTGTTTGCTAACTTTTCTTTTGATATTGCTATTGTTGGTAATGGCTCCCTCGTTTCTCTATTCTAAGCTTGACTTATTTCTCTATCCTCTTCCAGGCGAGAAACTGACTCTGTGCTGAAGGACTCTCCAAGACGCACAATTTGATTTCTAGACCTTATAAAAGGAATGGCTGGGGCTGGCACTGTGGCGTAGTGGGTGAAGCTGTCGCCTGCAGAGCCAGCATCCCATATGGGTGCCGGTTCAAGTCCCAGCTGCTCTACTTCTGATCCAGCTCTCTGCTGTGGCCTGGGATAGCAGTGGAAGATGGCCCAAGTCCTTTGGCCCTGCACCCACGTGGGAGACCTGGAAGAAGCTCCTGGCTCCTGGCTTCGATCGGCGCAGCTTCGGCCGTTGTGGCCAAGTGGGGAGTGAACAGGCACATGGAAGACCTCTCTCTCTCTCTCTCTGCCTCTCTTTCTCTCTGTGTAACTCTGATTTCCAAATAAATAAAAGCAAATCTTTAAAAAGAGAATAAATTGGTAATGTGAATAGTTCGATCTCTTTCTAAGGTGTTGAACTTGTATTAAAAAATCTTCGCATAGAAAAAATCCAGGTCTGTGTGGCTTCCCTGGGAAACTCTAGAGAACATGAAAAGAACAAATAATATGTTTTATGCACAAATTCATCCAGCATGAAGCCGTAATCATCTTAATATCACAGTCTGACAAATATATTAGAAGAAATGATGGCCAAAACCTTTTGAGAACATATTGGCTAATATTTTAAACAATTTTTATGACATTCCAAAAATACACAAAAACTCTTACTAATTCTTGACTAAATAGGCTTCATTGTAGAAATTCAAGGTTGGTTGCTATTTGAAAGATGAATTGATGGAGTTGATCGTATCAGAGAACGTATATAAGTTAACGGACGACCATCTGAAGACTGGCGGTGTCTTCTTCCTCCGGTAGAGAGCCTGGATGGCACCACTCAGCCCTAACAAATAAAAAACTGGACAGACTGAAAAGTCAGCCATGCTTCTTGCTCTTGGATCCCCACGAGAGAGTGTGCACAGGGAGACGGGGCCCCAGACGGAGGGGACAGCAAGACAAACACAGGCAGCCCAGGCTCACAGGTGTAGACTGCTGAGCCCAGCACAGGGCACACCCGCTGTTCTGGAGCTGGGGACACCCTCCCTGTCCTGCCTGCTGCTTGGTCAGCCCGAGAACTCACCCCACCCCTCCCCACGTGCAGAACAGTCTGTCCTCTTCATTTGCCCCCTGTGCCTTCCCCAACAGAGTGCCTGTGGCTGAACACGACAGCTCAGATTCCCAAGCAGGCACTGCTGCCCCTGACTCCTGCACCCACCCACGCTGGTCGGACCCCACGTGCTGGTCTGATGGCTCAGCTAAATGTGTGGACTAAAAGGCAGGGGCCTGGCACTGTGGCATAGCAGGTGAAGTCACCGCCTGAAACGCCAGCATCCCACGTGGGCGCCAGTTTGAGTCCCAGCTGCTCCACTTCCGATCCAGCTCCTTGCTGATGGCCTGGGAAAGCAGCAGAGGATGGACCCCTGTCCCGACGTGGGACACCCAATGCAGCCCTCAGCTTCTGGCTTCAGTCTTGCCCAGCCCTGGTGACGGGGCCATCCAGGGGGTGAACCAGTGGATGGAAGATCTCTCTCCCCTTCTCTCTCTCCCTCTCTCTCTATCTCACTCCCTCTCTGTGACTCTTCCAAATAGATAAATAGTTTTTTAAAGCAGAACTTGTCAGAGTGAATAAATATTAACACTCAACTGTTTGTTTTCTGCAGAAAGCCAACTTGAGAATGGGACTGAGAATAATATTCCATCCCGACACTAGTAAACAGAGACGGAGCAGCTGTGCTCATCTCAGACACAGCAGTCTGTAAACCATGAAAATGAGTACATCCCAGGATGCAAGAGGCTCACGCTCTAAAAAGACAAAGTAACCTTGAACGTGCGTGTCTGACAACACAGCATCCAACTGCATGAGGAACTTACAGAACCAGCGGAGCCCACGGTCACAGCTGGAGACCACATTCCTCTCTGGGAAATGGGCGGGTCAGTGGGCAGCCCTGTCAATCCTGACACATGTGACCCCCTCATCCCACAGCAGCAGAGTGCAGCTTCCCCAGGCTAGACCACGTTCTGGGCCACAAAACACCACACAGTTTAAGAACTAGAAATGTGCAGTGTTTGCTCTCAGACCGCAGTGAAACGAAACTTCACATAAGTAGCAAAAAAGATGATGGGGGGTGGCCGGCGCCGCGGCTCACTAGGCTAATCCTCTGCCTGCAGCGCCGGCACCCCGGGTTCTAGTCCCGGTCGGGGCACCGGATTCTGTCCCGGTTGCTCCTCTTCCAGGCCAGCTCTCTGCTGTGACCCGGGAGTGCAGTGGAGGATGGCCCAAGTGCTTGGGCCCTGCACCCGCATGGGAGACCAAGAAAAGCACCTGGTTCCTGGCTTCAGATCAGCGTGATGCGCCAGCCGCAGTGGCCATTGGAGGGTGAACCAATGGCAAAGGAAGACCTTTCTCTCTGTCTCTCTCTCTCTCTCTCTCTCTCACTGTCCACTCTGCCTGTCAAAAATAAAACAACAACAAAAAAAAAGATGATGGGGGGAAATCACCAAATATGGAGATTGCCCAACAGCACACACCAAACAGCACCAGGGCCAATAATAAACTTCAAGCGACACCCAACAATAGTTTGAACTAAATGAAAATAAAAAAAACACAGTTTATTAAAATTTGTGGGATGCAGCAAAAGCCGTGCTTTCGAGGTCAATTTATGCAATTGTACCCATCAGAAAATTAGAGAGCGCCAAAATCAATCCTAACTTCTGCCTTAGGAAACTAGAAAAAGAAAAGCAAATTAAGTACAAAGTAAGCAGCAGAAATAAAAAGAACTAGCAAAGAAATCAATGAAATTGACACAGAAGATGGATAAAACCAAGTCAGTTCTTTGAAATAATAAAGAAATGAATAAGCCTGTAGCCAAGCTAACTAGAAAACAATAAAATGATGGACAGATAGATGAGAGAGAGAGATGGAGGTGGACACATCAGAAATGACAGGGGAATTTGTGATTCCTGGGGCTGGGAGGAGTTAGAGAGTGACTGGCAGCTAAGCACCATTTGTGAGATAATCACCAAGCTCCACACGAGGTGGTGGTGATGGCTGTACAGCTCCATGAGTATGCTAAAGATCGCTCAACTGCAGACTTTGACTAATGACTTACATGGTGTGTGGATCACAGGCAATAAAGCCACGTGAAAATAAAAGAAATGGAACATCACTACAGATCCCGCGGACATTAAAGGAATAACCAAGGAATCCCGTGGCCAGTGCTTTCCCAGGAATCTGATCTCACGGATGAAATGCACTGACTCCTTGTGGGGCAGCAGGTCAGTCTCCACCTGCTTCCCATGTGGGCACTGGTTCCAGTCCCAGCTGCTCCACTTGGGATCCAGCTCCCTGCTATGGTCTAGGGAAAAGGAGCAGAAGATGGCCCAAGTCCTTGGGCCCCTGCACCCATGTGGGAGACCCAGAGGAAGCTCCAGGCTCCTGACATCAGCCTGGCCCAGTGCTGGCCATTGCAGCCATCTGGGGAGTGAATCAGTGGATGGAGAATCTCTCTCTCCCTCTCTCTCTCCCTCTCTACCTCTCTCTCTCTCTTTCTCTCTCTCTCTGACTCTCCCTCTCTGTAACTCTCACTTTTAAATAAATAAATAAATCTTCACACACACACACAATGGACTAATTCCTTAAAAGACACATCTGACAAAACTCACACAAGAAAATACAGATAATCTGAATAGGCCCGTATCTATTAAATAAATCAAATCAGTAATTAATAACCTCCCCACAAAAATCATGAGATCCAGATGAGTGCACTGATGAAACAGAGCAAACAATCAATTAATAAATTAAGCCAGTTCCTCATGGTGCTGTCCAGGACACAGACACTTGAGGACTATGTCCTTACTCCATGGGTCCAGAATCATCCTGGTAGCAAAACCAGACAAAGGCACCACAAGGAAGAAGAATCCGGATGATATCCCCCATGCAGACCCGTGCAGAAACCTCAAGGAAACATCAAAGATAAAATGCAACACGGTATAAAACAGCTACTCCCCACGAGGTGTGCCGAATGGCTCAGTGTTGAAAAATCAGATAAAAACCAGGGTATGGAAGATCTCTCTCTCTCTCTCTCTCTCTCTCTCTCTAACCCCCCTCTCCTTCTCTCCTCCCAATACACACAAAATGAAAGCGTTTCACAAAACACCGTGCTTATGATCAAAACTGCAGAAGTGGAGAATAAGTGGAACTTGCTTATTCTGAAAATGAATATCTGCAAAATCCTGCAACTAGCATCATTCTTAATGTTGAAAAGTCAAAGCTTACCCGCTGAGGTCAGGACAAGGCAAGGAGGAGCCCTCTCACCATCCCTAACACTAGACAAGAATGCTTGGCTAACGCACCAAGAGAGGAAAGGAAATATATAGCTATAGATTGGGAAATGAAATATAAAATTGTATGTCTTCACAGAAAACACAATTTTTCAATAAAATCCAAAATAATTAAACAAGTCTTAGAACTAATAAGTGATTATAGAAAGATTGCAGGAAACAAGATTAATACATAAAAGTCATTCATATCCTATATACCAGCAATGAAAAAATGAAATTTGAACTTAATAAATGAGTACTATTTATTGTAGAACCACCAAAATAAAATAAAAATATGAATCTAGCAAAATACATGCTAAGTTTATAAAAGGAAAACTTTAGAATTCTAGTGGAATAAATCAAAGAAGAATTAAATAAATGGAGAGCTGTGGGGCTGGTGCTGTGGTGTAGTGGGTAAAGCTGCCGTCTGCGGTGCCGGCATCCCATACAGGTGCCGGTTCGAGTCCTGGCTACTCTACTTCTGATCCAGCTCCCTGCTATGGCCTGGGAAAGCAGTAGAAGATGGCCCAAGTCCTTGGTCCCCTGCATCCGTGTGGAAGAGACCTGGAAGAAGCTCCTGGCTCCTGGCTTCAGATCAGTGCAGCTCCAGCTGTTGCAGCCAACTGGGGAATGAACCAGCAGATGGAAGACCTCTCTCTCTCTCTGCCTCTCTTTCTCTGTGTAACTGTGACTTTCAAGTAAAATAAATAAATCTTTAAAAAATAATAAAATAAAATAAATGGAGAGATGTATACCATGTTCATGGATGGGAAGGCTCAATAACATCAACATATCAGTATTTCTCAACTTTATCCTTAGATTAAAGCTAATATTAATTTTAAAAATTTCAGAAAGATATTTTGTGGATATCAACAAACTTATTTTCAAGTTTATATGGAGAGACAAGAGCCTTGGAAGAGCCAACATAATATTATATTAAAATAAAGAACAAAGTTGGAGGGTTGACCTTACTCAACTTTAAGACTTACTGTAAAGATACAGTTACCAAGGTTGGGTGTTGTTGATGAAAGACTTGACCAACAAATAAATGAGGTAAGTCAGACAGAATAGAAGCCCAAGTAGACTCACATAAAAGTGGTCAATTTATCTTCTATGAAGTTGAAAGGCAATAAAATGAAGAAAAATCATCTTTTCAGGAAATAGTGCTGACAATTTGACATCCACATGCCCCCAAAACTTCTAGATACAGACTTTACACTTGCACAAAAATCAGCTCAAAATGGGTCACAGACCTTAAGTAAAACTCGAAACACTGAAATACTAAAGAGTACAGGAGAGGAAATCTAGATGTTTTAGCTGTGATAATGACTTCTTAGATACAACACCAATGGGTTGATCCATTAAAAACACAAACTGGACTTCTCAACATTAAAACTTCTACTCTGTAAGAGGCCATGTGTGGGCCAGTGTGCTGGCACAGAGCAGTAAGCCACTGCCTGCAATGCCGCATCTCATGTGGCACACTGACGGTGACACTGACTCAGACACGGGGAGGTCACACTGACGGTGACACTGACTCAGACATGGGGAGGTCACACTGACGGTGACACAGACACAGATGCGGGGACACACTGAGGGTGACACTGACGCAGACACTGCGAGGTCACACTGATGGTAACACTGACTCAGACACAGGAGGTGACACTGACACAGACACGGGGACACGCTGACGGTGACACTGACACAGACACAGGGACACACTGAGGGTGACACTGATGCAGACACAGGGGCATCACACTGACGGGGACACTGGAGAACACCACAGGGGAGACGCATGTGGAGGGAATGGGGTTGGGGTGGAGAAATTGGGAAAAGCACAAAAGTCACAGTAACTAAAACCAGCAAGTGTGAGATCTAACACGCGCTGTCTTCATGAATGAGATTAGGCTGAATGTCTCTATCAAAGATGAAAAGTGAAACATTAGACTCTATCGTAATTTCCATCTAGAACCAAGATGGCACAAAAAGTAAAAATAATAAAGAAATGGGCAAAGATAAACGAAAAACTGCAACGAAAGTTAGTGTGGAATTGGGACAAAATGCCTTCAGTGAGAGGGTGTTTGATGACCACGAGGGGGCGCGCTGTGGCGACGGTGACATCACCGCGGACACAGTGAAGCAAGCATGGGGCCAGGGCTGGCCCACGGCACCCTGGGAAACCCCAGTGGCCGCTGGGCCTCTGACTGGCGCCCAGCAGCCGTCACAGCTCAGGTGTGCACAGACATGCACCTCCCACACGACAGTGATTTTGCGCATCAGTGACGTTGCTTCTTTCAACGCAGGTCAACGCAGAGAAATCCACGTGTCCCATAGAACTACAGTGACCGGTACCGCCACACCAGTCCCACGCCTGACCGGTGTCCAGGAACAAAGCCGACAGGCTGCACGGTGGTGGGGAGAGTGAAACCGGCAGTGCTGTGGTAAAGCTGCCACCTGCAGTGCCTGCATCCCATATGGGCACCAGTTCGAGACCCAGCTGCTCTACTTCCCATCCAGCTCTCTGCTGTGGCCTGGCAAAGCAGTGGAGGATGGCCCAAGTCCTTGAGCCCCTGCACCTGCATGGGGGACCCGGAAGAAGCTCCTGGCTCCTGGCTTTGGAACAGTGCAGCTCCGGCCGTTATGACCAATTGGGGAGTGAACCAGCAATGGAAGACCTCTCTCTCTCTCTCTCTCTCTGCCTCTCCTTCTGTGTATAACTCTGACTTTCAAATAAATAAATTAATCTTAAAAAAAAAAAGTGAAGCCGGGGCCGCCTGTGATGCACAGCCCCCTTCCCCCCTACCCAGACGCCTCTCCTGCCGCTCAAGACTGAAACCTGAGGTCATCAATGATCTAGAAATGAACGAAAATCAGAGCATTTTACCTCAAAATCTCTTAAAGCCCTGCTCGGGAAACAAGGCCCCCATAATTGTCTTTGCTATTTCACAGTGTATTTAGGATGTCTGCATAATTGTAAGTACTTACATTCGAGGAAAAGCAAGTTATCAAACGTGTGCTTACTGGAGTACAACCTCACTTAAAACACTAAAACCCAAAATGCGCGCAATAAAGGAACGTGGACAGTGAAATTTCACCGGCCACTGCATTAAAGGACGCCATTACTGCAGCTCCTTTCTCTTTTATTTTCCAAACATTCCATCATACAATTTGCATCCAAGAGAAAATAAATGTCTAGGCTTCTACCCATGGATTGCATCACACCCTTTTGTAATTACTTTAAAACAAAGCCTTGTCGAGTCCATGGGCTGCTTAATTCAGTCCCGGATGGTGTCACCCAGCGTTCAATTTCCGGAGACGTCTCCGAAGCTCCTTTTGGAGGGTTCCGGCCCCAGCTTGGATTGCAATTCTGGAATCGACGCTCTAGCCCTTGGGCTGACGGGAAGCCCTCAGAACGGCCAAGCCCCCTGTCTTCACGCAAATGCTTGCTGTGTGTTTTTGGTTTCCCTGGCTTGCTCGCTCCATCACCAGAGGAAGCAAAAGGGGCAGGCACCGTGGGGCAGCGGCTGCAGCCCCCACTCAGGGCGCAGGTATCCCATATCTGAGGGCCTGGTTCCGGTCCTGGCCTCCCTGCACTTCAAATCCAGCTTCCGATAATGTGCCAGAGAGGCAGTGGATGGCAGCTGGTGCACTTGGGTCCCTGTCACTCCCATGGGAGATCCAAATGGCGCTCCGGCTCCTGACCCGCAATGGCCGGGGCTGGGCCCAGGCTGAAACCAGCTCTATCTGCGTCTCTCCCAGGAGTGCAGGAGCCAAGCAGCTGAACCATCTTCCACTGCTCCCCAGGCGCATCGGCAGGCAACTGGAGCAGAAGTGGAGCAGCCGGGACTCACCCACAAGTTCCAGCATCTTGCTTACCATTTGCCTTTTCGTAAATGTGAGATTCGCTGAGCAAACTGGACGCTGAACGGCTGGCCTGCCGCGGTAGGGGCAGCCCTGCGGTGACCAGGTCGGAGGGGTTCTCGTTTCACGGGAGGACTGCAGAGGGGAGCACACTTTCCCACTATCTCCAAGGAGGAGGACCGCCCGTCCTCTGCGGGGAGGCAGGGGGCGGGGCAGTCCTCAGCTCACCCCTTGCTGGCTCCGCCCCCAGGCCATGCCCCAGTGGTTACAGTGGAACCCACCCACCAACCATCTCCCTCCCTGGGGCATCGGTAAGCCTCAAGTGTAGAGTGAAATCGTGCAACCGGTAGGCAACAGGATTGCAAGGGGTCTGGGAACAGCATCAGCGTGTGTTTATACTTCTAGGGTCTGCTTTGTAGCTTTGATTTCTGGTGAGGACTGATCATGACATAGCCGTCTGCAAGTGGCGCAAGCCCCAGCCGAGACCTTGGGCAGAGCGGCAGCCTGAAGCTACTCAGTAAGGGCTTCTCGCCAACCCGGGACAGCGGCTAGGAGAGCTCCCGGGCAGCTCTGACCTCGGTGCTGGAAGACACGGTGTCCATTTCCCTAGGTCACCAAGTGCGGATTTCCGTGTGCTAACCTCCCGCTGCCTCCTGACCGTGCGCGCCCGTCTCTGCCGGGCGACGCCCTGTTGCAGATGATTTATGATCAGCAGCAAGCAGGAGAGAAGGGAAAGGCTGATTGCTTTCGACAACCAGAACTGCGTTATTAATGAACGACCCCACCGGCATCAGCTGGACACAGCGGAGAGTGTGGGGCTCACTCTTCTGCACAGGGCTTCTCTGAGACGGAGGTGGTTGCCGGGAGAACGTGAGCTCACGGGAGCAGGAAGCGGCCGACAAAACTGTGCGAGTGGAAATAAAGACAGACGTTACACTACAGTAAGCTCATTTTTTTAAAAAGATTTATTTACTTATTCGGAAGTCAGAGTCACAGAGAGAGAGGGAGAGACAGAGAGATTCTCCATCCACTGATTCACTGCCCAGATGGCCTCAACAGCCGGTGCAGGGCCAGGCTGAAGCCAGGAGCCAGGAGCTTCCTCCGGGTCCCCCCCACGGGTAAGCAGGGTCAAGCACTTGGGCCATCTTCCACTTAAGCTCACTTCTCAATTCCACTTTTGCATAAACATTTTGAAGAGCTCTCGTGTGTGCTGTGCAGAGTTCAAATGTGTCTACACTGAACAGCGAGTGTGATTATTTATGTTTGAGACTGTGGCTACTTCTGTACTTCTTGAACAGTAACTTCCAGCTTCACCTAACCTAGGCAACTTTGCTTCTCCTAAATCAGACACACAGCCTGTTCCCAATAAAGACAATCTCTGAAAAGAAACACTCCTAGAATCATAAGTGAGAGTTGTACTAGCAGGGTAGCCAGAACCACCAAAAACCCTGCAGGAAAATTCAACATTAACTCAACCGGTGTGACCGGTGCAGAGGGAAAGTCGACGCCGTAACCTGTCAGAACCACAGATGTGCAGCTATGCAACCTGGCTTCCGTCGCACAAGGCTTCGGGAAACCCTTCTGCTGGCATTTTTGTTAATAAATCAGCGCGCGCTGGAAGCTTGCTAATTATACAAAAGGCAGTGTCCTATTTCATCCACTCACTCCCACTTGTGCACCCTAAATCACTGACATGCATTTGTTCCCAGTCGAGTCCCGGGGCCTCGTGGAGAGGCCTGGTCTCCCATTGTGACCGGGGCCCATATTAATTGTCGAATGAACTTTATCGAATTTGCTGGAGTGCTTTGCTGGAGAGTCTCCAAGCGCTAACAGGCAAATGAAATTAAACACAAAGGGTCAGCTCTGTGGAAGAGCCCCGTGGAAGTGCTTTAGGGACCGGGTGTAATTGAACAGGCTGTAAACCAACGCGCCCAGCACCGACGTCACTCCTCACCTGAGTGTGCTTGTCACACAGGGGCCGAGCGGGATCCATCACGGAGCGGGGACATCTGTGGCCACCACGGCAGAGGCGGCTTTCTTCCACGACTTCTCAGACACTTGCGGAATGTCGACGGTGCCCGAGAGACAGCGACACTTTCCGCAGTGAGGTGACACCCACCCCCTCCCGGGGAACACAGACGCGCCCTTGACTGGGGTCATCAATGGCCCCGTTGTCCACGGCTTGTGCGATGCCGCCTACTAAAGGGACTGCAGGCGCAGACTCTGACACCTTCTGTCTCAGAAGCCGTTTGCTGGAGGATGCGGACCCGTGTGTCTGTCCCCCGCTCCAGGGGCCAGCCCAGAACAAACAGCAGGAACCCAGTGGACAGTGCCCAAAGAAGCAGCTTCAAAGAATCCACCTCCTCGAAATGGAGCTGCCTAGACGTGGACCACGGAGCGCTGTCCCCAGTCCCTCTCCACACCTGTGCCTTGGTGTGGGCTGGGCACAGCCTGGGCCGTCCACGCTGCAGGCAGGGCTCTGCCATGTCCCTGCGGTGGAATGGACATGCCCCACGTCCTCCCTGCCCAGCTCAGACTCAGGAAGCTGGCAGGAGCCTCCTGACCGCTGCCGGGGCAGCCAGGGGCCCTCTGCCCATTGCCCCTGGGCTGAAGCCCCACTGGCCACCCGAGCTCAGAGCTCATGGCTACTGTGCACACAGAGCCCCGCCGCAGCACGTGATGGAGCCCCGGGTGCAGCACGCCGTCCTCAGTGCCCCAGCGAAGACGGGGCAGCAAGAAACAGCAGCGACCAGTCAGGAGCCGCCCAGGGAGGGGAGGGCCTTCTCAGCACAGCTGCCCTGTGATTGGTGAGCTGAGTTAGCAAGAACCTCACAGGGCCCTACACACAGGGGACCCAGGTCCCGCAGGGCTATGCTGTGTAGGCCTGGGGACAGGGAGGACGGTGCATCGGGGGGACACCGGCGGTTTAGAGAAGTGGGAGCCGGGGTGCCACAGAGCCATGTGAACCTAGCTTATGCTTACTGCAGAGGACAGCAGGCCCAATTTGTTATGGTCAAGACAAGCAGCCCAGGGTACAAACAGGGGACGTGATTAGCCGGAGGTCACCCCAAATGTGTCAGTGGAAGAAGAGTTTCCGAGCGCTGTGCCCGCACCACACCGCCTGCAGCAGCCCCGAAGCCGCCCACCAGATAAGTTCCCCCCACCAGACCCTGGAGAGGAAGCTGAGAGCCCACCTGCAGCTCCTCTGGTCACCACAAGGCAAAGCAGGCAGAGCAGGCGATGGGGCCCCAGCCGGGGCTCCGGAGCCGAACACCACGGGGCCCAGGGCCCGCAGTCTGGGTGCAAAACTGGGCTCCGCAGCCTCCGACTCCAGGGCTGGCGGTTCCTCCCTGGATGAGAAGTTCTAGAAGGTTCTAGTTCTACAAGGAGATGCTTGAACCTGATCTTCATGAGGTCTTGAGGTCCAGCTTTCAAGCTGCATAACCTGCAAGAAAGACCGGAGCCTAACAGCCTTCAACCCTGCAGCTTCGCGTTCGCAGCTTGAGGCAGCAGAGGGTGACCCCCCCTCGGCAGGGAGCCTGGACGCCAGCATCCGACGTCCCTCAGGGACCTGCCTGGCTCCACCCAGCACCCGACGTCACGGGGGACCCGCCTGGCTCCACCCAAAACCCCGACGTCCCTGGGGGATGCGCCTGACTCCACCCAGCACCCCTCGTCACGGGGGACCCTCCTGGCTCCACAGCGGCCCACCTCCCCGTCTCAGCTCCGGGCGTGGGGATTCTTGGTCTAACCTGAATATTCTTTGTGTCGTCCGTGTACAGAAAAATTGATGTCATACTAGTAATAACTCCACAAACAATTTGCAGAATTACCAGGAAATGCGTCTCTACTGCTTGATCTGTCTGTCTTTTCTGGATGATTTTTCTCTTGCAATTATTTGGAAAATGCAAAAAAAAATATATAGTGAAAAATACGAACAAGTGCAGTTCATCCTCCCAGAGGTCAGTCCCTGACGGGCGCGTGTCCCCGTGGGCCCCCGCCTCCCCCAGGGCTCCAGCCTTGCACCCCCTGGGTGCGCCTCACAAAACTCGATGGTGACACGGGCCAAGTTGCACCCGAAAGCTGCCCTTTGTGTGCCGCGGGTGGGGGGGGGCAGCTGCGGGCCTGCAGACACCACCCGGTCCCCACTCCCACGCGTGGGCGGGAGCTGAACATCTATCGACTCTGACGGCAAAAACACCAAGATCTGCAGGTGGAGAGAGAGGCGCATCAGCTCTCAGCTCCCACGCTCTGTGCTTGAACTCTTACCAAAGCATTTCACGTTATTCCCCAAGTAAAGACCAACAAATGGGAAAACATAACCGTGTTCCAGGTTCGCCCCTCACAGCAAGGTGGGCACTTTGTGTGTTCTGGGGTCTCCTCTTCCCAGTCCACTTGGAAAAGGTTGACCCAGACCCCGTGTCCCAATCTCCCCCTCTCGCCCTCCGGTCACCCAGGAGCCTGCCAGCGTCTGCACACCTCTGACAAAGGAGCCCCACTCGCAGGTACCTGCACAGACCAGGAGCAGCCGAGTCTGGCCTCCCTCCCCGATCCCGTCACGCCCAATAGACTCCATGCACCTTGTTAAACCAGGGGGCTGTGGCGATGATTCACTCCAGGTGGGCAGAAGGGCTGGCCGCTGGCGGCAGGAGGGCACGGTCCCTGGAGGAGGTGCGGGGAACAGCTCTCCAATGGAGTGAACGGGATGGAGAGCAATGCCCCGTATTCCTGGCGGCAAATCGCGATTCCCTCTGCTAACAACAGGAACACTTGTTTGTGCCCCCGCACGGCTGCTCTGCGGATCCCCTCTCCGCTGCCCTGCAAACAGCAGAGGGTGTGCAGCCTTGGGAAGGGCTGTGCAATCCTGCCTTCCGCTCCCTCGGAGTGAGAGCTGGCTCGGAGCTCCCTGAGCATTGCACGGCCCTGTGGCACACGTCGCTCGTCTCTTCCTGGCTCCGAGAGCGCACGCACTTTGCACAGGCAGCACCGGGCGGTTGGGATTCCGCATTTTTAGGACGTGCGTGTGTGTGCGAGCAGGCACACGATCCTGGGTCGGGACTCTGACTTCAGCAACGAGAAGGCCTGAGCCCCCACAGGCAGACGCGGTTTGCAGTTGACCCGTGTGGAGGAGAGGGGAATCCGTGCGCAGCCGCCCAGTCCATCAGTGGGTTAATGATTCCGCGTGCTATTCTTTTCTGAAAAGGCTTATTTAAATGTTTATCACTTGTGCAAAGTGGAGGCGCGCCGGGCATCCGCAAGGGATGGCTCGTCATTGCCTATGCATGGGAGCGTTGTAGGAAGATTAAAATAACATTGAGTATATTCTGTAAATGAAGGGAGAACTAACAGAAGGCCCCAGAGTCCATTATAAATTTTAATAATACATCAAGGTAATGTAACTGAATAACCGATCTCTAAGGGAAGAAACACAACATTTGGCTAATATTACAATTTAGATTATGAAAACAAAAAGAGCTTTTAGTTAATCTTGTCTCTCTGCTTTTATTCTTCGGGCTCTTTTTTATTTTCCCTGAATCCAAAACACCATGTAAACAAATAAAAGTACGGGGGGAAAATAAACAGTTTGGCATCTCAGTAGATTAATTAATGCGCTTCAGCCTTGGCACCAGTAGGCGAAAATTATGTGCATAAATAATATCACTAATTAAAAAGATGCAGATTAACATGCAAATAATGTTAATGAGGATCTGCATTTCCAGAGTGGGTTCGCATAACATCAACAATTTAATGGGTTGGAAGGCTTGTGTTTGCATTACATTAATAAATTTCAAAGACCTTGCATAAAAAGTTCTGTCGGAGCCTCCGTCTCCCACTTGTGAGTTGTAAATTCTGCGGGCAGTGGCGGGCGCGCGGCGGCAGATGCCAAAGTCATTATCTGAGAGACTGTTGAGAGGGCGCCGCGTGCCAGCGTGACCAGCTGCTGCGAACTGGGCAGTCGGCGCTACCCCGCGCCAATTATTCATATTATTTGGGCAGTCTTGATATTTATTTAAACTGATTAATATTTTGTGCTCTGCATCTTGATCTGGAGGGAAATCATTTTAAGCAAGCGAAGTTAAATAAAAAAAAAAAACCGTTATCAGCTTTGATGTGCTGGGGAAGTTGAATGCATAATGGAATGGATTAAGCAGACATAATTTCCAAGTACAGACAGAAACAGCACAAACTCTCTGTATCGGTGTCATGTAACGCCGTGGTGCCATGTCACGGCATTGCGCCCTGGGCGCCCTGCACTCTGCCAGGCCCCGCCGCCAAACAGGAAGTAAAACACCCAGGGCGAGCCTCCCGCGGCCGGCTCATAGGAAGAGCAGAGACTCCTCCCTGAAACTCCTGCGCCAGCGCCCACACTGGTCCTTGTCCTGTCCCCGTCCTGGGTGGAGGTCTCCCGGGGACCTGTCCTCCAGCACCCAGACTGCAGGAAAGGTGGGAGTGGCGGGCAGCCAGGGGGTCAGCCACCAGTGCACTGTCTCCACGCTGGCCGTCTGGACAGGTGAAACACGTCCCTTCCCCGGAAGCCGGCTGAGAGTGCACCGGGATCCTGAGAGCAGCCCACTGCTGCCCACGGCACAGAGCCAGGGCGGTCAAGCCCACAGACAAGCACTAACTCTGTGCCAGGGTCAGCCCCACCCAGGCCCACACCCCGATCAGGGCAGGCAGCCCTCGCTGCTCCACCGGTGACACAACTCAACCTCCACCTCCTGCTCCCAACGCGCCTGTGACAAAGCCTGGGACTCGCACCCGCCGCCCTGCTTACACGGGCTTGGTGCCTGCTGGCCTCCCGGGTGCCCCTCAGGGAGCAGAGCTGCGCACCCTGGCTCTGCGGGCTGCCCAGGCCAAAGCTCCGTTGTGGCAGGCGTCACAGTGTCCTCACTCCTGCCGGGTACGCACTGGAGCTGTGAACACGTCACACACTGGCACACCCGCTCTGCCGGCCCACAGCTCGTGGCCGCGGTGGGCCCAGGCAGACCATTCATGCACAGTCCCCCACAGGCCCGTGAGGGCCATGAGACCGCTCCCCACAACTGTCCACACCTGGATCCAGGTGCACTGGCCTCCTCTGGAGCTCGGGAGTCCTGCTCCTGCAGCTTTGGGGGCCACTCCTCCCGCGCTCCCCACCACAGCGGCTTCTCCTGTAAGCATGGGAGCCGTGGGAGGGGCCTCGGCCGTGGGAGGGGTGGTGGAAGGGGCCACACGGGGGAGCATCAAGTGCAGGAGGTGAGTGCAGGCCACCAGCTCATCTCCTCGGGCTGAGCTAAGTGCAGGGGTGGGTGAGGGCCACCTGCTCACCTCCTCGGGCTGAGCTAAGTGCAAGGGTGGGTGAGGGCCACCTGCTCACCTCCTCAGGCTGAGCTCTGACTTGGTTTCCTGGTGGCAGGACCTCACCAGCAGTGAGTGTGGCAGGGACACGCCCCCATCACCTCTGCTCCACACACTGAACAGGAGCCAGGCCCCCAGCAGGTGCCCCCCGGGGCCTGCTGAGTGGAGAAGGGGCCCAGCCCACCAGGGTCCAAGCTGGGCTACAACTGCAGGGGGCTGCTTGTGCTGTGTGCCAGCATGTGCCGCGGCACCCAGCCTCACTGCAACCGTGCGCCCGGGCACGCACACGGCCCCCAGGACCCATCAGAGTTCCGGCCCTGCCCAAGCCCATGGCTGCCCTGGAGCTCTGTGGTGTTAAAGGCAGAAGGGCGATGAGAACGCAAACAGCTGGTGCTCGTTCTTGGCGCCGTATGGAGCCAGCTGTTCTGCAGCCTTTTCTACGTAAAGCAGCGCGTGCGAAAACACAAGCCTGGCTCGCACGTCCCATGGCCACCACCCGGATCTGTGGTCCTCACACTAGAGGCCGCGAGGGCAGCGTGACTGGGCCACGGCTTGTCAGGTTCCGGAACGCTGGGCACACACACAGCGCACACACACACGCCCAATAATGCAAACATACATGTGCACACACGACGTACACCAACAGTGTACATACACACACACACCAGTAATGTGCATACATAGACACACACACCCAGAGTGCATGTGACGCATATATGCACACCAACAGTGCCCGCAACCCGTGATGCATGCACACCTCCATACAGCAGTCATGCATAACCATGCATGCACTCACATACGTGATTGTGTGAGACGTGTGTCTCACGGGGCGTGCCCTAGGGAAGCGCGCTAGTGCCAAGATGGCGCAGGCTCCCCGTGCACATTCACAAAGATGCAGTGGTGGACGGGTGTCGGTGCAGCTCGCAGCCGTCCTGACGACTGGCGTGTCTCTCAGGCCGTGTACTGTGCAGGCCGGTTCCATGGCTGTGATGATGCCCAGGGCAGACTTGGCAGGAAGGACAGAAGCTGGTTTGGCTGCAGCACTGGCATCGGCTAGGGGCAGGGCCCTCTCAGTGGGGACCCAGCAGGTGGCACCAGCAGAACCACAGGTGGCAGGACGTGTGAGGGCCCCATCCCACATGGGGAGCCAGAAAGCCACGGGCAGCCACGGTGGGGTCTCCCCAGGCCCTGCCTCCCACCCAGCCAGCCCCTGGGAACCCGGCTTCCTGCGCGTGGGCCTCGGGGGGCACCCAGAGGCAGCCAGGCCAGGGCACAGAGCAGGCCCCTTGCTCGGGCAGGGGCTCACTGCGTTCTGGACCCTCCTCCTGGGGACCGGAATGGACACGCTAGGGCAGGGGGCGAGCCTACTCCTCCATCACACGGCCACCCTGGAGTCCACACCGACAGGTGCAGGAGTTCCAGGCTGTTCCCCCGTCCCCCACCTCACCCCCAGCGCAGCCAGTGCTTCCTGCCCACCGTGAGCGCCACACACACGGGCAGGCGGGCTCTGCCACTCACGCAGGCAGCCTCCAGGACATCCTGTCCCCGGGAGCGCTGCAGCTCCGTGGCCATCAGCACAGGGGGCCTGGCCACCCCGTGGCTTTCCGCAGACCTGCCGGGACCCTCGCATCGGGGCTTTGAGCTTCTGCACGGCCAGTGTCCCTTTCCTCGCAAACGTCACATGGCTGGGAACCTGCGTTTCCTTTCAATCCAGAAAACTCAGACAGCCACCACGCCCGACAGCCGTGGAACACCTGTTCCCCTCTGAGTGGGAAGTCGGAGGAAGTCCCTGCGGGCTTCAGCAGGAAGAGGCAAGGGTCTCATCTTCCCCCTCAAAACGCTGGGTTCATGTCGGTGAAGTCCACCCTCCAGGACCCTGAGGAAGGCCCATCCTCCCAGACGTCTTCCGGGGCTGCGCTTGCCCTGGAGCAGCAGGGCGCCTGGCTGGTGTCTGTCCTCCACCCACTCCCGTGCCTGCCGGTCCGAGGCCGGGGAATCCACTCCCCGAGAGTGACGCCGTGAAGCCCTTGGCCGTGCTCCTGCACGTGGCCACCTGCTACAAGGACAGCGGGAAGACACACTCAGGCGGTGCAGCTTCTCGTTTGGATTCTCCTGTCTGTGAAGTTGCTGCTCTCACGCTTCCGTGTGTGCAGCCGGAAGAAGGCTGCAAACCATTTACTGGACTTGGACACAGAGCGGTTCAACGTAATTAAGGGCCAAAATTTCCCTTAAAGATTTAAATTATCTCAATTGGCCGTCAACACGTCCCGAGTCGGCGAGATCATTCGCAACACTTGGTTTCACTAACGGCCCTTCCAATCGGGCTTAACGCGGCTGGCACGTCGCACACCCAGCACCCCAGTGCCAGCCTCGGCAGCACTCTGGGCACCGAGCCCGGCGCTCGCAGCCTGGCCCGCACCTCTGCCCCACTCCGCTGGGCCCCTCCCACGCATGAGCTGTTCCAGAGCTGACACCAGCGTCCGTGCTTTCCTGCGAGCCGGGGAATTTCTGGGGGAGGGATCTCCTCCCCAGGGGCTCCCTCTGCAATCTGGGGGGCCCGCTGAGACCAGGGGGATGGAGGACCCGAGACAGCACGCGTTCCTCCTCAGAGGCCGGGATTCCAGCCTCCCTCTGTCGGTGCTGGGCAGGGCTGATGGGTGCAGGTGCTGGCCGCACGCTCATCCTGCAGGTCAGGTGCTCCCTAGACGCCGTTTGCTCTCCGCACCCTTGAGGCTCCTATTTGTAAGGATTGCAAACAGAGCCCGCCACTGAGTCGTGATTTCTAAGTCTCCAGCGGCAAAGCTGCGAGGGAGGCGGACTTGACTGTTTGCAGGGGTGGGGAGCCGGGACCCAGGGCTGCAGAGCTGTGGTGAGGCAGAGCCGGTGCTGGCATGTGTGGAAGCGCACGGGAGGGCAGCCACGGCCCCGAGATGCCGCCATCGCGCCGAGCACGCTGTGCCTGCGCCTCAGGCTCTTCTGAGGCAGCCAGGCAGGCTGGAGAGAAGGTGCACCCGTGGGTGGGGTGCGGGGCAGGATGAACCTCGGCTCACCGCCCGCTCTCCAGAGCTCTGCCTCCCAGACCCCTGTGCCCAAATCCTGACAAAGCTCCCTCCATCCCGAGGCAAACTCACCCAGGCTGCCCCTGGCCCTGGAGCCCCCCAGCTAGGGAGCCCTCCCTCCAGGGTGTGCGTGCGCTGGCTGGGGCCGCCATGGTGCTTGGCCACGCGGCTCACCTGTCAGTTCCTGTGCTTCTGGGCGCGCCCAGTGGGGGAGGGGCCAGCACGGCTGCCCTGGACCTGGGCTGTGGAGCAGGCGGTTCAGGGATGGACGCTTCAGCTGAGAGGGGACCGTCCTCGGGGGAGCCCTGTGGGACGGACCATGTGGTCACACGGAGAATTCCTGCAGCAGGGCGTCCAGGTGCGCGACGGGGTCGGGGCAACAAGGACCCAGGCAGAAGCATGGACGGCCAGGGAGCCGGCGCGAGGCCACCTGCTCCCTGCACCTGTGGCTCTCTGCCTACCTCTTGCATCGCCCTCCGTCGGGCATGGTAAGAACGTGGAACGGATCACCCCTGCTGAAGCTCCTGGCGCAGCCCGGCGCACGAGCAGAGCTCTGGCAAGGACCACGTGGTTTCCTTCCCGCTGTGCCCTGTGCCTGGGAAGTGGCCTCGGACTCAAAGGCAGGAGCTGCATTGCAGGAGGCTCCTGGGAGAGGAGTGGGGTGGACGGGGAGACCCCGGCACGTGGTGCGGCTGCAGGAAGTGGCCCTAGAGATGCCCTGGGGGTGTGCAGAGCTGGATGAGCCTGAGCCATGTCCCTCCTGCAGGCCAGGGGTCCAGCCTCTCCTCCCTCCTCCCGCAGTGGCCACTGTCGGCTGTGAGCTGCCCTGGACGTGGCCGTGACCCAGGGGGAGGCAGCCTCCCGGACGAAGGGTGGTTCACGGGAAGCAAGGCTCCTGAGATGCTCCAGGTGCGGAGGGAAAGGAAAGGGGACTTGAGGGCCCACGGCCCAGGAGGAGGAGGGAGCCGCCATGTTCCTGACGCCTGGGACCACAGCAGGTGTCCAGGGAGACATCGACGCCCAGCGATTCTCTGTGAGACACGGAGGGCACGGGGCTCATTACCTTTCTCATCCCATAGAGAGGGGTGGGGGGAGAACGGTCCTCAAAAAGGGCCCTAGGGAGAATCCAGGAGGCTGGGGGGACGGCTCTGCCCCTCCCCCATGACAGCGACACGATCACATCACGGCTGTGCGGGTGTCCTTGGCATCACCAGGCGCTGCAGCCAGTGCTGCCCCACAGCCGGCAGGGGCGGGAGAGGTGGCTGCACACTTGCCCTGTGTCACGGCCCCTGCTGTCCTCACCTCCTCCCCCTGGGCACCAGGGCATCCAGACTGGGCCAGTCTCCTCCTCAGCCTCCCTCTGGGAACAGAGCACATGCACGGCCAACCACGTCACCGGCACGGCACCCCTTAACCCCAGGGGCCTCCCAAGAGGGTCCTGGCCAGAGCCCCTCAAACTTGTTTCAGAAAGGCCATCCAGGGACACGGGGTCGGGGGTGTCCCACCCCTCCGGGGTGTCTGGTGCGGGTGGAGACCCGGATCCCACCCACCTCCCGCCCACCCTCGCCCTCCCGGGGGAGCAAGGCACAGCTACATGCTGGCTCGTCTTCCTCCCCCCGCCCCAGCTGAGATCATCACACACCCAGCAGGGCACCCTCATCAGACGGAATTCAAACGGAAGTCTGGAGATCAAGGGAACAGGTGTTCATTCTGAGTACGAGTGAGATCATCTCTACAGACAGAGGGAAATCGGTGTCTGAAACAGTGTCACAGAAAAAGGAGGAGAGAGCCGGCGTCTCCACAGTGACCCCGCCACGAAAAGAAGGACCCAACCGCAGCCGAGGAGGGAGCGCGGGCTGCACCTGCCAGCTCGCGGCCCTGCACCGCCTGGCTCGCGGCCCTGGGCCACTCTGAGGCAGAGCTGTGTGACGGGGAGGGCGTTATGACACGGACCTGACTGGGTGAAGCTTCAATAGTGTCACCTGTCACCTCACCCCCAGTGACGCTGAGCGGGAATCCTTTCAGTGTTTTTTTCAATTTATTTATTTATTTATTTATTTTTCGACAGGCAGAGTGGACAGTGAGACAGAGAGACAGAGAGAAAGGTCTTCCTTTACCGTTGGTTCACCCTCCAATGGCCGCCATGGCCGGCGCGCTGCAGCCGGCGCACCGCGCTGATCTGAAGCCAGGAGCCAGGTGCTTCTCCTGGTCTCCCATGGGGTGCAGGGCCCAAGCACTTGGGCCATCCTCCACTGCCTTCCCGAGCCACAGCAGAGAGCTGGCCTGGAAGAGGGGCAACTGGGACAGAATCCGGCGCCCTGACTGGGACTAGAACCTGGTATGCCAGTGCCGCAGGCAGAGGATTAGCCTAGTGAGCCACGGCGCTGGCCCCTTTCAGTGTCTTAAGATGTATTTTAGGGGCCGGCGCTCTGGCATAGCAGGTAAAGCCTCCACCTGAAGTGCCAGCATCCCATGTGGGGGCTGGTTCCAGTCCCAGCTGCTCCACTTCCTATCCAGCTCTCTGCTGTGGCCTGGGAAGGTAGTGGAGGATGGCCCAAGTCCTTGGGCCGCTGCACCCACGTGGGAGACCTGGAAAAAGCTCCTGGCTCCTGGCTTCGGATTGGCACAGCCCTGGCAGTTGCAGCCAATTGGGGAATGAACCAGCAGATGGGAGACCTTTCTCTCTCTCTCTCTCTCTGCTTCTCCTTCTCTCTCTTTGTAACTCTGAATTTCAAATAAATAAATCTTTTAAAAATTATGTATTTTATTTATTTGAAAGGCAGAGTTAGAGAGACATAGAGAGACACACAGAAAGATCTTCCATTCTTCCATTTCCTGCTTCAATCCCCAGGTGGCTGCAAAGAGCAGGCCTGGCCAGGCTGAGGCCAAGAGCCTGGAGCTCCGTCTGGGTCTCTCCGTGACCCCTGGCTCAGGGATCCAAGCACTTGGGCCATCTTCCGCTGCTTTTCCAGGCCATTAGCAGGGAGCTGGATCAGAAGTGGAGCAGAGCGGGTGGGAACTTGTGCCCGTGTGGGACGCTGGTGCTGCAGGTGGCGCCTTAACCCAGTGCCGCCAGCTGCAGCCCCTGGGGCAGGAATTCTGAGGAGTGGCTGGGGCTGGGGCAGGTAGGTGGTGTGCAGGACGCTGGGACCCGCGTGGACAAGGATGCCCCTCCAGACTCCCAGAACATCTCAGGTAACCTGAGAAAGTCAGCCCTGGACCGCGGCAGACAAGCCCCAGAGACTCCCCAGGCCTGACACTGTCCATCCCTGGCCGATCCCGGGGCCTGGAGAGGGGCCCCCCTGGCAGAGGCCGGGACCCTCACTTCCAGCCCACGCTTGCCACGCCCAGCTCCGTGCGAGCCACATCCAGCAACCGACGGCTACATTTAGAAAGAAGCGCACGCATGCTTCTCCGGGTAGTCCACGTGTGGAGGGGCTGCCGTCAGTCTCCTTCTTTCTTCTCCCCGAAGCTTTGTGAGACACATCTGCGGGGCGGGGCCCCCGGCTGCGGCCGCCCAGGGGAAGAGGTCATTAAGGGGGATTAAGGGCTGCCTCGCAGCACTGGGTTAGGAGCCACAGAGCAGTTGCTCCACGGTGAGGCCACCCGGTGTCCCACTGCTTCAGGGCCCGGCCCCCCCGCCCCACCCCCAGGCTGCTCGCCTGCTCCGGTCTCCCCGCTACACTACACGCTGGGCGTTTTGTTTAAAGATCTTGAAACTGTTAATCCTGGAAGTAAAATAATAAGCTGAGACATCGTATCGTGCCTGTCCCTGTTGGGCAGAGCTGAGTGGACCCTGAGCTGCAGGCAGAGGATCTGACGCAGACGCCCCCATGCTAACAGACAGAGGCCAGCGCCCTGCCCCCCTCCAGCCTGAACCTCGGTGTGCTTCGGAGAATATTCAGCCATCAGGCGCCTGCTGCAGGTCCTTAAGCTCCCCCCTCCTCGGCTTCCGTCTCAGGGCAACACCTGTTAGAGAGGTTAGGCGCTGCGGGCCGGCCAGCTCGCGCTGTGCTTGGCTGAGGACGCACTGGGGCTGTGCGCGGTGAGAACCAGTGATGGTGTCAGCCAGACGCCGCGGCAGCTGGCCAGGAACTTGCACGGGGTCTGCCCGCGCCCTCCAAGCGTCCTGCCGCTGCACAGACGACGAGCGGAAGTATGACAGGCCAGTGATGGACGACGGGCCATCAGTCTCATTTCAGCCGTGGCAAGAAACATGGAGCTCCCTCCTGTGGGCTGGGAGTCCACCCCACATGCAGGAAGGGGCGGGGGAAGGACGCGTTCACCCCCAGAGAGTGGAGGGTGTGCATACGGGGCTTAAATGCAATCACTGTGTGTGAGAGAGAGATAGAAGAACCGTGGAGAGGACGGGGAAGACAGGACAAGGGAAAGAGCTACCACCCGGGGCCCACAGAGCGATGGCCAAGAAGGGGCGATGGGCGGCCCTGGGTGGAGGGCTGCCCGCAGGCCTGGAGGAGGAAGCCGCTCGTCTGGCTGAGAGCCGATGGCCGGGATCTCATGGCTGTCACATGACACCTGTCAAAACCAGCTGCTGCTTGGCCCGTCTGCCGATCCAAGTGCCCAACAGGGTGAGAGAAGTGTCCGTGACATCCAGGAGCTCAGCGTTGCCATCAGTGGAAACATGGGATTGAGCGGAGGGAAAGGAGGGTGCGTGGGACACTTTTTCAGAGACGGCGGCGACGGTGCATGCACGTGGCGTGCGCTGCTGGTTTCCGCTTTGCGCTCCGGTCTGTGGCTCCGTTTGTAAAGCATGGCTGAGCAAGCACTCGCACTCACGCCCTGCCGCCTACCCCTGCCGAGGGGACAGCGGTGAGCAAGCCCCCGGCCTCAGCCAGGACGGCGCCGGGAGGACCCGCTGTGCCTGCCTTCCAGAAGCAGAAATACGACGTGAGCAGCTGGGGAGAGCGTGAAGTGGAGGAGGGAGGAGGCGGTGGCCAGGTCTGGGGAGCTGGGGACGGCGGCCCCGAGGGAGGGAAGACAAGGAGGGGTGTGAGGGCAGGAGCGAGCTGGGAAGGAGAAGGCAGAGCCAGACTCGCACGCAGAGGGAGCCAGCAGCCCAGCCCTGCACCAGCACACGAGCCCCAAACACGGTCCCCACTCACAGCCAGCAAGCGCAGTGGGGAGGTGAGACAGGGGTGTGCAGGGCTGGCGTGCGGTGAGCACGGTGGGAGGTGACGCAGGGGTGTGCAGGGCTGGTGTGAGGTGAGCACGGTGGGAGGTGACGCAGGGGTGTGCAGGGCTGGCGTGCGGTGAGCACGGTGGGAGGTGACGCAGGGGTGTGCAGGGCTGGTGTGAGGTGAGCACGGTGGGAGGTGACGCAGGGGTGTGCAGGGCTGGCGTGTGGTGAGCACGGTGGGAGGTGACGCAGGGGTATGCAGGGCTGACGTGCGGTGAGCACAATGGGAGGTGAGACAGGGGTGTGCAGGGCTGGTGTGAGGTGAGCACGGTGGGAGGTGACGCAGGGGTGTGCAGGGCTGGCGTGTGGTGAGCACGGTGGGAGGTGACGCAGGGGTGTGCAGGGCTGGCGTGTGGTGAGCACGGTGGGAGGTGACGCAGGGGTGTGCAGGGCTGGTGTGAGGTGAGCACGGTGGGAGGTGACGCAGGGGTGTGCAGGGCTGGCGTGTGGTGAGCACGGTGGGAGGTGACGCAGGGGTGTGCAGGGCTGGCGTGTGGTGAGCACAATGGGAGGTGAGACAGGGGTGTGCAGGGCTGGTGTGAGGTGAGCACGGTGGGAGGTGAGACAGGGGTGTGCAGGGCTGGTGTGCGGTGAGCACGGTGGGAGGTGAGACAGGGTGTGCAGGGCTGGTGTGCAGGAGCAGAAGTCACCTCTGAGGCCCCTGTGTTTGCCGACCTGCAGGCTGCAGGCAGTGGGGGTGGGGGGAGCAGAAGGAGCCTGTCGGGTTGCTGGTCCCTGTCCCAGCCCTGTCTCTCCACCTCCCCTGGCTGCAAAGGAGCCGGGAGCTGCAGTGTCTTCAATCCCGTAGTCCGTCCATTACTGAGAGTGACGGAGCCAAGAACCAGAGGCGTGGCCGGCCAAGTCCAGAAGCCGGGGCGGGCAGGCAGGGGCCCCGCGAAAGAGCAGCGCCCCCGGCCTCCAGGACTTGCAGAAAGCATGGCTGCTGTTTCAGGTGTGGCCGCTGTGCCGGGCAGGGGCACGAAGGCAGATGAACGCGGGTTCAACGGTCTCAGTGCCACCCCGCACACGATGCAGGGCGAGCCGAGACAGGGCTGCCAGGCCGGCCCCCCCGCCTCCCCACCGCCCAGGATGGCGAGCGTGTGATGGGCTCCGACCTTCCTCAGAGCTCACTCTCAGGGACCCGGCACTTTGTCCTCCTGGAATTGGCAGGACTGGGCCTGGCTGCCCGGAGCACAGGGATGGACCCCAGGGACGGCCCCAGCCCCAGCACAGAATCGCTGCAGGGAGAGCTCGGTTACCCTCACCAGGACCCACCAAGGGCCCGGCAAACACCCTCAGGCCTGCAGAATGGCCTGCACGCCGGGACAGAGCGGCAGGCAGGGAGGGGTCCGGGGTCCGGGCCGGGGGCTTCCATGTCCACGCAGAGCCGCAGGGCCAGGAACCCTGGGGGAACATGGCTAGGGAGACCCTGCTCCATCTCACAGCATCTGCCTCCAGCACAGGGGGGGTGGGCGGAGCCAGGTGAGAGGGCGGGGCAAGGCTCAAGGTCAAGGATGGGAGGAGGGGGGTGGGGTTTAGAGTCCCACCCCCAAGGGTGCACCTCGAGAGGGTGTGGCTGGGAGGTGAGGGGCCTCTGAGGGTGCAGAGAGCAGGAAGGAAGCCCAGGGGGGCTGTGTGCGCCCACTGAGGGCTCGCAGGGAGGGAGCAGCGCCCTGCGGGCAGCCCCTGTAAGGGGGAGTGGGAGAGGCCAGAGCTGGGTCCCGCAGGGCCTCCCTGAGAGCCAGGGGCCATGGAAGGGGCAGTGAGGGCTGCCTGTAAACTTCCCCACTGCAGATGCAAATGGAGGTGCAGCCCCAGCGTGCAGGGAGCTGTGCCTTCCTGTGTGCATGGACCCCACAGGGCTCAGGCCGGCAGTGGGGCAGGTGCAAGGTGGGGAGCGTGGGCTCAGGTCCCGGTGGGAGAAGAAGATTGACACTGGGGGTGGGGTGGGCGCTGCCTGGCAGAGCCACACGTGGGTGCTCAGGTGGCCACAACAGGACGTGGGACAGGGACACCCGGGCCTTCGCAGTCCCGCGGCTCTGGTCCCTTGGGCTCGGGCCTCCAGCGAGGCAGGGGCAGAACCTCCCGGGGCTGTCGGGAGCACGGCCCCCTCTGCGTGTCTTTATTGAGGGGTGCCGGGAGCCCTAGTGACCACCCTTGGCCGCACGTCCATCACTCTCGGGCAGACGTGGCGCTGGCCTTCAGAGCACGGCTCCGTCTCGTTTTCAGTTTGTTTTTTAAAATCCAGTAATTTATTTTTTAGCTCTCTCAACCTGTTCGTTTTGCCCTGCCAGGTCTCCTGTGTCCTTGGAGACAAACGCAGCGTCATAGAAGACAGAACACGGTTCTTCCGCACACAACTCGAGCCCATCCTCAGAAAGCGGCGAGACTGCTGCCGACGCCACACGGCAGCGATTCGGTCGGGTCCCAGACTCAGCGGCGTCCCGGGTCCCGAGCGCTCGCTCCGTGGCGTATTCTCCATCGGCCGGCTGCTTTCCCTCTCGTCTGTGCCAGGGAGAGTTTGGTTTGGAACCAGCCAGGAAAGGCAGGCATGGGGGAACCCCAGTACTGGCAAGGGATCCCCAAATCAATGCGGGCAGCGTGAGACTCGGCCACGGGGCCGACCTAGCCGACCAAAGACGTGTGGCCAGAGCCGGAACCGTGGAAGGAGGCAGGCCGCCCACCCCGGCCGGAGGCCGACCTGAAGCCGAGCCCTGGCGTGGACTCCGCCGGGTGCCACCGCGCTCTTTGTCTGCCGGCTGACAATACTCACGGCGCCCCCAGAATCGCCCTCACAGAGCGGCGGTCTCGGCACCGGGGATCCGAGCACCCCTGGCCCATGGCTGAGAGCGTGCGTCTTCCGCCACCCGAGGGAGCGAGCTGCGGGAGCTGGAAGAGCAGCACAGAACTGTTCCACGATCCTTTGCATTCGAAGCAACATTTAATTAGAAACACACTTTAACCACCAAAATGATAAAAATCCAAGAGATTAAAATTTGAGTGTCAATTATCATAAAATTCATCATTGTAATTCTTATTAGAACTCAGTGTTTAGGTAGGTAATGATTTTATAATACGCCAATTTGCATAAGGAGTCCTGAGCTGGCTTATTATTTCGAATCTACACAATTGCCATTTCAGCTCCATACATCAGAGCTCTCAGCGACGTACAATCACGGCGCTAATTAATAAGGCATTTACTGAGTGCAGCTACTTACCGCGGTCCTGCAGCTGACCTCACAGAAGACGGGCCCTCTCGGAAGCGCCTGTGTGTAACTACAAACGTAATGATGTGCCAGGAGGGAATCATTAAAAATAATTTGCACAAGCCTTCATTTACAAGATCTTTTGATAGCGTGCTTCCCCGGTGTTTAGATCCACGGTGCAACCCCTACCATTTGGAAAGCACCACGCAGGGGAGTGAAGGCCGATACCTAAGTGGTTAATTAAGAGCCCCCTGAAAAGGCCCTCTGATGTCTGCCGTGTCAAATGTCTCACAGGCAAAGCCACAAGAGGCAGCAGCCATTGCCGGCTAATTACTGCGGACGAGGAGCAGCTGAGAGTGGGCGGCCCTCGCTCGTGCCGTGAGCACCCAGGCTCAGGACGGAGCCGCGCGGTCTTTTGTGTGCTGGCCATGCAGAGCCGGCCGCGCAGGGGGAGCCGGGGCGCTCAGCGGCCACCGTGGGGGCCGCACAGGGCCCGGTCTGCGGCGGCTCTGCCCTTTCCACTTCTCAAATTTCACAGGCGTTTCTGGGGAAGCGCACGCTGGGAAATAAATCCGAGGCGCAGGGATTCTCTCGCTGAGTCCTCAAGGAAGTCAAGCGGCCACAGCCACGGATATTTAACAAAAGCCAAGCAGGTCCTCAGAGGCTTAGCGCTGGTGACGGGCACACGCGGGCACGCGCTGCACTCACAGGACACGCACACAGCCCAGGAAAGCAAAACAGAAGATCAAGTTCTAAAAACCTGCCACTCAGAAAACGCACCAGCTGATTAGTGCGTAAAGTAGGTGCCTGGGATGGCAGTGCCTTGACGTTTGCACGGGACAGAAATGCACCAGGCAGATCAGCAGGGGGTCGCGGGAAAGCAGTGGACGAGGGTGGGCGTGAGAGGTCAGGGAGCAGGGAGAGTGTGCCCGGCCGGTGGAATGAGCGTGCTCACCTCCGAAGGCAGGGAGGAGCAGAGACTCCCACCAGGCCCAAGACGCTCACAGGGGCCTCGGGCTGGGTCCGTGAGAGGCTGGCTCTCCGGGAGCTGTGGTCAGGGAGGCTAGTCGGTGCCTGGCAGGACGAGCCGCTCCGGCACAGGGGCTGCTGGCTGTGCCACCTGTGCTCCCACCGTCAGCTTGTCCTTCTTACCCTGGTTCAGAAATGAGCAGAAACACTTCAGTCTGATTCAAGGCGAGCGTGGGCTCCGCAGTGGGTCTGACACACGGCGAATAAGTAAGTGGACGTGGCACTCAGCGGCGAGGTCACAGCTCCGGGGGTAGGAGTGTGCATTCCGAAGCAGCGTATCTGCGATGACCAAGGAAAGCCAGGCCTCCCGAGCCTTTGCCGGTGAGCAGATGAAAAGCACGTTGCTCTAGTCTTTAAATAAACGGGCGTGAGTCCCCCACGCTACACTCGGCACCGCTGGGCCTGGCTGACGATGACAGCTTTACGCATGTCGTTAGCCGGCGTGAAGTTGGAGCCCCGGCGAGCCGCGGAGCGTCACTGCCCGTCTCATCCCAGTCTTTCAACACTGCCTTCCGCCACGGAGAGGGGTTCGGCTTAAAGCACCCTCTGAAGTCCAGGCAGGCATCGGCAAGACAAAAGGAAATAGGACAAAACCCAGCCTCAGCACCGGTGTAATTAATGCCCACGTGCATGGCGGCAAGCACCCCCATCCCGCCCCAGAGCCTGGGAGCGGTGCAGGGGTGCAGCCGGCTTCATCGGCCCCTGCGTTTATCCTCTGAGCTCCTCGCAGCAGCCACGCGTCCACCTGCAGGGCTAACGATGCCCTTGGCTTCAGCACGGGCTCTGTGATGTCAGGGGCAGGGACCACAGGTGCTGTCACCCCCACGCCAGCTTCTGTCCTGGGACGAGGGCTTGGGGAAGCCCCTGAATGAGGCAGGCGTGACCACAACCCCTGCTGGCCTCTGCCCTCAGCTTTGTGAGCCAGGGACCAGGAAGGGGGCCCTCACCGGCACCCCACAAACTGTGCCATGCAAGCAGACCAGCGCAGGGCCGCTGCCCGTGGGGGCAGGGCTGGCTGCCAGCCGCCCGAGAGGCACCGGGAGTGGCTCAGGAGTCGGAAAAAACAAGAAGTTGGCAATTTGTGGCAGCTCACATGGATAATTTTAATGAAGACGATTCCTGAACGGGCGGAGCCCTCAAGCCATGAGTCTGCTGAGAATAGCGTCTCCTCACACCTGGGAGTCCCGCGGCTCTGTGCCCGTGCCCACGGGAGTCCCGCGGCTCTGTCGCCCGTGCCCACGGGAGTCCCACGGCTCTGTGCCCGTGCCCACGGGAGTCCCGCGGCTCTGTCGCCCATGCCCAGGGAGTCCCGCGGCTCTGTCGCCCGTGCCCAGGGAGTCCCGCGGCTCTGTCGCCCGTGCCCAGGGAGTCCCGCGGCTCTGTCGCCTGTGCCCGTGGAAGTCCCGCGGCTCTGTCGCCCGTGCCCAGGGAGTCCCGCGGCTCTGTCGCCCGTGCCCAGGGAGTCCCGCGGCTCTGTCGCCTGTGCCCGTGGAAGTCCCGCGGCTCTGTCGCCTGTGCCCGTGGAAGTCCCGCAGCTCTGTCAGCCGTGCCCACCTGGCGTGTGAGGGCTCCGTCTGACTGCTGTTTCCGCGTCTGTGGGACTCGGTATCCAGGGCGCCACATCTTCACACAAATGCGTTCGTGTTTCTCACAGGTGTGCGTGGGGGTGCTGGGATGCTCTTCCAAGTATGTCGAAAGGAAAGCTGTTAGATACAGATAGAAACTCGGACGAAGAGAGGTCTTCCTCTGCTGGTTCACTCCCCAGTTGGCCACAACAGCTGGAGTTGAGCCCATCGGAAGCCAGGAGCCAGGAACTTCTTCTGGGTCTCCCACAAGGGTGCAGGGGCCCAAGCACTTGGGCCACCTTCCACTGCTTTCCCAGGCCAGAGCAGAGCTGGATCAGAAGTGGAGCAGCTGGGACTTGAGCCCGCTGATATGGGATGCTGGCACTGCAGGCAGTGGCTCTACCTGCTATGTCACAGCACCGGCCCCACTTATTTATTTGTAAAATGTATTTTACTCATTTGAAAGGCAGAGTTTCACAGAGAGAGGGAGAGGGAGAGGGAGAGAGCGGTCTTTCATCTCCTGGTTCACTCCCCAGATGGCCGCAATGGCCGGAGCTGTGCCAGGCCAAAGCCAGGAGCCTCCCCCAGGTCTCCCACATGGGTGCAGGGGCCCAAGCACTTGGACCATGTTCCACAGAAGTGGAGCAGCCGGGACTCAGACAGGAGCCCGTATGGGATGCTGGCATGTCAGGTGCTGGCTCTACCAGCTGTGCCATAACGTTGGCACAGGTATTTTTTTAAACTGAGGTTGGGTCTCACACACATGCACACATACAGGCATGCACACACATGCACAGGGCACACGCTCACAAATGCATGTACATGTATGCACACGTATGCACACCAACACAAGCACACACATGCACGTGCACACATATGCACACGCACATAAGCACACACATGCACATGGCATGCACTCACATGTGCGTGAACACATGCATGCACACACACACCGTGACCAGGCAGCCCACACCCCTTCCTAGGGTTCCCACAGCGCTGTCCCCCATGGGGAGCAGTAGGGAAGCAACTTTGCAAAGGAGAAAGAAGCAAAGAGCCTGCCTGGGAGTGCCAGCCGGGAGGTGTGCCAATCGGACATGCGCACGCCGTGCCCATGGGACCCTTCTGCCTGGCCGAGAGCACCTGGGACCACCTGAATCGCCCTGAGACCATGGGCACCACCGTCCTCTACGGCTGCAGACAGACGTCAAAAAGCCACAATTAAGGGGGAGCTGTGGAGCTTAGGGGGCGACATCAACTATCGTTAAGTGATGTCTGTGTGAGTGAGCCCAGCACGCCTTCCCACGTCTGGAGGTGACCATCACACCAACCGCGCGGCCTGTCCAGGATGGGTGGCAACGCCTGCCTGCCCCACTGTACAGAAATCAGCTCCGTTTTCTAAAATAATAAACAGAGCTGCCTGTGCTCCCGAGGCCTGTTCACTAACATTGTATGTCGGCTTTTGATATTTTGTTTCCGGTTCAGGCAGGACAAGCTGTTGGCAACAGCGGGGGCGGTACTGAAGCTCGACGGAGGGCACTGTGCAGGGAGAGGCGCGGCCAGCCCAGGCGGCTTCGGCTGTCAGCGGCTCCCTTCCCCCCCTCTGGGCTCTGTGACCTCATCAGCGTGCACCCCAAAGCCCAAGATGAGATGCGCACCCAGGACAGCAGAGCGGCCCCTCTTCAGTGGCCTCAGCGTCAGGAGAGAGGCCCCAGACACAGACGCACCTTGTGCACGCCGGGAACAGCATGGATGCCGGACTTGCACAGTCGTCTGAAACCACCTGCTGGCACGTTGGGAGAGAGTGGGTTTGTCTCGGAAGCATGGCGTTGAGAACTGCGAGATTTCCAAACGGTGGAATGGGCTCCGAGAAAAGAGCCGCGGGGACCGCCCCCAAGGAAGGCGTGGGACCCGGCGTCTGCCTGCCCGGCCGGCCCAGGTCTGTTTGGCACGGAAGCAAAGCCCGGCTAATCACTGCCCACGCTTCCTTGAGTGTGCGCTGTCTCCATGGACGCAGCCAGGGCGCGTTCAGCTGGACCGCGGCGAGCGGGCGTTTTCTTTTATTTCACCCTTGATAATTAGCATTCGGTGCATGCATTCTTAATGAGATGAAAATTAAGGTTTCCACAGTTGATGCCGGTTTTCCTGCTCGCCACGCTTCAGGGGCTCGCGTGAATAAACACTGGGATCGATGGGCTTCCGGAGAGGCCTGCCTGAGAGGGCGTGGATTTGCTTCCCAGGCTCAGCGGCTGCCTGCGTGGGAGCCGGGGAGGGAAGAGCAGGTGGCCCCCTCGGCCCAGCCCCGGACTCCCAAGGGAGCCTGAGTCACCCCCGGGCCGTCACCCACCACGCTGGTAACCTGGCCTCTGCCCCGGGATTTCCCGCCTCGCCCGGAATTCAGAAGGGTTTACTGGAAGGATTTCCGGTTCCTGCTTCGGTTCTGCAAACTGGAAGAGACACTTTTGTTTGAAGTTTACCCCGCAGCCCCGGAGACGAACCCACATTGCCCCCGTCCCCGCTCTGTGCTCAGGAAGGAACCAAGTTCTCATCACGCGTTCTTCAACAAGCTGTTCTCGTCCTACAACTGCGTCAAGTCTGTGTGCGGTTAAAGGAAAGCGTGGAGCTCCCTTCCGGCCGCCCACAAGGAGCTCCAGGGCCGAGGAGGAAGGCGGGGCGCAGGGGGAGACGGGCGTCCAGGAGCCTCGGGAGTGGGGCTGTGGGGACGGCGCCAGGCACCTGTGCCAGGAGCGATGGCCCGGGTCACGCCCCCACTCGAAGCCTGTCCCCACGCTTCTCCTGGGTTGAGAACACGGAAAAGGCCACTTTGCTCACCTTTGTATTTGTTTCTGACATCATCCCGTCAATAGGAAAACAGCTCTCAACTTGCCAGCGGGAGGGAGGAAGCAGAGGTCCGTAATTCCCGTGGCGAATCGCATCGGCCATGGGGCCAGGCCCGTGAGCTCAGGACGGACACAGGAGCGCGTGGCGCCAGGGAGCAGCCCCCCACCCCCACCCCTGGCCAGGACGGAGCTGTGGCTGAGACGTGGGCACACCTGAGCTCCGCCCATTATCCAGGGAACAATCGCCAGGGACCGCGGCCAGAGAGCCTGCTCCGAACAACGATTCGGTCACCGCATCCTAGGCGAGAGCGAGCGGGAGGCCTGACACAGATGGGCAGCTCCGGGATGGAGCTTCGGACTGCACACAGTGGCCTTCGCAGGGGTCCAGTGGACGAAGAGCCCACACCCAGCGCGAGGGCCTGCTACCCACCAGACACCGGGACACGGCGCGTGTGCTCGCCTGCTCACACACTCTGCAGATAACCTGACTCTCCTCTGTGCACAAGCCGTAAGCCATTCTGGGCACTAGGCTTAGGTGGGCTACAGGTGAGGGCAAGCTATGCTTCTTCCCTGGTCAGAAACACAGAAGGTATGAGCAGGCACACACATGCACACACACATGTACACACGTGTGCATGCACGTACAGAACTCTGTGGACCCATTGTATGTAGGCATGACATGTACACGCATGTGCACATGAGCGCACACATACATGGGAACCCTGTGTACCATACACGAACATATGGAAACACAATACACGGGAACCCTTGCACACATTGCATGCAGACAGCAGAACCCTATGCGCACACACATCTGCATACGGACACACACACACACAGGACAGGACCCCTGTGCGCCACACACGTGCATATGTGCACACACACACACAGGAGCCCTGTGCACACACTGCATGCAGACATACCTGACAACGTTGACAAAGGCCATCTGCAGCGGGGCTTGCTTGTCTGTGACTGTGTCCTTTTGGCTTTTCCTGACCTATAAGGAACAGTGGCTGCTGTCTCGGCCAGGGCACAACCACACAACAGATGTTGCCTGGAGAGGTGAGATGCCAGCGGCCCTGGCAGCCTGAGGGGCCGGGCAGCGGGGCTGGCGCTGAGCCGCGGCCCCAGAGGAGCGAGGCTCCCTCAGGAACCCCCCGGGGATGGTGGGAAGTGACCGCCGGTGCCCAGGGCCCGCGGGGAAGGTGCCCAGGGCACGGGGGAGCGGAGGCTGAGCGTGGCAGCCTGCCTGGGACAGGGGAGCTGGGGAGCGGGGTCCTGTGCCCTCCTCTCCACCCCTCCTGCAGGTAGGAACTCCAAGAAGGAACGATGCTTACCACCTTCACGGTAAAAATAAATCAATGAAAATAAAACCCCAAACCCAGTCCGGACCAGGTCTCCTCGTGAGCGGCACCTGTCTCACTCCTGCTTAGACACGCGCTGTGGCCTCTCCCTCTTCTCTCCCTTTTCCACGTCTCCGTCTGCCTCGATGCCACAGGAAAGAGAGGCTCTTCGAAGTGTAGCCCCTTAAAGTGTACACGCCCAAGAACACTGGGAAATCTTAGTAAGCGCTGGCCAGGGGAGTACAATTAGATGCACCACAACCCAGCCCAGCACTGAGCACACCTGTACAGGAAATGGCCAAGCGATGGCCATGGACACGCACTGGGACATCAGGAGCGGCGGCCATCACCCTTCAGCTACAGGGGCTCGGGCTCTCCTGGCCAGCGGGTGCCTGGGTGGCCCCGGGCGTCCGCGTGCTGGGGCCCAAATCGTTATACTAATCTGCCCCGGGCTGTGCTGCACACCAATTCCTGAAAGGGAATTGAACAGCTGGACTAAGGGGCATTAAACGTCTCTAAAGAAAAACGAGGTGAGTACCATACACGTACATATGGAAACACAATACACGGGTTCGCGTCCCCTGCAAGCATCGGCACACAGCCAGCGAGAAAAGGCAGCTGGAACCACGCTTGAGCACTGACCGCAAGGGTGCTGCCCCCGACTCAGGAGGCGACCCCGAGGCCACCGCCCTGGGCGACCCCGGGGCACGAGCGGGCTGGACGTGGCAGCCGCCCAACACCTGCCACAGCCTCCCACCCCGTCACACCCGGTCCAGCCCAGAGGTGCCTGCTCCGTGCGTTCGGAGGTGCTTGAAGGAAAACCGTGTATTTAAACAAGCTTTGCATAGCTTTAAAGCTCCATCCATAATGCATGCTGAAATGAATAGTTTGCATTTTTTAAAAAGCAAGATTTGCAGGGTTCTTAAAATATAGTTATTTCATCGCAAGATGCACTGTATGTTATCCTGTAATCTCATTTAAATCATATAATGAATGCAATAATGAAAATTAAAATCCCATTGAGCACGGCTGTGCCTCCTTTAATCTACGTGTGATTTTTAAGTAGAATTTCCTGGGAGTCCATTCTCTCGTGGGTGTGTTTTCGCGTCCCCTCTCTCTCGGTCGAAGGCAGTTGTTCAGAGGCTCAGGAGGCAGTGTCCTGGAGGACCCACCTGCGTGATGGCAGAGGCCAGCCTACTTGGGAGAGGATTTATCAGCGGCCGCCGCCCACCCGCCGCTCTGGAGACCCTATGAATAATAGCAATTTTAATAACGTCGTAGATCATGCTAATAGTATGCACAACGTCCGTCTCCACACAGAACACGTTGATCCTTGGAAGGTGGGAAAGAATCATTTAAAAATGTTCTGCAAATAAACAAATTCAGGCCAAAATAAGAGGGCAGGTCATTGGAGAGGGGACCAGGCACTTGGGTTCTCTGTGCCGCCTTTTGGCCGCAGTAATCCTGGAACACCAGGAGCTGGACTTGACCGTAAGAACAGAGACGTCAGCAAAGACTCGGAAGCACGCGGGCCCTGTCCCTTGGCACTGATCGGGAGCCCGGGCCAGCTCTTTATCCGTCCTGCCACACTGTGCGCCGTCAGCTGAGCACCCATTACGGTCCAGCCGTGCTGACAGACATCATGGAAGCGGTCCCCTGCCCCAGGCCACCCCCTTGCATCAGATCAGGAGCCCCGAACTCTGTGGGTGACGATGGAGCCATGCACCTCTCGACACCCGGCACCAGGGCCAGGGGACGCAGAGCGATCAGGATAAACCCACAGCGTGAGGAGGCTGAGAACTGCCCGGCTTTAAGGAATTGATAACACTGTCTTCCGGTTCTAATTTTTGATCTCTTCTAACTTTCTGTTCAATTTTCATTTTCTCTTCATTGTAATTTTCTGTGTCCCTTAGCCTCACGCAGCCGCTGGGGCTTGCGTCTTCATCCTCAAAGAAGGAGTGATTCTCCCCCTGCAGTTGGACTCGGCTTTCCAGGTCAGGGCTGCTCCAGGGCCGCCCAGCTGCCTGCCCCTGCCGGGAGCGCGAGTGAGCTCAGGGCCTCCCCGGGGCCGGGGGCAGGGACACGGGCGGCGGGCCCTCCCGTGCTGGAGCTCCTCCGCGCTGGCACAGCCTCCCGTCCGCAGCCGGGGCCGCCCTCCCGGGGAGCTACGTGCACTCCGGCCCGGTGAGGCAGCCCGGGAGCTGGGCTGCTGTCCGTCCGGTTTTGCTTTCTCATTTTTCATTTTAGGGACGTCAGGGGTGGGAAGCGTGGCCCCCCGGGCAACCTGGCGGCCGTCTGGCCAGTGTGCGAGCATCAGGACGGCCCCAAGCCCGCCCACCTGCCCCGGGCACCTGCCCGGTGCCGAAGACCCACGGAGAGACGGCACAGCCCGGACCAGGTCCGCGAGCTCGAGGAGAGGGGAGGAGAGTAAAAGTTTGTCAGGAATTTATAAATCAGCCTTGGTTAAGTACATCATCACTCATAACACCATTAAATCTATTTCAATAAACAAAAACATGCTTTACTGATTCCAAGAATTCTTTGTGAAAGGAAAACATTATGTGAAAAATAAAGTGTTATTGCAAACACGGTTAAAATCTGGAGTGAGGTTTTGAATAAACAAATTAAATTGCAATGGAATATAGTGTGCCTTAGAGCCATTTCTTGACAAAACAGTCATCTTATTTACACGCTTCACAATACCCCACCATGGATGTCGAAGGAAAAAAATAAGGAGAAAAATAATTAGCATATTAATCTTTTTTATGCCGCCATCTTTCAGATCCAGAAGACCATGGTGTAATTTAAATCTAAACGCTTTCCTGGCATTAGAATTCATTTTAGATGGGTCAATTGTTCTGTAATAAAGGGATAGAAGGTGTACTTCATGCAAAAGATTTATGTTTGCCATTTGTTCATATTCATGTGCTACTGAATACCCTCAATTCAAATGGTGATGGCTGTTCATATCAGCCGGGCGCCAGCCACACAGATCACTAACCGGCAGCAATGAATTTCATTTGCAGGACAAAAAATACGGCGAAATTAACTCCAACAGTTTATTGATTTTTGCTTAACAGAAGCCAGAATAACAGCTCTATTGCCCTCATAATGATTAGTGACAAAAGTTTAATTAAGCAATTATGAAGCCAATAATAGAGTTGTCTGCCCGGCTCCGCTCCAGCCGGCCCGGGACTTATCTCGCGGCCGCACATCACAGCAGCTGGAATGTGCTGCAGGAGATTAATGCCGGGGAACACAGATGCCTACTCTAATTCTGCTTCATGATGCCGTTTGAATGGAGGCGAGAACACAGCCTCCCTTTATCAAATTACAAGTCCGCTTTTCATGAATATGTAGTTGAGAAAAAAATCTAGTTGTGGCTTCAAGGTGTAATTATAAAGACATACAACAAAAATGACACACAATTCTGTCTTAGTAATCCCTGCTATGAAATATGCATGATAATGTATTACTGAATAAAGACTTAACAGCGTTCTAAGAGGTTGTGCCATTGTGCCGGCACCCTCACAACTGGCAGCCTTCTCCTGGAGCTGCGTGAGATATCGGCTAACCTTACATCTTTGTTTTTCTTCCTCTTGCCGGCATTGTCTCAAGCTCATTGTATTGTTATTTGTCCATGATGCCATTAAGCCCGACTTATCTATTTGTAAGAATTCCCAATTTATTATGTATGCTTAAATATGTTAATGTAGAAGCCAGCGCTCCTTCCCGGCATGAATCACCGTGTAAAATATGCACCGTGTCCCCGGCACCCGCAGGCCTCGGCGCAGGGCTCTCGCCCCCGCGCGTCTGCAGGCGCCGGCTCGCAGGAATCCTGCTCGTGAGCGCTCGAAATACCTTCACTCAAGAGAAAGACTGCCGTGTGCGGCTCGGACGCGGCCGGGGAGCGCGGCCAGTCTGCAGGTCCTACCCTTTCTCGGAGGAAAGCCAAGGTCGCACCGCGCCCCCCGGGAAAGGAGCCGCCGATCCTCGCGCCACCGAGAGACCTCCACCTGGAGAAAGACACAAAGAGCAAGCCTGGGCAGGTGGCACCCGGCCGCAGTCCCACCGTCCGGCTTTGCTGCACCCACTTCCCGAAGCGCAAACAAATCACCCACGAGCGCGGTCTCTTTGGAGGTTTTGTTTTTTTTTTTCGGTCACCAATAAAATAAGCCTGGTCCAAATGATTACGATTTATTTCATCAAAGTGCTCAGAAAAGAGCCGTCTTGGTGGAACGGCTGCCTCCGGACCCCAGGCAGCAGCTGGGAGGGGTCAGCACGGTGGGTGGACAGCCCGCACCCCACCCTCACACAGCCAGCCCAGGCCACCTCACCGCACGGCAGACGGGCGCGGGACTGTGGTCGCCGGCTGGCTGTGCCGGGCTGTGGCTGCCAGGAGCGCGAGCCCAGTGCTCCCGGGAGTCTCCGAGGAAAGGCGTCCTTGGCGCTGCCTGCTAATAAGGAGAGCGCGGCTTTCCCTGTGTGCAGGGATTGCTGTGGCTACCGGGAGGGCGTCACGCTTCTGTGCCACCCCACCGAGGCTCGCCCGGGCAGAGAGCTGGCGCAGGGGCCGGTGCCCGACTCGGCACAATCGGGGCCGCTCCCCGGGGCCTTGGCGCCCGCGCTTTATCCGGTGTGGATCCCAAGCCAGTCCTAGAGTGTTTAAACCTGCCAGAAGTTAGAGCAACTTTGTGAACCGGAGTTGGGGGCTCACCAGTCTCTGAGTGCTGTCTGCAGAGAGACCCCGGTGACTCCGGGCATGGAATGGGACGGGGGAACCATGCGGCCCCAAACCAGGTCTCTGTCCTTGGCTCCTGCCACCCAATACCATGCAGGGGTGCTGGACAGATACCACGGTGCCTCCCATGCCAGCCGCATGGCCATGCTGCACGGTGGCAATGCTGGGACTTAATGGACAAAGAGGTGTCTTAACTCCTCCTGCGGCATCCATTAGCAACGGCTCACCTGCAGTGAGGGGCCACACCACCCGCACGTTAGGAAGACGATGCTGGTCTTCCGTGTGCTTAATTGCTGGGATTCTCAACACGGGGACCACGCTCCCAGGATCTCTGAACGCCTCTTGGAAGTCGCTCTTAAGGGAAAGACAGCGCCACGTCCTCACGCTGGGGACACAGAGCGCTTCCCGGCACCCAGCGAAATTAATAATAGCACATGACACGAGCGGGTCCGAGGAGCTCAGACGACGTGGGAGTGAGCTTTGAGAGGCCGCGTCGTTAAAGTAATTGTGGCTACATTTTTATCTTTCCCAGAAATCCGAAAATCAGGAACGAGCGGCCAGGAAGCGGCAGCCAGGGTCGCCCGGCTTCCAGCCGCCCGCCTCGCCCCTTGGCTGCGCTTTGCACGGCAGAATCACACATCCGAGCTCCTGCTCCTGCCGTCTCGTCCACCGAGAGGGACCACATAAATCTTCCGCTCCTGCGGGCAAAGCACTTTGCCTCTGTCTGGAGGTGCTGGGGTTGGGCTGGCCCTCGCCTGGAATGCAGCTTGCTCACACGGAGCCGCGGCAGCTTCCCTCCCGCCACAAACGCCTGGCGGTCTGACGGTCTGGTAATTAGCTCAGCGACACCTGTGAGGCTTGCGAAGGGTGCACCTGCAGCACCTTGCCTTGGTGCCTCCTTCAGGGGCCTCGCGACGACGCTCCTGTTCTCAAGGCCCGAGTGCGGGAGTCATTAGGTAGAGAGCTCCCACACGGACACATTGTTTTGACAGCAGGGAAAACTGGCGAGGCCTGCGATGTGGAACCTGTGAACGGAAAGCGGTATCACTTGCAAAATGCAACTGTGCACACACACACACACGCACGCACGCACGCACGGGGCAGGTGCACAGGGTTGGTGGCACTGCCGTGAAAGCCCAGATGAGCCCATTGCAAAACGCAGTGTCCGTCTCGTGCAACAGCCGAGATGGGCCTGCCAGGCGACACCTCGGAGGCCTCCCAGCCGGCCAGCAACGTCAACCAGGAGCGCTTCCTCGCAGCCCGGCCGAGGGCTGGCAGTGCATGCCGGAGCTGCCTGTCTGCACACCCCGGGCGGCTTTCCGCGCAGCCGTGTGTTGGCCTGTTTTGTTGCCGAGGGATGATTAATGGCAATTTGCTCTTATTAGCAAAAGGCTCTACGAGCAGAACGACAACTCTGATTTCACGTCTCCGTTCCTCGCGACGCCAGACGAACGCAGGGCCCTTCACCATGGTGCCTTTGCCGAGCGCTGCGAGACGAACTTTACACCTTTAATTAAATACCCAGTGCCCCCCACGGCCACGCACCGGGCACGCCTGGACGCCTGGCTGGGGCAGCTCCGAGGCGCCCGCGACAGAAGCGGCACCGATGCCGTCTGCTTGGTCTGCGGTTCGCTCTCCCGTACTTTCCCGTGCAGGCGAGCGGAGGGAACACAGCAGTTTGCTAATAGGACTCCGGCCCGGCCCGCGACTTGCCTGATTACTTTCTCAGGCGCTCCTACTTTTCCCCCAGCTGATCCTCGTCTAGTTAGGCAGCATTAATGACACTTCAGTCATCCGGCTTTCAAGCCGAGCCCTTCCACGGCGAACAGAGAGTTGACATCTCCTGACATTTTCCCAACTAATTACAGGACAAATAATTAAGCATGTTCTCGTATGTAACAAATGAAGGCAAAAGCCGTCTGTCAAGGCTGGTGATTGATGACACTCCGGGAGACTTTATCTGATGGGCCCTGCCATGCAGTAGAGGGGAAGCAAATTTATTAGAATGAACAATGCAAATTCTGAGTCATCTCTTTCAGTTATGCGCGAAGGCAATACCCGTGTCAAGGTGAATGTGACAATGAAAGCAAAATATTTGCATTTTGTGGAGCAGGTTGAAGGGGAAATCAGAGCGAGAAGATGACAGGCCTAATTATTTTGGCTCATACAGGCTGGGACAGCTGTTTCTGGTGTCCTGAACAAGGCTGTCACACAGGTAACTAAATCGCTGTGCATATAAGTCTGTATCCAACGCTGCTCCGAGATGTCTGCTGCTAATGACCAACGCTAATGTTGCTGCCATCCCCGGAAAACAGAGGAGGTGTCACCGCGCACCTTCTGCCTGGCAGTCAACATTTCGCTACATAATTACTTGTTAGTGAATTAATTCCTATCTGTCAGTATCTACGCCAGTGTCATTTTTAGACCATTACAAAATTATGCCATCACTATAGCAACCGCAGGCACAGTTGAAAGGCAGAGTTCAGACGCGCAGGGAAAGTGCCGAGTTAGGCAGGGGAGAAAATGCGAAGCCCAAAATCCGCACGCTCACGCCTCCCCTGCTAATTTCTTTTATTTGCGATATGTGTTTGATCAGCGATCATTAAACCATAATTTCAGGTCCCCAATTTCGATCCGCGATTAATATTTCACACAATGAGAGCCCCGGTCCGCAGTAGGAGCTCTCGGCAGGAAGGAAGCTCGCCCCCTGTCAAGTCAATTAATTGGGTGCTTAAAAGTGACATGCCCACCGCCAAGAGCGCCCACGCAGCTGGGCACGGCCGCGGCGGCCGGCCGCACCAACAGCAGTCTCCACGGCGTCTGCCCCCAGAGCCCCCCCTGCCCTCCGTCCCCTTTGTGCACACGGCGCCTGCCCCCTGCACTGGCCCCCGCGCCTGCAGCTTCACTCCCGTTTAGCATTTCCAGATGCCGTCACATTAGTCAAGTCACTGCACGCTTTGTGCACGTCAGGACTCTACAGGGCTCAGACGCTCCGTGCGGCGAGGACAACTGCCAGCCCTCTGCCCCCGGTGCCCCTGGAGAAACACGTTTAAGACGGAGCGGGAGGGAAGGAGAGAGGAGAGGCGTGAGCAGCCAGATATTGAAATTAAAAAAAAAAAAAAAAAAAACCTCTGAGTTTTAACTTAAAAGGAAAATGTAAAATATGGGACAGGAAATAGAGTCCATGCTCATTGATCGTTCCCCTTTAATTAATTAAAATGTTACCAGCCTGAGAATAAACAGCTCCACTAAGCCACCCACACGCGTCGCAACGCTCTGAGAGGCGAGGTCACTCCTGCTAAGTGCGGATATGTCACTGGCGAACCTGACGTGACGCGCGGCGGACAGCAGAGCAGGGCTGGCACCTTGTGGGCCCAGAGCTTCGGGGGAAGGTTCCGGAACCCGAGAGCATTGGGAAAACAGAAAGACACAACCAGGGCAGCAAGTCCTTTGGAGACGATTGTTTTGTTGAAGCTTCCCTGCTTCTCCCTGTCAGGGCCCCGCCGTGGTCCGGGAAGGCACAGGCACCGGCCCGTGTGCAGGGGCTCCCTCGCGGCTGGTTCACCCTGCGGACGGGACGGGGTGGCAGTGAAAAGCGCCAGGGCGGCCGCTCCCGCCGCTCGAGGGTTCTAGGCGGAGCAGCACGGCTAGGAGTCCTCAGGTCAGTGGGCGTGCAGGCAGGTGCCGCCCCGGAACGCAGAGGTGCAGAAGGTCCCAGCCCCGGCTGCTGCGGCTTCGCCCTCTGCTAGCCAGGGCGCCCGGCCACCTGTAACGCGGGCAGCTTCCCCCAAGGAAGGTGGCAAGCCGGGACCCAGAGAGCACCAGCTCCCAGGGCAGGTCTCCGACGGGAAGCGGGTGGGGATCGGGTCTGGGCTCCACTCACCGAGGCCAAGCCAGCGGCGCCTCCGGTTCTCGCCGAATCCCGAGTGGGCAGATATCAACAATTTCCCTGGAAGGGTCTCCGCGAGATCTCTCCTCCTGACCGCGCCACTGACGGTTGTTAACACAAAGGCAACAAAGAGCGACAGAGACCGCTTTGAAACAATGCCCAGTTTTGCATATTTTCATGATTCTCCCGCACGCCTGCTACTGCGTGCAGGCTCAGAGCTCGCCAGGGCCCGGAGGGCTGGAGCGGGGAGCGCAGCCCTTGATCTCTCGGAAACTTATTTTGCTGAAATTCCACCCAGAACAGCTCATTCCAAACCGGGCCACTTGAGCCACAAATAAAAACACCTCTGACTTGGCGTTGTGAAAGACGAGCTGGGCGTGAAGAAGTGCCTGGCCTTCTCTGGCTACGCAGTGCATTCCAGGCATGTAAATAACGCAACATCTTGATAGCAACTGTACACCAGTTTGATACGAGGCACCAATGAGAGAGTTTGTGTCTAATGATCCACTCGATCTAATTAATGCATTCTGCTACATTACATTTTAAGAAGTGACCATTGTGTAATACACTTTGAAATATGCACAAGCTAATGGGATAAGATACAAAAATTATTATGCTGACAGTAAATCATATTACATTCCTAATAAGCATTAACTAGATAACTAGGTCAAAGCAGTATTATCTTAATTGATTTTTCAAAAGAAACCTGACAGAAAAATGTCAATGCTGGAATATTTCTTCATGCATCATTAAAACAAGATTGGCTTTTAACAAAAGAAGAGCCCTTCACAGAATTGATTCTTGCTTCGGGCTGCCTGCAAGTAAGTGTATTACATAAAAATCTATACAGGATATTAAAACAACACTGCTCTGCAAGACAGTCACAATTAAAAGCCGACACCCCCCAACGTGTCTGCCACAGTGGCCTGCCGGCACGCGGGGGACGGGACTTCTGGCCACAGAGGACGGGCCCGACGCACCTCCCGGAGCAGGCAGGCCCGGGAGGCTCTGCCTGGAGCCCAGCCCCCTCAGGTGCACAGACACTGAACGCCCACGCAGGGCTGGCCCCACACCGCCTGGGGTCATGGCCCCCAGCATCTGCAGCCTGTGAGTGCCGGCGGCTGGGCTGGTGTGGCTTCCACAGCTCTGCCGACTGGATGGAGGCCGGAGAGGCGACAGGGGCCGCAGCTTGCGAGCGAGGGCCCCAGAGGCAGCTGTGTCCACAGCCGTGGGTCTGGTCAACTCTCGGGGGTGGGGGGGAGGTCTTTGCTCAAAAGCACAAGGCCTTAGCCTGGCGCTCGCCTGAAGGGCGGCTCCCACGCGGTCTCTGTTTTCTCGGAATCAGGATCAGCTCCACCTGCCCACGGGCGTCCACGGAGCCAGGCAGATGCTGGGTTTGTGGCCGGGCTGTGCTGAGCCAAGTCAGGAGCGGCTCTGCCTCCCACGACACAGACGCTGCAGAACTTGGCCTGGACGCCCGCCGCCCCCACGGAAACTCAGCACTTCCGGGGGAAGAGGCCGAAACGAACCCTGGTTCTGCCGCGCCCGCCTCTGGGCAGCCACGCCGCTGGCTCCTTAAACTGCTGCCCTTCTCCACTCGCCCCAGCGCCCTGCCCCGCCCCTGTCCTCCCGTGGGTGCCTCAGTGGGTCCCCACCCCCCACCGCCGTGTTTATTTTCACCTGACGAGCAGGCAGCCCCTGTGGCCGGGACTGCAGGCTGGAGACACCGGGGCGGCAGCCATCCGGCCCCAAGGTCGTCTTGGTCCTGACCAAGCAGGAGAGCCAACAGCGCCAAGTGACATGGGAGAAGGCCTTGGGCAGCAGAAGGCTGTGCTGGGAGACAAAGCTCACCATGCTTGAGACGCTCCGGGAAACTTGGGCCTTCGGGGAGAGGGCATTCCGGCGGCTGATAGAGTGCGAGAGCATCTTGCCCACAGAAGCGCCTCCGTCTCCCCTGCCCCGAGACCAGGCAGCTGTGGCCCTCCCCGGCCCGCTGGCCCTGGTGCATGGGACGATGACCCGGCAGAGGTGCTTGGTCAGCGACGCGGGCTGGGAGCGCAATGTGTCGTCTACGGCTCCCCTAACTCAGGCCCCACGGCCAGGGAGATCCCAGCGGAGCTGGTCTTGCAGACTGCAGACAGGTGCCCCCTTCGAAATGACTTTGGAGATGGCTCATGGTCGTTTTCTCCCCGAGCGAATCTCGTGGTTCACGGCGGTTGCCCAGAATGCACGAGGCGTCACCCCGTCTCCTCTAGAGCAGCCAGGGTCCCCCACGCCCGGTGTCTGTGCAGTGCCAGCCATGACTGAGCCCTGGGGTGTGAGGAGGGACCCAGCCTGGCCAACCTTCTAGACAGGGACCACCCAGCGCGGAGGTTGGCAGGCCTGGAGGTTGGTAGGATGCCCAGGGGCCTTCACACTGCAGGATGCAAACCCGGCGGGGAATCAGCTCCTTGTCTGACACTGCAGCCGCCCGAGTGCTTGTCACGGCCTCACCTGTGTGCACAGCCACAGGGGAACTGCTCTGCTGTGCTTGTCACACGTGGGGGACGGAGGCTGGGAGCCCTCGAGGATCATGTGTTGATGCCACTGTTTGCACTTGGACCTTGGGAAGAGACGACGGCTCTGGCCCGTCTCCGTGTATCTCGTTGACGGATCTCACCGGGGAGGGATTCTGGGACCATGGGATCCCACGCCACGCAGGATCCTGACCACACATCCCTTCACAGAAGTCAGCGGAACCACGTCCAGCCACGTGGGAGGTGCAGCGTGCGCTGTGCTGACCCCAGCCCAGGGTCGGGGGCAGACTCTGCAGGGCTGGGCTCTTGCCTGCATCGGGGTGCTCAGAACCCAGTTTCTCTTTTTTTTAGAGACAAGGAGCTCCAGTCTGCTGCTTCGTTTCCCAGTGCCCTCGGTGGCCAGAGCTGGGCCGGGCCACAGCCAGGAGAGAGAAACTCAGCCCAGGGCTCCCACAGGTGGCAGGGACCCAGCCGCCGGAGCTACCTGGTGCTGGAGGCCCACATTAGCAGGAAGCTGGAGTCAGGCCTGAGCTGGGACTGACACCGGGCGCTGCGAGGCGGGACACGGGCGTCCCGAGCAGGGCATCGTGCTGACCACTGGGCCACAGCCTCCCTCTGTCTTCCCACCTTCAAAATGAAGAAGCTAAGACCTAGTTCTCAGGATTTCGGGGGGCGGGGGCATTGCCGAGCGAAGTTCACAAACGGTCGACTCCACTCTCGCTGCTTCATCACGGGCCTGTGTGCTCCTGAGGGCGGAGGGGGCCAAGCAGGTGAGACACGGAGACGAGAGACACGATGCATGTGACCCAAGACTCGGGGAGAGAGGGGAGAGAGACGGAGCAGAGGATGGCCATCAGGAAGACGTGCGCCTGGGTATTTTCCAGGAGTCCAAGGCCCGCAGGCAGGATAAATAAAACCCAGCCGGAAACACGGTACGAACGCTGCCACGCCCAGACAGACAGGGGGCGGCCGACTGCTCCGCAGAAAGGATGGAGAGCGGAGACTGTGGAACTGTGTACTCACATCTGCTGAAAGGAGACAGCTGCAAAGCCAGAATTCTGGACCCAGCCCCCAGAGCTCCAGGGCCGGCGTTGTGATGCAGTGGGTTTACAGCTGCCTGCAATGCCAAAGCCCGTATCGGAGTGCTGGCCCGAGTCCTGGCTGTTCTGTTTCTGGTCCAGCTCCCTGTTAACATGCCTGGGAGACCCGGATGGAGTTCTGGGCTCCTGGCTTCCACCTGGCACAGCCCGGAATGTCCCAGCCATTTGGAGAGTGAACCAGCAGATGGAAGATCTCTCACTCTCTTTCTCTGTCATTCCTGTACTTTCTCTGTCACTCTCCTTTCAAATAAATAAAATAAAGCTTCTTTAAAAAGTTATCTTGGGGGCCAGCACTGTGGCGTAGTGGGTAAAGCTGCCACCTGCAGTGCTGGCATCCCATATGGGTACCAGTTCAAATCCCAGCTGCTCCACTTCCGATCCAGCTCTCTGCTATGACTGGGAAAGCAGTAGAGGATGACCCAAGTTCTTGGGACCCTGCACCCATGTGGGAGACCCAGAAGAAGCTCCTGGCTCCCGGCTTTGGATCAACGTAGCTCCAGCTATTGCGGGACTAATTGGGGAGTGAACCAGCAGATGGAAGACCCCCCCTCCGCCTCTCCTCTCTCTGTGTAACTCTTTCAAATAAATAAATAAATCTTTAAAAAAAAAAAAAAAGCTATTTTGGGCTGCCTTTGTGGACTAGTGGGTAAAGCCATTGCCTGCAATGCCAGCATACTGTGTCATAGGCACTAATTCCAGTCCTGGGTGCTCCACTTCCCATCCAGCTCAGTGCCGGTGCTCCTGGGAAAACAGTGGAGGATGGGCCAAGTGCTCGGGCCCCTCACGCATGTGGGAGACCTGGGTGATGCTCCTGGCTCCTGGTTTTGGCATGGCTCAGCCCTGGTTGTTGAAGCCACCTGGGTAGTAAATCAGCAGCTGGAAGACTTCGCTCTCTCTCTCTCTCTCTCTCTCTCTCTCTGTCTCCCTCTCTCCCTGTCTCTCTCTCACTACCTCCTTCCCTCCCTCCCTCTCTTTCAAATAAAATGAAAACAAATGAGCAAAAAAGGATTTAAAGATGATGAAGTTAATGATAAATTTCACTTGGAGCTATTTATTGATTTTATGTGATAAGCAAATGTTTTGTTTTTTTATACTAATGGGACAAAAATCATCCAAACTGACAAGTAGAAAATGAGTCAACACACGTGATTTAATGCAATGAAAACAATTAAAGAGCACTTAAAAAGAAGAAGAAAGAAAGCATAAATAATTAAAAACTTCAGATGATAAAAATAATCCTAAGTACATAGGCAATTAAAATTAATGTACATAAAGTGAATCATATTATTCAAATAGGTAGACTACCAGAAAGAAACTCCATCAGCATTTTTGAGTTTTTTAAAGATTTATTTTATTTTATTTGAAAGAGAGGTAGAGACAGAGAGAGAGAGGTCTTCCATCTGCTGGTTCACTCCCCAGATGGCCGCAATAGCAATAGCTGCACAGATCCGAAGCCAGGAGCCAGGAGATTCTTCCGGGTCTCCCACACGGGTGCAGGGGCCCAAGGACTTGGGTCATCTTCTACTGCTTTCCCAGGCCACAGTAGAGAGCTGGATCAGAAACAGAGCAGGCGGGACTTGAACCAGTGCCCATAGGGAATGCCAGCACTGCAAGCCAGGGCTTTAACCCGCTGCACCACAGCGCCGGCCCCATCATCAGCATTCTTGTAAAAAGAAATATGAAAAACATAAAAAGATACAGCAATGGAAAAAGTAAAAAAAGTATACAAAAAAACAATAAAAGAAGATGTGACAAAATCCATCAAAAAGAAATAGACTTTCTGGCAGAGAAAAACACGGAGATAACAAGGTCATTTATTAATGATAAACAGAAACAAAGACACTGCAAAGGCGTGAACTCTATGCACACAGAACAGCAGAGACTCAGAGTGCGCAGTGACAAACTGAAATGCAAGAAAAGTAGAGCAGTCTGTTAGGAGAACAGGCAGTAATAACAACATGTCTGAAATAGAGCAAGACAGTAAGTTAGCTACAAAGAAAATGTGTGACTATATCCATAGGAACTTGCACCCAGTGCCAAAAAGCTCTTCATTTCTCCTTTTAAATTTACCCACATTTTAAAACATTCATATGCATGGGGCCAGCGTTGTGGCACAGCAAATTGAAGCCATGGCCAGTGGTGCTGGCATCCCATATGGGTGCCGGGTCGAGTCTCCACTGCTCTGCTTCCTACCCAGCTCCCTGTTAATCTGCCTGGGAAAGCAGTGGAAGAGGTCCAAGTCCTTGAGCCCCTGCACCTGCTTGAGAGACCCAGATGAAGCTCCTGGCTCCTGGCTTCAGATTGGCTCAGCTTCAGATTGGCCATTTGGGGAGTGAACCAGCAGATGGAAGAACACCCTCTCTCTCTCTCTCTCTCTATCTCTCTCCGCTTTCTCTCTCTCTCTGTAACTCTCTCAAATAAATAAAAATTTAAAAATCTTAAAAAAGAAGTCATTATTTTATATTCATAGACTACAAAGGTGTTCAGAGTGAACATTAATCAACTCAGAAAATTATTTTAAAAAAGCAGGGCAAAAACAAAGTTAAAAATTAAAAAAAATTAAAATTAGAAATGAAATGAATAAAAAAACAGAGAGCTTGGGCAAAGCCAGTCTTTTCACTAAAAGACTAATAAAAATATACAACCATAAAAATGATGGACGAAGAAAGAAATGCATGTCCGAATCTCATTTTGATTATAAAATGGATCATAATTACAGCTAGATGCCTTTTTGAATCACACAAAGTGGATTCCATGGCTTTGTGTGATGTTAAAACAGCGTCAGTGTGAAAGGCAGAAAACAAACAGCAAAGCAAAAGAAACTGATAGCAAAGTGGCATCCAACTTTTATCCTCTCATAAAATACCCCAGTCAACTTTCTAAGCACTGCACTTCATAAACTTGTTTAATCCTTCCAGCAGCACTGGGAGAAAAATGCTTTTTACGTAAGAAAACTCAAGCACAGAGCATTTGAATAATTTGTCAGTTTTTCAGTTGTTTGAATTTGATTGTCTGTTATTCAATTGTTTGAATAATTTATCAGTATTTACATATGTTTAGCATACATAATTTGTCAAATGTGTGTGTGATCCTAAATAAAATTCATACAAACAAAATCCAGCAAGAAAAACTGTAGCCTTGGATGGGGAGGGATTTATTAAACAAGATAATATACAGAATATAATATAAAATGTATGTGTGTGTGCTACATATATATGAAGCAATGTGTATATAAAGGCAGTATTTGACAAATTCTACTGTATTGTTATTTATAACTTTTATGTGACAATAAAAACAGCCTAGTTAACATTAAAATTCAAGCAGTAGGATGAGAAAATGTATGTCCTGGCAAAGAAGAGACTCCTACCTATGAACCATTAAAAGCCTGACAAACGTATACGAGGCAAAGATAATTAGCAACTCACAGGTGGGGAAATGTTACACACAGACGTGGCTACTCAGTATCACCACACAGTATAAAATAAATTACCGGCATAATGAGACCCATAGTGGCACAGCCGTGTAAGTGGCAACTAATAGTTTTCATTCACCCGTTGCCTACAGTTGTGCTGATGGGAGTGGATTGGATCACACAGACTCCCAGGAACCGTTGGCAGCACCGCCAAATAACCACAGCCTGCAGCCCAGCGGTTCTGCCCTAGAATACGCCAGCCTCGATGGTTCACAAATCTCTGTGGCTGACGTTTTCTGATTAAAATAATTGCAAGACTGTATTCCAGATCTATGGTTTTATGCTGGGCATACACAATTATACATAATTAATTCCTGATCTATTGTGAATATTAAATTGAAAAAAAAATCTGTGACTCTTTTTAAACGTGTCTAATGAGAGGAGACCATATGACGCCAACCATCACACGTGGTGAAATACACGCACCAGCTCTCTAAATCTCCTAATCCTTGAATCTATACTCCTACTACTCTCTCCTAAAGAAATTTCTACTACTCGCTTTGCCAAACTTGATCACCCTATCATACAGTCTTGCAAGACATACAAATAAATCACCAAGTTTCTAGCATTTGGTGAAATTAATGGCAATGTCCAACAAAACAGAAAACGCTGGCTCATCTCCAGTGTGTGGCCCTGACGTGGACACTCAGCAGAGAACGGGGAAAATCTGACTCCGCCACCCTGGGCATCATGCAGAAGACGCAGCTGAGACACCCGTGGAGGGTGCATTGGCAGGAAGGAGTGCCAAGGAGCTGTACCCCTGGGGAAATGCGGCCATCACCACCGCAGGGGCTGGGAGTGCAGGGTCAGGGTCCGCTGTGTGTGCGGGCAGGGCTCACTGGACACAGAATGGCCTGTTGCTCCTTTCTGCTGGGAGAGCTCAGCACTGGGCACACCAGAGTGGGTCAGGATTAGAGAAACCCTTTGTGTGTTCCCCTGGAGAATGTTAAACTACGGAAGAATCCATCCTAGCAAGACTGAGGGTGGAAGACAGTTATACCCTCGTCTGTAAGCAGGAGAGGAAGTTGTGGGAGGAAGCTAAACAAGTAAGAAAAGAGCAAAACGGGGATGGGAAATGGACTGAAAATAAATGCAGTGCAGTGAGTTAGCTGTGGCCACACAGAAAATTACACCAACTATAAATGGGTTAAATTTCTAATTAAATGGTATGGCTTTGAGATTGCATAAAATATAATAATCAAATACCAGTGTCTAGAGAAGCATTCTTCAAATTCTATATAATTTAGCTGAGCAGACGGCAGTGTGTGCGTCGAGCCACACTTGCTCCAAACAGGAATCTAACCGTGTTACCACCTTCTCTCCTCCTTAAATCCAGGTTCTTCCATGTGCCGGGTGTGTCTGGCCAGTCCCCTGCAGGGGGCATCTCCTTCCCTTTGCAGCAATGTTACCTTTCTGCGCACTCCACAGAGGGGCAGGGGGAGGACCCCTTTTCCTGCGGCCTGGAGTGAATGGCTGGCAGGGCAAGGCCCCCCTCTCCCCTCCCGAGAGTCGTCTGCGCTGCCGCCATGCTGCAGTATGGCTGAGTGCAGCCCAAGCGGCTGTGTTGGGTTCATCTGTGGCCAGATATGGGTGGAGGGACTGCAGCCTGGTGTCTGAGCACGGCAGAGAGCATGATGGGTACCCAGCACCTCCTGTCTAGAGAGCCAGGCAGAGCCACGCTGTACATCTAACCCAAGCCGGCTCTGGGCATCCCTCCCGGCTGCTCTGGGGAACAAAATGGAATCTCTGTGTGGACTGAGTGCCACAAATCTGTGTTACCAGGACAGGGACTGGGGACCACACAGCGGGGTTCTGCTCATCCCGTCACCCACCCCGCCTGCCTGTGTGCCATCCTGATGATTTTAATGAAGTGCTCCGGGGGTGGGTGCTTTTCCTAAAGGCTAAAATGCCAATCAAGACCCCACATATCACACGGATGTCCTGGGTTAAGTCCCAGCTCCTCGCCAATGCACACCCTGGGAGGCAGCAGGTGACGGTCCCGGTACTCAGGTTCCTGCCACCCCCACCCATGTGGGAGACCTGGATTGAATTCCTAGCTCCCAGCTCAGGCCAGCCTGGCTCCATCCGGGCAAGCATCTGAGGAGTGACCAGCAGAGAAACAGCATCACACTCTAACAGCTAAATGCCAAATTTATTTGACTTTTTTCTTATTTTATTCCTAATAGCAGTCAAATATTTTGTTTAAACTGTGCACACCACTGTCTTCCAGGTTGTAATCTTAACTTTAGTGAAGGAAACAATCAACAAAATAGAAATATCATCATTTCCACAGAGACGTGAAATTGACCGGCTGCCTGTAAAGCATCTGGAACAGCCCAGAGAGACTGGAAATGGAAGACAAGACGGAAGCTTTCACGTTTTTAAGATTCAGAAGTAAGGCTACTCTTGGGTAATCGCAGCCACGTGGTATAGCAGCCACTGCAGGCTCACAGCTGAGCGGCCACAGGGGGATTTGAAGCGGACCCCCCCAGCCAGGGTGGCCACGGATCTGAGCCACGATGACAGGTGAGGAGGATGGCAACACTGAGACAGCCGCGCTTCCGTGTGGGGATGAAACCCGCCCTGGAGCCCAGCACCACCGCTACCTGCACGACGCAGCCGGGGGGACGTGGGAAGTCTCCCAGCTGTGGGGTTGGCGAGGCTTTCTTAGGCAGGACGCAGAATACGCGAGCCGCAGAGAGGAAGCCCAGGAGCAGGCAATGTGGACACAGGGTTAAGCTGCAGCCGGGCCCCCAGCGAGCAGCTCCCAGCCAAGAGCGAGCACCGGTTCCAGGCCTGCTTCCTCCTGATGTACCTGGGAGGGCAGCAGAGGGCGGCCTTGTACCTGGGACCCTTGCTCCCAGCCTGACCCTCAAGATTAAAACACAAAGGAAATAGAAAGGTGGGGTAGAGCGTAGAGAACCAGCGCGCAGAGAGAGGCCAGGCGCAGGCTCAGACAGCGACCTCACGGCGCAGGCACAGCCTAGCAAAACCAGGAAAACGGCCGCCGACGCACTTCAAACAGCGAGATACTGGGCACCTTCCAAAAGTTCATGGAAAGTTCCTACTTTAAAAAAGAAAAAAAATTGCCTATAATTGACTTAAGGTACATCTACTTTAAAAAGGAAAAAAGTTATTTATTTATTTGAAAGGCAGAGTTACAGAGAGGCAGAGGCAGGGAGCGAGAGAGAGAGAGAGAGAGAGGTCTTCCATCCACTGGTTCACTTCCCAAATGGCCACAATGGGTGGAGCTGCTCCAATCCGAAGCCAGGAGCCAGGAGCTTCTTCCGGGACTCTCACACGGGTGCAGGGGTGTTGCTGTTGATTTCTCAACAATGTTGCAGTGGATTTGGTTGAGAGGAGCAGCGTGGTGGGGGCAAGAGGCGCGGAGTCACCACACAGACCCCGGGAGTCCGGTGAAAGCAGGCTTGAGGCGAGCAGCCCAACCTTCCGGCTGGGACTGAGACAGGAGCTCACGAGGGGAGGTGGCATTGCAGGCGGAGGCTAATTTGCCGCACCACAATGCTGGCCTCCCTGAGATCTCTGACAGCCTTTTTCTATGGAGTCCATGACACCCCTGTTACAAGCAGCCAATGGGAACGCAACGTCGTAGTCCGCGCCGTTAGTCAGTGGCAAGACGCAGATGGAAACCACACTGAGAGAACACTTCAGACCCAGGAGGGCCTGAAGTATGGAAGACCCGGGAGTGACGGAGCCTCCGGCACTGCCAAAGACCTCACAGGTCCACCTGGGACAGCCTGCTGATATTTGTATTTAGGCAAAGAGCAAGAGGCGGCTCTCATCTGCTGGTTCAGGGTGCACACGTGCACAAGGACCAGGAGTGCCAGGCTGGAGCCAGGAGCTCAGTCCAGGTGCCGTGAGCAGCAGGGACACAGTTCCGCGTGTCTTCACTGCCTCCCAAGGACCTGAGGGGCTGGAAGTGGCACCAGGGGCCGCAGCCGGGTACTGACCCAGCCACTCCCGTACGGGATGCGGTGCCCTCACCAGGGTCTCAGCCGCCAATCCAAACACCTGTCCATTTGGCATTCTTAAATGAAGCCAAGCACACCTTAAGTCTACGAACTGGCCATTGCATTTAGTCATTTTTCAAAAACAACTAAAATCCATGTCCACAAATTAAAAATAGACAAGCACACAAGCAAAGAGGCAAAACTTGTTTAAGAAAGTTCCCGGATCTTTTTCACAGTGGTGGCTGAGAAGTGACCCATGGCGCATCAGCTGGAGGAGGGGTGACCCCGCTGTGGGATGGCGACTCAGGCAGCACCGCCCGGGGGTCTCCCAGACACAGGTCGAGCCGGAGTCCAGGTGCAGAAGAGACACCTGTGTGAAGTTCAGGGGCAGAGACCAGTGGGGGCTGGGACCGGTCCTCTCCGGCTCTCAGGCCACATCAGGGCTGTGGCGCCCTCTGCAGGCAGGGGCTGACAGCGCGGAGTTCTTTCCCTGGTCAGCCTGTGGCCCACGTGGCGCCGCCCCATCCAGGCACCTCACTGTCCACGGCGGACACTGGGACAGGGACGCTGTCGGCATACGGCTGGACTGCGGCGGGCGCAGCGGCGTGGAGGGCAGCCCTTCAGAGTGTTCCGGAAGCTTCTCCCACCCGACTTGGTATAGAGAGAAATCGTCTGATCCTCGAGGGGGAGACACGGTTAGGTAGCAGATATTTCAATCTCATCAGGTGAATCCATCCATCGCACTTTCCAAAACGCGTTTGTAAGTTTAAGTAGGCCTAACCATGTTCTCGAGTCTAACTAAACACACGCACACATGCCTTTTTGAAGATTTATTTATTTGTTTCTAAGGCAGCGTGACAGGCAGAAAGAGCAAGATACCCTCCATCCACTGGCTCCCCCCACAAATGCCCACAACAGACCGGGTGAGGTCAGGGAGAAACCCAGAGCCAGGACCATCCAGGTGCAGGAGCCCGGGACCTGAGCCGTCGCCCTCTCTCTGCAGGAGTCAGGACTGGAAGCAGGGCTCCAGTACGGGATGCGGGCTCACCTGCGGGCCCGCCGGGACGCGATCACCTGGCCTCACCGCCCTTTCCTGAACCCACACTGGCACGCCTCTGAACAGGTGCGCCGAGGAGACGCGCGCTCACGGAGCCTGCTCCGCCCTCAACTCCTGCTCTCCCGGCCTGCACTGCATTCCTGTGACAAACACACGGCTGTGTCCCCGTCGCGTGCCCCGCACCCCACAGGAGCCGCGGTGGCTCACGCCGTGACCTCGCTGAGGCTAGCGCTGGCCACGGTGAGCGGGACCCCGCCTGCCGTGAACCACAGGATGGGCACCCGGAGAGGCCGTGCCCACCCCTGCTGGTGCCGCCCAGCGAAGCCGGGCCTCTACTCATCCTGCCCGCGTGGGGGATGCAGCGCTGCCGATGGATACGTGGGCGACGTCATCTCCGCCAGTCCTACCTGGCTCGCGGGCCACGTGCCCGAGGGGAGCCCAGAGCGCCCCCTGGCTGCCAGGGGCTCTCCCTGTCTGCTGGGCCTCAGCTGCACGCGGCTCCTGCCCTTGTCACCCAGGACCCCACTGAGGGTGCAGGGGTCCTCCCCGGGTGCCGTGCTCTGTCCACGGTCGGCGCCCTCTGCACCCGGCTGGGGAGCGGGAGACGTTGGGTCATGGATGGGACCCGCAGGAATGGCCTCCCCAGGGGCTGAGTCTGTCTCCGCGGAAACGGCTGTGGGGCAGGTGACCCGGCCTGACCCCGCTCCCATCTCTCCCACACTCCGCTGAGCCTTCCCCTTCCTGCCGCAAGCTGGAGCCGCATAGCTGCCAGCCTCCGGGCCAGGAGCCGCAAGCACCTCTGTTGTGGATCCGTGTCCCTGTCCCAGGTGTTCTGTAGAGCAGACCGGGAGCAGGCTGAGCAGGAGAGTGTGGGAGCCCGCCCGCACCCTGGCCTGCAGCGCCCGGAGCTCGGAGGCCACGCCGCCACTGAGGAAGCCACAGGAGCCGACACTACCATCGCTCAGCTGAGCTCTCAGCTGGCGACTCCCAGCCCCCACCTGCCCCGGGGGCCCCTCCCGCCTCTTCCGAGTGGAGACAGGTGCCGGCAGGAACCAGCTGGACGCGGACCCTGGAGGGAGAAGAGAGGTGGTCCACAGTGGCCTGGCCCCAGAGCAGCAAGTCTCTGCTCTGATCTGCTCCAGAGGGAAAGACACGATGTGACGTTCTGGCAAATTCCAAGAGAATGAGAGGACTCTGGGAGAGACACAGCCTTGGGCTGTCCTCATGTCCACACAACGGCTGCAGAATGACAGAAGAAAAAATTCTTTTTTTTTTTTTTTTGACAGGCAGAGTTAGACAGTGAGAGAGACAGAGAGAAAGGTCTTCCTTCCGTTGGTTCACCCCCCAAGTGGCCGCTGCAGCCAGCGCTGCGCTGATCCGAAGCCAGGAGCCAGGTGCTTCCTCCTGGTCTCCCATGCGGGTGCAGAGAAAAAACTCGTGCAGATGAAAGCACACAAGAAACGAGACAGTCGCAACAGCACTGTTGACATTATTTAATAGGGCAAGAAACTGTTTAAGAATCCACGCACCGTGGAATCCCATACAATCACACCGATCCGCTGCACTCGCCGGCTCCAGATCTGATCTAGATTCAATGTGGGTCCAACTTGCCACAGACGCTCGGCTGAAGCCACCACGTAGTCAAACCGAGATAAACGCCGCTAACGAAAACTATGCAAGCTTTGCAGGCACGGACTGAACAAGAGCCAGGTGGCTACTGTCTTGCCTTCTCCCGAGTTCTAGCTGAACTGCCTAAACACCCCCTTTGTAGGGAGAGACACCAGGAACAGGAGTGGTGCTTGAGAATTAATACATTCTCAAAGAGATCAAAGTGATTTCTGAGGTCCCAGATGAAGTAAAAGTGGTCACGTTAAATCATCATGGAAGAGCCGGACGGCTCCTGGGCAGTGAGCGGTGCTGGGTGCGTGTGCGAGTGGTGAGCACTCGCCTGACCTGCAAGTGTGCCTGCCTCATGTCGCCCGATATGCTGGTTTTATTCAGAATTATGCGAAGCTGGATTTCCAATGCACTCTCGTGAGCGTCTCTCCCACTTTGTGGGTGTGTAAACACACAAACAGGGACGAAGGTGTGCGTTTACTTGAGGGCCGCTCTCACAGACCGGTCACAAGCACGGAGCTAGCATCTGGGGAGCAGCCGCTGACCGGAGCACCTCTCCCGGGGCCTGGGGGCGCTGCCAGTCCCAGACCCCAGCAGCAAGCCGACGGTCGGGGTCAGAACAAGCCCACATCTCAGCAAGAACGCACTGACCACATCGTGGGACCACGGGCCAAGGCTGCCGGCCACACCTGCTGTGGGCTCTGCCCGGATTGCCCAGGGAGGCGTGGACACACGTGTCAAAATGCACACGCCCACAGGTTCCCTCTGGGCGGCCACGTTGGAAGAGTCACACATGAGTAAATATGCAGAGGTGGCTGTGCAAATGCCCTTCTCATGACACAAACAGCAGGAACACAGGGCCTGAGACGGGGAGTGGGGGCCACGTGGGCAGTGACTCTCTGCTCAGGGAACAGCGGGATCTGGGCTGCATTCTGCTGCAGCCAGGGACTTGCCACGAACTCCGCCAACACCAAGGACCACGGGAGGCCGGGCTCCTGCCGCCACATGTGGCCATGGAGCAGGAGGAAGTGTGGTCTCCAGAGTCCCCCTGTCCCCAGCAACAGTGAGGGGCCACCAGGCCTCACCTAGAATGGTGGCCCATCCAGGCTTCATGCAGAAAAGCCGCTGATGGTCCATCGATCCTGTTCCTCCCACACTGCAGCCTCAGCCAGGTGTCAACGTAAGGAAAGCAGCAGACAGGGCTCCTCACAGCTCGTGTGTCACGGCACACGGCCCTGCGGCCGGCAGAGCTGCCCTGTGCACCAGCCCAAGTTCCACACGCACTGATGTCCTCCATAAACAAGAGCCGTCTGCACCACACACGCCATTCTGATGCCCACACGGAGGAGCAAGCCAAGCACTCTTACCAAGCCGAAGTTCCTATCAAATGATTCACACGAGGGGGCTCAGGGGATTAGGAGCTGAGTAAAGAAGAGAGCCCCACCTCCAACGTGGCAAGCACAGGCCCCGCATGTCCCCTGTGGCGGGGCAGAGGGGAAGGACACAGAGGCACGGCTCTGCTGTTCTCACTGCAGGATCACGCCCGTCGGCCCAGAAGCACAACACCTTTGGTGTTCCAAGGTTTCCAAAAGCACAAATCATTAAAGAAGCAACCACTCCTGGTGTTACTCATCCTGCCGGGGAGTCAGTGTGTGTCACAGGCGCCCCGTGCTGTCTCCCCACACCCCGAGCCGGGCTCTGGCTGCAGGTGACAAATCTTCCCGCCCTCAGCATCCTCCGAGCAGCCCTCAGGCTGCCCTGGCCTCCCCTACCTGCTCCTTGCGGTCCTGGTTCGATCTGGTTCTGTAGCCCCGGCGCGTGGATTCCCGGCACCCTGTCCCTCATCCGTGCCTATGCATGTCGGTAGCCATGGGATTGCAGGCTCCAGGATCCATCCTCCCTGTACTTCTCCTCACCTCCTGCCCAGAGCCCCAGGCTGGGGCTTCTCAGAACCCAGAGCCTGCACGAGTCCTTGTTCAAATGCCAGCTCGGACTCTGAGGGTCTCGGGGAAACTCCTCGTTGGGCAGGGCCCCAGGTCCCCTCCTGTCCCCCAGCAGCCAGTGTGACGTACCAGACAGCTGCCTGTTCCGTCTCCGCCCCAGGCTCCCGTGGCACATGCAGCGACACCCAGGCCTACAGGGGCCTGCAGTCAGCTCTCTGGGACATCACCCCCCCCGACTCCTCCCTTCCCCTTTGCCCACCCTGCGTCTCCCTAGAGTCTCTGCTGTGCCAGGCTGCTTCTTCACCGGTTTGCTCCAGTTCAAGTGCACAGGTCTGAGAACCAGGACAGCCAAAGGTGCAGCCCTGGGACGGGCAGACTTGGGACCCAGGAAGAGCCGAGGATTCGGCTCCTGTCCAAAGGTGGGGACAGCCCTGTCCTGGTGAGGAGGACCCAGCCTGACCACGTTCTGGGGGATGCAGAGACCTTCTGTTCTGTTCAGGCCTCCAGTTTACTGGATGAGCCCCGCTCTCATGAGCAAAATCGCTCTGCTCTGCTCAGCCAACTGAAACTGTCAGAAAAAGGGTTTTCCAAAAACCCAGCAACCCCACAACCCAGTCAAGTTGATTCCTAAAATTACCAACCGCAGACTCCATGGGTGAAAACAAAGGGAAAACGAAATGCAGAAAAATGAATTTGCAACAGATGGTGGGCTTCAGTGTCAGGTGGAGCAATACAAAGGCTTTAGACAAACACAGAAGGAAGTCCTTGGCATCTGGAGCTAGCAAAAGTAATGGGGTTGTAGATTTGACAGCCAAAACTTGACCCTGAAAGGCAAAAATCACTGAATAGACCTCATCCAATGAGATCCTTTTATTTACAAAAGGTTCTGTTAAAAGACAAGCCACACATAGTCGGTGCCAGTTCAAGTCCCAGCTGCTCCACTTTTGATTCAGCTCTCTGCTATGGCCTGGGAAAGCAGTAGAAGATGGACCTGCACACATGTGGGAGACTTGAAGGAAGCTCCTGGCTCCTGGCTTTGGATCAGCTCAGCTCTGGCCGTTGCAGCCATCTGGGGAGTGAACCAGAAGATGGAAGACCTGCCCCCACCCCTTGCCTCTCCTTCTCTCTCTGTGTAACTCTGACTTCCAAATAAATAAACAAATATTAAAAAAAAAAAAACACAAGCCAAAGGCTCAACAAAACTACCTGCCAGTTCACACAACAGATTCTTAGAACAACAATCACTCTGAATAGCACTCTGACCTCAGAATCAGCCCTTAAGGCATTCTGGTCTGGCTAAAAGCCCAGAGAGCATTTCAGGTTTGGAAAGCCAAGACACAGTGGCAAAAAATGTTCTACATGAAGGATCTCTGAGTGAGATCCCAGTGGAAAAAAGGGGCTATCAAAGAAGGAGGTACTTTTCTCTGAAGGGAGAACTTCCACTTTGCTTAATGACCTTGTCTAAATACTGACGGAGTTTGCGGATTCCATAGCCTAGGCAGCTCATGTCAAGGGCCTCGGGTGGTCACTGATGTCATACATAAGAGTGTTAATTGTTAATTAACAACATGAGTCACTGTCCACTAACTCCCCATGCAGGACCTCTGTCCTTAGTTAGTTATACTCAGATTAACTGAAAATCTTGTTCTCAAGCAGTTTTTAGTATAGAGTTGCTGTTTTTCTGTGTACAAAGTTAATTGAAAATGGGTCTTAGTGGGGACTGGGGCTGGGAATGGGAGAGAGAGGAGGAGGAGGGGTGGGGGGTATGGGTGGGAGGGCGGGGATGGTGGGAAGAATCACTGTATTCCCCAAGTCGTATTTATAAAAGGCATGAAGTTTGTATTCCATAAATAAAAGGTTTATTTTGTGGGAAAAATAAATTAAAAAATAATAATGGGTAAAAAAAAAAAAACTACATGCAAACCACAAATATGACAAGGGACAAGGATATAGGATATATAAAGAACTCTCACAATTCAACAAGAAAAATTGAGCTCTAAAATGAGCAAAAGACATGAAGTGTTTTACCTTGAGGATACAGAGAGAGCAAATAAGTGCATAAAAATGTTCGGTATTATCACTGATCTGGAAGATGGAGGCTGGCACTGCCCCGGGCCCCTGTGTCGGTCAACGTGGTGAGAGACGGCAGCAGCTGCCGGCATGGGGAACTCCGTCATGGCACTGCTCGTGGGTGAAGAGGAACAGCCACCCTGGAAAGAGCTCTGCCTGGACGGTCAGACGATCAGACCACGTGTGGGTGCGAGCACAGGGTCAGCCGTGAACCCACGCCCCACCCAGGGGGGTCCCTGGCAAATGCAGACCCTTGAAGGCACGGATAGAGCTCAAGTGACTGTCGCTGCCACCCCGTGGACACCTGGATTGAGCACCCGGCTCCTGGCTTTGGCTTGGCCCGGCCTTGGCTGCTGTGGGAGCGGGAGTGGCCAGTGGCTAGGAGCCCGCTCTGTCTGTCTTTTTGTCTCTTTCTACCTCTAAAAACACATACATACATACATGCCTACACGTATGGATACTGCACGGCCCTGCATTGTGTGCCTGGAGATTCATCCCAGAGTGAAAGCCACATCCACACAGAGAGCCGCCCACAGACGTCCACGCAGCTCTGCCTGCTGTGGGCAAAGCCAGGAACAGCCACGTGTCCTCTAGCAGGAGGCTGTAGCGCCGGCAGTGCGTTCGTGTCGTGCACTGTCGCTGAGCAGGAACACTGGCACTCACCAATGCCGAGAGCCCTGCCAGGGACACGGGCTCTGTGGAAGGCAGTTGGCCCAAAGGCAGCGTGTGGCAGAAGTCCACTCGCAAAGAGCCACAGATGAGGGGCTGCCGTGGTTACCGAGCGGGGAGCTGCAGCTGCGGGAGGCACTGAGAAGGGACGTTCCGGGAATCCAGCTTCGTTCCTCAGCCTCAGTGGCAGCCCCTGGTCACCCCCTTCAGACGCCAGATGGGCACAGGTTAAACAGGAGGACCCCACGTGCCCCACCCTGCCCCTCTCTTTCCGCCAAGAGGATGGTGGCTGAGCACGGGGCTCGGGCTGTGGCGTCCGAGTTTGGCTCCTCACCCCCACTGCTGGCCCAGTCACGGGGTCTGTGAAAGCCTCAGTTTCTCCACCTGTAGAAGGAAGACGGAATTGCACAGTAGCAGGAGCGTCGCCAGCACAGACCCAGCAAGTGAGCCAAAGCCCTTGACTCTGCTCCTCCACCATGGTTCAGGGTAAATATTTAGCTGGCCCTGTCTTTGCTAACATCCCACAGGCTTGCGCATGGCGCCCACAGCCTGGGCAGTGAGTGACGAGCAGAGCTTACCGGCTCACGGATCTGAGCCTGAGGGACCAAGAGCACGGTGCTGGCGTCTGCTCGCCGCCAGGGAGGGTCTGGGCTGAGCCACAGAATGGCAGAAGCATCACCCGGCATGACTGAGCAGGTGTGCACAGGGCGCTGGGGCAGGTGTGCCAGCTCACACAGCGCTGGGGCAGGTGTGCACAGGGCAGTGGGGCAGGTGTGCCAGCTCACACAGCACTGGGGCAGGTGTGCACAGGGCGCTGGGGCAGGTGTGCACAGGGCGCTGGGGCAGGTGTGCACAGGGTGCTGGGGCAGGTGTGCCAGCTCACAGGGCGCTGGGGCAGGTGTGCACAGGGTGCTGGGGCAGGTGTGCCAGCTCACACAGCACTGGGGCAGGTGTGCACAGCGCACTGGGGCAGGTGTGCCCACTCACACGGCACTGGGGCAGGTGTGCACAGGGCACTGGGGCAGGTGTGCCCACTCACACGGCACTGGGGCAGGTGTGCACAGGGCACTGGGGCAGGTGTGCCCACTCACACGGCACTGGGGCAGGTGTGCACAGGGCGCTGGGGCAGGTTGCCAGCTCACATAGCACTGGGGCAGGTGTGCACAGCGCATTGGGGCAGGTGTGCCCACTCACACGGCACTGGGGCAGGTGTGCCAGCTCACACAGCACTGGGGCAGGTGTGCACAGGGCACTGGGGCAGGTGTGCCAACTCACACGGCACTGGGGCAGGTGTGCACACGGCACTGGGGCAGGTGTGCACAGGGCGCTGGGGCTGGTGTGCACAGGCCACTGGGGCAGGTGTGCACACGGCACTGGGGCAGGTGTGCACAGGGCACTGGGGCAGGTGTGCCAGCTCACACGGCGCTTCCTCTGCTCAGAAAGCTCTAATGCCACCATCAGGGCCACCTCTCCCATGACCTTCAAATTCCATCAACACACAAACTCGGGGACTCAGTTTCCAGCACATGAACTTTCGATGTACGAATTCCACATGTGTGCCACAGCCTGGGGACATCTTGTGGTTCTAGGACTCAGGAGGCTGAGACAGCCCGCGATGGCTCGAACACGGCACACATGGAACCCGGGGCGCCGCGGGCTGCCACTCTGCCTGTGTTAGCCGGAACCCATCGATCACCCTAGGTTTTCCCACCCTCCCCATCTTCACCACGTTTCTATCTTACAGTAACAAATAACGCTAGCATTTGGTTACACTGGAAAGCATTGTTTTTAAAACAATGCTGGACCTCATATCTGCTTTTTTAAGATTTTATTCATTAAGTTGAAAGAGTTCCGAAGAGAGAATGAGAGACAAGAGAGAGATCTTCCACCTGCTTGTTCACTCCCCAGATGGCAGCAACAGCCAGGGCTGAGCCAGGCCAATGCCAGGAGCCAGGAGCTTCATCCGGGTCTCCCACAGGGGTGCAGGGGCCCAAGGACTTGGGCCATCCTCTGCTGCTTTCCCAGCCATAGCAGGGGTCGGAGGAGGAGCAGCCAGGGCTGAGCCAGCACCCATGGACCTTGTTATCTTAAAGCCCATCTGTCTTCTAGCTCTGCTTCACATTTCCAGCTGATTCTAAAAGGCAAGTTCAGGGACTTTCTCTGACCTGCCCTACTTGGAAACACCTGGTACCGCCGAGAACTACGGGAACCTAGAGAAATCCGTCAGGCCGGGCCGAGCTAAGGGATGCATCTGCCCTCCCTCCAGCCTCACGCTGGAGCCTGTCTCAGCGTCCACAGCCTCCCGTCCAGGGTCTGCTGTGTTGGTCTTGTGCAGAACAAGGGGTCTCAGCACAAGCGGCTCCCGAGAAGTCCAACCAGCGTCCACACTGACGCTGAGGACACGGGGTCCGAGGTGAGCCATCCTGCTGTGTGACGCCCACGCAGGCAGAGGCGCCATCGTGAGGGCATAAACCAGTGTGGCTTTGGAAACCGTCAGCTCTTGGGGATATCCACCACCTCCTTCGAGACACACAGCACTGTCAGCCCTGCGGAAACAAGCTTGCATCTGGCTGTTCATCAGGTAAACAAATCTGGGGGTCTCAACACCCAGGCCAGGCTCGAGGAGAGCAGGTGCTCCTGCAGCCCCCAGCCCGGCTCCAGCTGGGGGGTCCCAGGGGCACTGGCAGCATCCTGAAGTCATCTGGCTTTGTGTCTCTGGTCCTCATTAAAGCTTTCAAGAACCTGCAACCATAGGCAGGGCAATGTGTGGTCCGGGGAAACCCTCGGCTGGGAGACGGGCAGGGGAGCCCACGCCCCAGGAACCCCAGCAGACACTGCGCGGCTCAGCTCACGGCCAGACGTGCCCCAGATGCCCGCCCCATGACCCACTCAGACACACCCAGTACCTCACAGCACCCCACCTCCCCTCCCATTTCCTGGGACTGTTTCCCAGGCAAACACAGGAAACCAAGAGAAGCTGATACAGCCCTCTCCTGACAGTCGGGACCTCAAGTAGCCAGGCCGCGCGGCGTTCCTCCTCCAGTCTCTCTCTTCTCCCGCGTTTTACTACGAGCGATACGTGACTGTGCCCTGAGCTCCTCTTGCAATGCCCTCCGCTAAGTGGCTCAGGTCCCCACTTGCCAGTTCCACTTTTTGCAGAACACGAGAACAAAATTCAGCCAGGCTCTTCGCCAACTCATGACAAGGACCGCCTTTTATCGGCTTTGGACAACACGCTTCCCGATCCCACCTGAGATTGCCCGAGAAGCGTGAGCGTGCGCAGTCACCCGGCACTCAGCTCGGGAGAGGCATGCCTGAGGCTGGGGGCAGGGGCTGAGCCTGCCCGGTGAGACCCTGCATCCAATCAGAGCACCTGCGCTTCTCTCCCAGCCCTGATGGTCAACTCCAGTTCCCACCAGTGCAGACCCTGGGCAGCCGTGGGGGTGCTGAAGTCAATGGGCTCCCGCCACCCACGTGGGAGACCTGGGTTAGCTTCAGCTCCCAGCTCTAACCTTGGGCCACTGCAGGCATCTGGGCGGTGACCAGTGCATGGGAGCTCTGTGTCTCTCTGCGTATTTCTGTGTGTGTCTCTGTCTCTCAAATAAACACAGTTTTAAAAATTTTAAAGGTAATGGGAGCTTTCTTTTCAGCTTGTGTCTTCCGAATCCTCGCCAGAACTGTCATGCGCATCCTCATTTCTACAACAATGTCTCCAGGGCAATCTCGCATCTCGCAGTGGGCTCAGGATTCTCCCAGCCTCTCCCTGGCAGCCAACCCCAAAGGACTTCCACGTGCACAGTCATGGCCACAGGAGCTCAGTGCTCAGTACCAAGTCTGCGGAAGTCCCTCGCAGCCGCCAGCAGCCGGCAGCTCGTGTGGCCAGCCCTGTGTGACAGCTGTGGGACAGCTGCAAACTCTATCAACAGTAAGTGTATCTCAGCAACTCTGGATGCTAACACAGCTGCATGATTACAGCTCGAGAATTTCCTATCCACAGCTGCTGCTGTGGCCCGGGGACCCTCCACCCCCATCCCAACCGCACCCAGTGCCCCAGGGGAACCGCCTGGCCCACCACTCCCTGCCTGTGTGCACACTGGGACTGCAGGCCACATGTCTGGGCGCTGCATGGCTGCAGCGTGCGTCTCATGGCGGTGGCTGCTTCCACACCACCGTTCACCTGTGCTGCCTGCGAAAGCCGCCGCCCATCTGCCCCAACCTCCCGGGGGGGCGGGGCAGGGAGGTCATTTGCCCCTGGCTGGAAGAGGAGGTTCCAGAGAAGAGCTCTTCCCCGGGTCAGACCCGTGGCTCTCGGCAGGCATCACTGGCCTCCCCGTCCCCAGCGGTCACCTCCTTCAGGCATCCGGAAGTTCCATTGCAAAGGGGATGTGTGGCTGGCACTCCCACAGGGCTAGAAAGGAGACTTGCAAGCTCCGCTTCTGTCTGACTTGCACTTTGGCCCCAAGGAGTGGCAAGACAGCTGTCAGTCACACCTGCTGATGGGATGAGCGATACTTGCAAGATTCAGACTTTTCAGGAAAACTCTTGTCTACTGAAAAGAAAATAGAAGTCATGAAGGAAGGCGGGAACCTTCACTGAACGACGATCAGCCGCCGTGTCTGTAACACGCACGGGACTGCCCTGCCTAGCACGGCCACATTCACTGTGAGAGCCGCGTGGGCCTCCGCGTGTGGCCAGCCGGCTTGATGCAGTGCAGAGGAAGCAGAGCCCATCAGACACTGGAATGGGAGGCACTGGGAGCAGTGCGCAAGGATACAATGTATAATGCATTGATGACCTCGCTACAATGTATAACACATTGATGACCTCACTACAATGTATAACACATTGATGACCTAGCTACAGTGTATAACGCATTGATGACCTAGCTACAATGTATAACACATTGATGACCTCGCTACAATGTATAACACATTGATGACCTCGCTACAATGTATAGCGCATTGATGAGCTAGCTACAATGTATAATGCACTGATGACCTAGCTACAATGTATAACGCATTGTGAACTTGCTACCGGAACACGAATTCCATGAGTGCTGCCTATCTCAGGAGTTTAGGTGAGATGTCCTCTGGCCACTGTTCTCCGGGGCCACTGTGTTTGTACTTTCTTCCCCCGGGTGCTTGGCAGGGTGACCCAAGGGTTTCCCACACATTGCAGTGGCATTGACTGCAGGACGTGTGATTGACTAGTGATGACGTTGCTGTCTTCCTGCTGTGTTTTATCTCGATGATCAATGTACAATGTTGCATAAAAACCAATAGCATTTGTTATTGTATTTCTCAAGTTGGAAATTTATTTTAGCACCACTTTAAAGAAATATGCAGCCATAAGAAAGCCATCACTATTTTCACTCCAGAGTGGTAGTTAATGAACAGGAAGATGTTAGAGAGATGTGGTGTTTAGTTCGTGAGTTTTATTTTCAGTACATTTAACATAAGTATCTTTTTCACCTCTTTTAGAAAGGAATGTTTACTGATTAAAGGTGAGAAATGGTAAGCCTTTTTCAAGGTCCTTTACTATATCAGACAACATCTCCATCCCCACCCAATAAAATAGATAATGATAAATACGAGAAAAAAATTCTTACTCAAATGCTAGGACGCGAAGTGTTTCTGACTCCTAACTTTTTGGATTTGGGAACACATGCATGCACATTACCATTGAGAATCCCAAATCAGACGTCCCCAGATCCGAAACCTGAAACTTTTCATCAATATCAGCACTCAAAAAAGAAAAAAAGACCAGTGTTGACATCGGCGCTGGTTCTTCACGTTCTCACGGACATCAGCCCTGCGACTTCAAATTGTGTAAAAGGAACTGGGACACCTCCCGCTCTGCTGTGCCCGGCAGGAAAACGCGGCGACAGCTAAGTCAGCTAGGTGTCAGCAGGGCCCCCCGTGCATCATGGGTGCAGACAGGAGACGGCGCAGCCGCCGTGGGGAGGGCAGTGGGAACTCCTGAGAAATCAGGGCAGAACCGCCCTGTATCGGCTGGAAGCAGGGCCTCCCAGAGAAACCTGTGCCCCCGTTTTCAAAGCAGCGTCCTCTCAACAGCCAAGAGACAGGTGCGACGCCAGCGCCCATCTGCAAAGGACAAGCAGTGTGAGACACCTTGGGCCAAGGTCAGCTCTTCAGTCTCAGGGAGGAAGGCGACTCTGCACCTGCCACAAGCCAGTCATGAAGCACAAACCCTGTGTGGCCCCACTGACGGTCAGCCTGGCCGGGGCCAGGGCTGGACGCGGGACACCGTGCTGCCGGGCAGCTGGGTGGCGGTGACGGGGGCGCGGTTTCCTGAGTGCCCCGGCACCGCGCACTCCAGCAGTCTGCCACCACGGAAAACAGCTCCTGCCATCGACAGAGGCGAGGGAGTCCCTGAAGGAGACAGGGGGGTGCTGTGATCGGGCTGCAGGCAAACAATGCAGTTCTGATCCCGAACACCAAGTGTTTGCAAAGTGAGACGGGCTGGAGTCCGCGGGGCCCTTCGGCTCCGCACGCACCCAGAAAACCCTTTCATCCGTGCCCGTGCGGCCGCGTCCTATCGACCCTCCGGTCTGAAGTGGCACCTGAATGGCAGGATGAAGGTGCGCCTGGCGTTGAGACGGCCCCGGCCTCAGGTTAGGGACAGCACTTGAAAGCCATTAGCGGCGCCCACACAGGTGCTTGGCCAGGGCCGCACCCCACAGCTGGGGCCATGTGACCGGGGCTCCGGGCCAGGGGGAAGGGGGCCGACAGCTAGGGCCGGTGCCTTCCTCTCCGGGGCTCCGGGCGGACAGCCTCCCTGGGCAGCAGCCAGGCCTCTCTAATGTACTGGAAAGTCTCCCGCACGCTTCACGGCGCGGGACGCGGCCGGCCGGAGCCCCGGGCCGCAGAACAACGCGGCCTTCTCTGTGCAATGCCCTGTGGGCCGGTCGTTGTCAGGTTATGTTATGTTTGCACAGCAGACACTTCAATGCCGGCTTTGTGCGCCGTTGTGGCCCCAACAAGAGCGCTGAACACACAGCGAGGCCACCGGAGCCCTGCATCCATCAGAGTGTCGCGACAGGGCGGACGCCCGCCCTCGCCGCGCCCCGGCCGCCCTGCCCACGATCACGCGTCTCCCCAGACAGCACGCGTCTTCACTGCCCCCCAGACGGCGCAGTCACGTGAGGACGCGGACGTCACGTGTGGACGGGGCAGAGCACCAACCTGACATGATGTGAGCTTCCCCCTTGGCCATGCCAAGAAGCTACAAACCCCCAGATCCCGGGGAAAGCTTGGGGAAACCCGGTCGGAAGAGACTTGCGGGCAAGTGGGGTGCCCGTGAGCGTGGAGACCCAGATGTGGGCTGGGCTAAGCACTGCTGCTGGAACTTGGAGCCACAGCACAGGGAGCTCGGGGCCCCCCAGGCTCAACCCCGGATCCTGGACAGAGGACGCCCCCTGGTCTGTGGAGAGGCCGTGGGCCAGGCGGGGTGCGTCTCATGGTTAAAACACGCCATCAGCACCCTGACGGTTCACCTCGCCTCTAAAAGTGCCCATCACAGAGCCAAGTGTGAGGATGAGGGCAGCCAGCACAGCACAGGACCAGGCAGCCCCAGAGCAGGGAGACACGGCCACACTCAGCACACGGGGACGCTGGTATCCGCAGCCCTGGGCACTCCCTGGCGCTCCGTGCACCACCCTGTCCTCCTGAGCAGGCTCACGGCTCCCTGACGGCGTCCAGCAAAGGGGTCCCCTTCCTAGGTAGCAGCTGCAGACCTGAGTTTTGCCGGTTGACAGTCTAGGTGTGAAAAAACAGGGCTGCCAGGACTTCCCTTGTGACAAAGATGGAACCTACGGGCCGAGGTTGAATCAGCAGGAAAGTGTGTGTGCACGTATTGAGCACCTACTGTTTACTGACAATGTTCTAAGACGGTAGCCCTGAGCAAAGCCAGCCCTGGAGCCCTTCCTGCATGGGCTGGCTGAGAGTCAAACGGGATAAGGAAAACACGGGGCAGGAGCCTAGTCTGTGCCTATGCATAGGCTGCAAACAAACCGTGGGTGTGCTCTGGAATGGTGGGAGGCTAGCACTGGGGGCCGGCGCTGTGGCATAGCGGGTAGAGCCATCACCTGCAGTGCCAGCATCCATGTGGGCACCGGTTCTAGTCCCAGCTGCTCCACTTCCGATCCATCTCCCTGCTGTGGCCTGAGAAAGCAGCAGTGGATGTCCAGAGTGCTTGGGGCCCTGCACGCATGTGGGAGACCTGGACAGAGCTCCTGGCTCCTGGCTTTGGCATAGCCTGGCCGGAGCCATCGCAGCCATTCGGGGAGCAAGCCAGCAGATGGAAGAGCTCTCCTTCTCTGAGTGTCGCTCCCTCCCTCTCTCTCTGTAACTCTGCCTTTCAAATAAATAAATACATCTTCAAAAAGAAGAAGAAGAAAAACAAGCCCAGGGCAGGCGTCCCTGACCGGCCTGTGTCTGCTGGAGCCTTCATGTGGCCTGGAATCAGGTCTGTGAGCTTCCTGCCGGCCAGGGCGTTCCCTGCCTTGGACCTCATGCACATGGCAGTGGACCCTGGGGTCTGCATACCCAAAGAAAATATAGACAAGGGTGCCCCCAGTGTGTGTGTGTCTACGTGTGTGCACATGTATCACACATGTGCATATACGTGCACAGTGTCTGTGTTTCCCCATGTGTCCAGAGGTGTGCATTGTGCCTGCATGTATCTATGTGTGTGCCTCTCTGTGTGTCTGTGTATGTGTGTATATTCGTGTGCACATGCGTGCACAAGTGCATATGTGTACATTCATCCCTGTATGTATATGTGTCTGTGTATCTATGTGTTTATCTGCATGTATGTCTGTGTGTGCACAAATGCATATGTGTGCAGAAGTGTCCATCCCTGTAGGTGTCTGTGCATCTGTGTGTGCATGTGTGTCTGTGCGTTTGTGTGTCCATGTGTGTCTGTGTATGTGTCTGTGTGTGCATGCACGTTTAGTTATCTGTGTGCATGTGCATGTGTGTCTGTTTTTGTGTGTCTATCTGTGTGCATGAACACATGCACTTGTGTGTCTCTGTGTACATATGTGCATGTGTGTCCATGCACATGTGTCCCTGTGTGCACACGTGTGCCTATGCATGCATGTGCACCTGTGTTTGTGTCTGTGTATATGCGCATCTGTGTGTACACATGTGCATGCATGTGTGTACATATATGTCTCTGTGTGTGTATACCTACGCACGTGTCTGTATTGTATCTGTGTGTACACGTGTGTGCATCTGTGTCCGTATATACACGTGTCTCTGTGTGTATATGTGCGTGTGTGTGGTCTCTCAGTATCTACAGGAAATTGACTCTAGGACTTCTGCAGCTATAACCCCACAGGTGCATAGTTACATGTGTTTTATGAAGTTGTTTCTTATCTGAGGTTTGGGTGTAGTTTTGTGCACAGTTCTCCAGGCCGAGCGGCTTAGTGGGGTGAGCATTTGGTGCAGGATTTGCAACGCTGCTCCGGCCTCAGGCATCTGCACCCAAGTCCCAGCTCAGCTTCAATCCCTGCACCCTGGGAAGCACAGACGGTGGCTCCTGGATCCCTGTCACCCACGTGGAAGTCGGGGCTCGACTTCCAGGCCCCTGGCTTCGGCCTGGCCCAGCCCTGGCTGCTGCAGTTATCTGGGGCGTGAACCAGGAGATGGACGAGCTCTCTGTCCCTCTCTCTGCCTTTCAAACAGAGCGCAACTAAAGGATGAATAATAACAGAGAAGTGGAGCGGTGTAGCGTCTGCACACAGCCTGTGCACTGTCGCTGGACGAGGCCGGACGCGCGGTGGACGGCTCATCCACACTGCGAAGCTGCGGTGCCTGGGGAATGAGGTTGAGGGGAACCCGACGCACTCGCTTTCTCACTACTCCCGGCCCAGACTGGGGCAGCCACCGAGGTGGAGCCCGTGGGCTCGGAGCCCATCGCGCTGGGCGGGCTGGGCAGCCGTCTGCGGTTCACAGCGTGGCTAAGCCTCTGGAAGCCCTGCCCCCTGCCGGGCTCCATGGCCAGCATCTCTGGGCTCCTTCCTCTGAGCCTCAAGTGAAAATGCCACACACAGTAGCCTCACTCTTCAGAGAGGGGCCACGTGTCGTGAGAAGCAATTACGTAGTTTAGGGAAGACGGCGGAGATCGGAGTGCAGGGACCAGGCCCCCAGCAGCTGTCAGCCCGCCCCACTGCTCGCGGCCGTGATTTACGGCTTCTGTTTAGACTCCGACCCACATCCGTCTCAGGGAAGTAAACGGCCGGGCGCAGATTCCAATCTATAATCCATATGGAAGGATTCATGCGCGTCCCGAAAGTTTAAATCACGCTGCAGTGCGATTCCTCCCAGCTTCGGGGAATTCCTCCAGCGGGGCCGTGTGATGGATGAGTACCGAAGATCGTGCCCCCTCCCCCACAAAAACCTGCCAATAAAGCAAACGACGTGTCCCAGGATCTCACAGGAATTGGCATGTCCAAGAAACTTCAGAAAGTTCATCAGAAACTGAAGCTTGTCGGGTGCAGAGCAGTTTCTAGATCCACGCGTGTGTTCCCACAGCAGCAGTCCCATGAACTTCTTGAAGAGGCCTCACGGGGTGACACAGAGAGACGGGGCTTGGCCCTGGAAATACAGCGATGAGCCACCGTTGTGGGCCGCGCACGGTCCACGGGCACTCGCTCAGTCGGCCACTTTCCACGCTTTCCTTTGTGAGAATCACCAAGAAATAGTGCTCACGCCTATTCCAACACAGACGAAGGACTATATTCAGTATCTTCATGACGCATACATTATTGCCTATATTTGCATGCGGAGCAGGGTGCACACTCACATTGTATTTGCACACATATTCGCATTACACAGGTATGTACACATGTGTAGTGTAAGTCGGCACACGAGGCTACTTCCAAAAGTTCATGCAAAATGGAATCAAAAGGAGTTTATTTGGGTGCAGGAATTTTTGAAATCCATACAACATTAGGGTTTTTGCAATCGTCCCAATATGTGTATTTACAGAAATGTGGTGCACACGTTTTGAATTTTTTTGCATCCAAAAAAAAAAAAACCCTTATCATTTGGTTTCCTTCTGCGACGGCTCTGAGAAGTGGCCTCCTGTATGTGTGTAGAGAGAGGGGAGAAGATTGTACTGAGTCCTAACTCAGGGCCAATCTACTGATTTGTAATCTTTTAAAATAGATAAATTTTTAAAATGAGTCTTTGAGGGGCCAGCGCTGGGACACAGTGGGTTAAAGCCCTGGCCTGAAGCGCTGGCATCCCATACGGGCACTGGTTCGAGACCTGGCTGCTCCTCTTCTGATCCAGCTTTCTGCTATGGCCTGGGAAAGCAGTGGAAGACGGCCCAAGTCCTGGAGCCCCTGCACCCACGTGGGAGACCCGGGAGAATCTCCTGGCTCCTAACTTCAGATTGGCGAAGCTCTGGCCGTTGAAGTCAATTGTGGAGTGAACCAGTGGATGGAGGACCTCTCTCTCTCTCTCTTTCTCCCTCTGCCTCTCCTCTCTCTGTATAACTCCAACTTTCAAGTGAATAAATGAATCTTTAAAAAAAAAATGAGTCTGAGGGCCGACACTGTGGCTCAGCGGGTTAACACCCTGGCCTAAAGCGCCGGCATCCCATATGGGTGCCAGTTTGAGACCCAGCTGCTCCACTTCCCATCCAGCTCTCTGCTGTGGCCTGGGAGGGCAGTGGAGGATGGCCCAAGCGCTTGGGTCCCTGCCCCCGTGTGGGAGCCCGGGAAGAAGTTCCTGGCTCCTGGCTTCGGATCAGCTCAGGTCCAGCTACTGTGGTCATTTGGGGAGTGAACCAGCAGATGGAAGATGGCTCTCTCTCTCTCTATCTCCACCTTTCTCTGAAACTCTTTCAGAATACATCTTAAAATAAATAAATGAAAAAGAGTAATTATGGGGGCTCGAGCTGCGAGCCCGTGAATGGAGCATGGATTCCAGAACCGTGGTCGGCCCCTCCCCTGGGGGCTCCGCTTTCTTCCAGAACAACTCCCCGCCATGCTGTGGGTGACGTCAGCGAGCCCACTGATGAGCTTCGGAGGAGACAGGTGGAGGAAGGCTTCCGCTCTCCTTCTCACACCCATGCTGGGTGCCCAGGGAGCACACACAGGCCCCTGCACAGCCCGGCTCCCCTGGGCCTCCCAGAGCCCCTGCCCTAAGGCAGCTCCCCTCGCCTCATCTCTAACCCACAGACTTCCCAGCCAACCCACATCCCCAGGATTAGCCGCTTCAAGCAGCAGCGCTTGTTTTGGTTATTTACTTATTTAATGACTTTTACCCACTATGCCACAATGCCCACCCCTGTTCCTGCTTTAAAAAAGAAAAAGAGAGGGGCCGGTGCCGTGGCTCATTTGGCTAATCCTCTGCCTGCGGCGCCGGCATCCCATATGGGAGCCAGGTTCTAGTCCCGGTTGCTCCTCTTCCAGTCCAGCTCTCTGCTGTGGCCCGGGAGTGCAGTGGAGGATGGCCCAAGTGCTTGGGCCCTGCACCCGCATGGGAGACCAGGAGAAGCACCTGGCTCCTGGCTTCGGATCAGCGCAGTGCACTGGCCGCAGCGGCCATTGGGGGGTGAACCAACGGAAAAGGAAGACCTTTCTCTCTGTCTGTCTCTCTCTCTCTCTCTCACTGTCTAACTCTGCCTGTCAAAAAAAAAAAATTATAAGAGAGAGAGAGAGAAGGAGAGGTCTTCCATCTGCTGGTTCACTCCCCAAATGGCCACAGTGGCCTACGCTGGGCCAGGCTAAAGCCAGGAGCTTGTTTCAGGTCTCCCACTCGGGTGCAGGGGTCCAAGGACCTGGGCCACCCTCTGCTGCTTTCCCAGGCCATCAGCAGGGAGCTGAATCGGAAGTGGAGCAGCTGGGACTTGAACCAGTGCCTGTATGGGATGCCGGCGCTGCAGACCATGGTGTTAACCCGCTGCGCCACGGCGCTGGCCCTTCTGCTTGTTCTGACGGCCCGGGCCTTCTTCCCGTCTTTGCAGGTGGAGTAAACTGTGAGAAGGCCATTTTCCCGGGGACTGGGGGTGCAATGGAAACCTTGCTCTCCCCTCTGCTGCCCGGGGCACAAAGGCCCAGGGCTCTGCCCACCCTTGGAGTGTGTCCCTGTTCTCTGGGTCCCTGTGTCCTCTGTGTTTGGCCTCGGCCTCTCCAGCCTGGGCTGCCCCACACGGCGGGGGCCGGACACTGAGACTGGACTTCTCAGCCCATGATGCTCAGGTGCTGCCCACAGCTGCCCGTGCTCACTGCAGACCACAGGTGTGACCCCTGGGAACCCGATTTGAGGAAGAGGTTCCCTCCTGTCCATCAGGGCCCCTGGCATGAGGGGGAAAAGCCCCGTGTGTCCTCACCGGCCAGCCAGAAGGCACAGTGCACTGCACCAGCCGCTCCCCGCCCTGGCAAGCTGCAGCCACCCCTTTCGTGGGACCCGACCCCTTCTCCCTCCATCCCCCCCCCACCGAAGCTCACCGCACTGTTCTCAAAGTTCTCCATCTGAGAGTCTTGGTGCCTATTTGCACATAGTTTTTAAATATTAATATTTAAAATGTAATTAAAATATTTAAACCCATCTTAATACCAAGGGACACAAAGGAGAGGCGTCTGTCGGCATAATGCACTCGGCAGGAAAGAGAAGATCCTGCGGCCCGGTGCGCGCCCTGGGACCACAGGCGCCCATGCGGACCCCCTGCACGGGCCGCAGCGGCCCGAGTTCCTGCCTGTGGCTTTAGCCTGGCCCGGCCCTGGCTGTTGCCTGGATGTGAACAGCAAACGGATGCTCTCTCTCACTCTCTCTTGCTCTCTCCCTCCATCGCTCTGCTTTCAAATTAAATCCTTAAAAAAATGCGAAGCACTGCAACCAGAGAGTGGGAGGACGGTAGTGGTCCCCACAGCCGGTGGCAAGTCAGACACGAGGCTTCCTAGGCAGAGTTTGGCAACCGCGAACAAAACTTCTACCACCTCTAGGGGCTGGCCCCGTGGCGCATCAGGTAAAGCCGAAGCCTGCAATGTCCACATCCCACATGGGCACTGGTTCCAGTGCCGGCCGCTCCACTTCCACTTCTGATCCAGCTCCCTGCTGATGGCCCGGGAAAGCAGGGAAGAACGCCCACGTGCTCGGGCCCCTGCACCCACGTGGGAGACCCTGATGAGGATCCTGGCTCCTGGCTTCAGCCTGACCCAGCCCTGGCCATTGGGGCCATCTGGGGAGTGAACCAGCGGATGGAAGGCTGACCTCTCTCCTTCTCTCTCTGTCTCCCCCTCTGTCTCTGTAACTCTTTCAAATAAATAAATGAATTAACTAACTAAATAAAAATGGATTAATCACCAAAGCAAAGCAAACCAACTAGGCAGCCTCGCACCATGTTTTCCAGAGTGGGTTCCACACGGAGAGCCTGGGGTCTCTGCGCCTCCCCCCACCCCACCTGGGGTGGGGAGCAGAGGTTGGGGGAGGGCTCCTGAGCCGGCACCCAGGCAGCTCCCGGTGCCAAGCAGATGGGCGCCTTCGGGCCGAGGCAGGTGAGGCCCAAAGGGGACCCGCGCTTCCCCTCGCTGCGCCTGCTGTTTGTTTTCCTGAGAGGAGCCCCGGCACTTCTGTGCCTCTGTTTTAAAATTAACTTTAAATTATATATTGATGCCAGCCCTGTGAAATTTAGCAAACAGTGCATTGCATTTAAATAAATTATAATAATCAAGCGCCGGTGTTTGAACTAAAGCTTTTTCCTGCACGATTTGACTGAATACTGTAAAAACCTCATTAATTTGTGTGGCACTAATTTGTAATTTGTGATGAAGCAGAGGCAGGGGGTGGGGAGGAGGCGGCGAGGTTGTGCTTTGAGCCGAGAGCGCTTTCCAAGCCCGCGCAAATCTCTCCTGTAAACACGGAGGCAGGGGGCTGGCTCGAAATACTTAAGAAAATAAACTTTTCAAATACCTTTTAGAAGCATCATTTACATGCATACAATTTATATGCTAATTGCACATCATTCCAGTCTATTCACTAAAGCCATTCCCTTGAGAACCAAAACAGGGCTTTTTTCGGGCAGAAAGGGGCGGGCGGAGGCCTGGGTTATATCTTCCCCGGTTAGCCGCGGGTCCTCGCAGGTGGGTGGGCTTGAACCCGGAGGTGGACCCGTGCCCCCGCGCGTGGATGCACCAAGGGCCTGGAGACAGCGTGAACACTCAGGATGAGAACGCCAGGAGCCGCGTTCCAGATGTTGCTACAATGTAACCTACCTGGTAATTACATTTTCCAGGAACTTGACCCTCGTATGAAGTATGGCTGACACCCTCCTACCCCGTGCAAGCTCTAAAGTCTCAAGCAATTTGCAGCCCAGGTCAGATGCCCAGGCGGGTGGAGGGCGCGGCCTGGGTGCCCAGCGGGGCGTGGGAGGGGCCTGGGTGTCCAGCGGGGGGCGGGGGGGCGGGGCCTGGGTGCCCAGCAGGTGTGGGTCAGAATCGCTAGGGGTTGGGCGGGGCGCGGCCTGGGTGTCCAGCAGGTGTGGGTCAGATGCCCAGGCGGGTGGAGGGCGCGGCCTAGGTGCCCAGCGGGGGGGCGGGAGGGGCCTGGGTGCCCAGCGGGGGGTGGGTGGGCGGGGCCGGGGTGCCCAGCAGGTGTGGGTCAGAACCGCTGGGGGGTGGGCGGGCGGGGCCTGGGTGCCCAGCGGGGGGGTGGGAGGGGCCTGGGTGTCCAGCCGGGGGGGGGAGGGGGGCGGGAGGGCGGGGCCTGGGTGCCCAGCGGGGGGGCGTGGGCGGTGCCGGGGTGCCCAGCGGGGGTGGGCGGGCGGGGCCTGGGTGCCCAGCGGGGGGGTGGGCGGGGCCTGGGTGCCCAGCAGGGGGTGGGTGGGAGGGGCGGGGTGCCCAGCGGGGGGTGGGTGGGCGCGGCCTGGTGCCCAGGGGGGTGGGTGGGCGGGAGGGGCCGGGGTGCCCAGCGGGGGGTGGGTGGGCGGGGCCGGGGTGCCCAGCAGGTGTGGGTCAGAACCGCTGGGGGGTGGGCGGGCGGGGCCTGGGTGCCCAGCGGGGGGGTGGGAGGGGCCTGGGTGTCCAGCGGGGGGGGGGGGAGGGCGGGGCCTGGGTGCCCAGCGGGGGGGCGTGGGGGGGCCTGGGTGCCCAGCGGGGGGGCGTGGGCGGGGCCTGGGTGCCCAGGGGGGTGGGTGGGCGGGAGGGGCCGGGGTGCCCGGCGGGTGTTGGTCAGAAACGCTTGGGGGGAGGGCGGGGCCGGGGTGAGGGGTGGGCGGGGCCGGGGTGCCCAGCGGGTGTCGGTCAGAACCGCTGGAGGGGTGGGCGGGGCGCAGCCTGGGTGTCCAGCAGGTGTGGGTCAGATGCCCAGGCAGGTGGAGGGCGCGGCCTGGGTGTCCAGCGGGTGTGGGTTAGAACCGCTGGGGGGCGGGCCCTGGAGGCTCTGCCCCGCCCCCAGTCCCGCCAATCTCCGGGCTCTGAATGACAGCGCAGGTGTCCGGATGCGGAGGCGGGAAGCCGGGGCGGAGGCGACTTCCCTGGAGGAGCCGGCAGTCCGCCGAGGTGTTTACCTCGCTGCTTGGGTCAGGAAATCAGCCCACCAGCGCGCACAGCCAGCCTCCCTGCGCGTGCACGGGGAGCTGCGCGTGCGCGCGAGGCGCGCGCTCAGTCTGACGCAGCATAATTGCTCTCATGTGAAATATAATTAATGAAGAGCACGCCTCAGATGTGTGGGCTCGCAAGGCAAACAGCGCCATCCTTATTGTGCCTTCAAGGTTAGAATGATGATGGCACTTGTAATTTTATTATAATTACCCGTAATGAGGCTCCGCACACGTGGTGCCGTGGACATGCTTTCGACAATGGAAGTTTCAAAAACGCCTCATTAAGTGTTTTAGTGCATATTTATGCGATTTTCCCGCTGCCGCCCGGTTTGGTGGCAGCACAGCCCATGTAAAGGCATATGTACATATTTTAATAAAAAATACTACCATTACAGATCATAAAATCATTACAATGAATAGATATTAAGGTGTCACAGCTGTGTAACCCGTTCTTTTTATGTACTCCCGTGCCGAATTGTTTTATGACCTATCATAAACCTATTAAACTACCGATAATAAAGGATTGTAATTAGTGAGCAAGCCTTGTTGCTTAGTGAGCTGAGACAGTCATCCTCACTCTGAATTTTATTGAGTAATCAAGACGAAACCTTCAGCAATGTCAAATACCGGGCTGAGAAGCGGGGCCTCCTGGGGCCCGGCCCCCTCCCCGGCTCTGCCCTGGGCTTTGTTTCCTGGGAGAGGCTCTGCTTGTGTCTGCTTGGCTCCCCCTGGTTTTATTTTGTCTGTAAACACGGGCCAGCCGGGAGCATTCCAGAAGGCACAGCTGGGCCCACGTGAGTGAGCTCAGACAATTTGGCCCTGCCCTGCGTGCGGGCGCCCCGGGGTGCTGGGTGTCCAACACACGGGTGCTGGCCTCGGGCTGACATGGCCACGGCCACCACGGTGGGCGCCGGGCCGCGGGGCCGAGCCAGGAGCCGGGAGAGAGCAGAGCCATCTCAAGACCTCTTCAGCCCTCACGTCCTGGTCCTCCGTGGAACGTGAACACGGCCCCCGGAGCCCCAGATCCACGCCGTCCCCTGCCCCGGCTCCCTGCACTGCCATGCCCAGGCCGCTGCAGGCTCCTGCGGAGCTTGCAAACTGGAGACACAGCCTCAGCCGCCCCGCCTTCCCCGCGTGTCCCGCAAAGCCAAGCCTCCGTCTTGGGGGGGGGGGGGGGCTCCCTGGGGTTTTTACAGCCTTGAACTGAGCGAGAGGGAACCCGTGCTAACCGACAGCCGGCGTCCACTCCTGGGACCCAGGCACACACACACCAGGAGCAAGGCGAGCGGACAGGCCAGGCAGGGTTTACAGGAGATGCACGGGGCTGGGGAACAGGAGGCACAGTGGATTCCGCGTGCGTCCGAATCTCTGTCCAGCCCTGGGCAGGGCTGGAGTTGGAGCAGGAGGAATCCCGACTGTCATTCACCCTTCTCACGAATACAGTGCGTGCGCTCTCGCGTACACCGCGTTCTCGGGGGGACTATGATCAGAAAGAAGTGGCGCCTGTGTCCCTGAGAGTCTGCGTGGCCGTGTGGTTTTCCCTCTCCTGAGATCCCCCTGGAACCCAGGGCCCCGGCCCGGCTGCCTTCTCCAGCGAACCACAGACGGCTCAGCTGTTCATTTTATGTTATCCTGCGCGCAGCCTGAGCACCCAGGCTCAGCGCGAGAGCTGCAGTCACGGATCAGGCTTTCTTCCTTAAAATTTATTTGTTTATTTGAAAGGCAGAGTTAGAGAGGCCGAGGCCGAGGCTGAGGGAAAGAGAGAGAGAGAGAGAGAGAGAGAGAGAGAGAGAGGTCTTCCATCTGCTGGTTCACTCCCCAGATGGCTGCAACCGCTGGAGCTGGGTCAATCCGAAGCCAGGAGCCAGGAGCTTCTTCCGGGTCTCCCACACAGGTGCAGGGGCCCATCTCCCACTGCTTTTCCAGTCCACAGCAGAGAACTGGATCAGAAGAGGAGCAGCCGGGACTCAAACCGGTGCCCATATAGGATGCCGGCACTGAAGGCGTAGCTTTACCCACTACACCACAGCGCCTGTGGATCAGGTTTTAAGCTACAGGAGGAGAGTGGAGCTGCCACGTGGCCTGGTGGAGGTACCAGCCCTAAGCTGACAAGTAATTAAACCGGCATGTCTGTAGCAAATGTCATCTCTCATTTCTGTGCAACTTGGATGTGAACCAAAAACAGGGAAGCCAAAGGAGGACCAGGGAGATCTGGGTGAGGCTTCGCCCTCGTGGGCCGCCCTGCTGGGCAGTTCTCTGGACTCACAGCCGGATCAGAAGGGTCAGAGACCCTGTCACCACGCCAGCAGCGGGAGAAGCACAGTGAGTGAGCGTGCCTCTGAACGGGGACAATGCAATGCCTCTTAACAGGGCTGGGCCGCTCGCCTGCTCCGTGATGACGTCATAGCTGCCTTCCTGGGAGGAGGGGTGGGGGCAGAGAGGGGGCTGGGGTCCACCTCCGCCAGCCAGCCAGCACCCACCCCCACTGAGGCAGCTCCCTGCGGCTCCCTCTCGCACCCCCTCTGGCACTGCACAGTCTGTGACCTGGAGAGGTCTCTGGCTGCCTGCAGGCCTGCTGTGGGCCCGACCCGGCAGCCTGAGCCGCTTTCCCGCAGGGACTGGGGTGTGGGATGCATGTGGAAATCGGGCTTGGGGGGCCCTGGCCCCAAGAGAAACAGGCCGCAGGGCCTTCCGGGAGGAGGAGAGCCCCAGGTTAGGCCACTGCTCTCGGGGGAGGGAGACTGGGGGTCCAGGTGCCATTCATGAGTAGGGCCCCCCCCACACACACACGTGCAACACAGACCCCCACGGCCGCCGCACGTTTGACATCTCTGTACGCCGGCTTCAGAACGACACACACAGCAAATGAGCATTCGCGTCTGTCTCCTGGCAGGAGGATTGGAGATCTGTGTGTGAAACTTGGAGCCCTTGTCATCAAGGCCATCAGAATCCTGAAATGCGTGGAGCCACAGCCTGGCTTCCTTAGGGATCTAATCGCAAAACCTCTAATTTTTTCCCTTTTACAACCTCTTAATATTTCCATAGTCTTTTCTCTGCAGATGGACTCTAAGCTGTGTTAATTCCCAAGTAGTTAAACTTGGAATTCCGTGCCAATCCCGGCAACACGGACCCGGGGCCGGGGCCCCTGCGCACATTCTGTTTATTTTTCTCCTAATGAAAAGTGTGACAAGCAAATAATTAGACTGAAAAGCAGGCATAAATTAGAGTCTGCGGCTCCGAGAGAGCGCGTTTGAAGGCTGCGTGCTAAATGATCTCTGCCCGGACTGTGTGCGTCTCTTCTGTGAGGCGGCTAGCCTCTCCCATCACGCGGAATGTTTGATGTCGCTCGGCATAACAAATTGTTTGTGTTGGATTCGTCGCCGTGAATTCCCCTTCTCCTTCGGGTTTCCACAGAGCGAGCCCTGGCTCTCGGCACATTGTGGAGACGCAGATCCGAGACCTTCCACCCACAACAAAGGGCAGCAAGTGGCCAGCCCGGTTGCATTGTCCTTTGAGCGGCCAGTCCTGTGCAGACAGCAGTAAGTGACAGTTAATTACAAATTACACTCTGGTGGGGGCGAGCCAGGCCCCAGGGCACTCACCTGCCTGCCAGGGACCCCAGACACAGGCTGGGTGCTGCACAAGTTTGCAACAAGCTGCTCAACACAAAAGCTTATTGGATTACAGAGATTTAGGGGGATGCGGGCGGGAGGGGCGCGGGACCTCGGAGCACAGAGCTGCTGAGGGAGGGGCCGGGTGGTGGGCTGCCGCTGCAGACCCCGCCCGCCCACTGCAGGTCCAGTTTCAGTCGCTCCATCGCGGGTTCAGGCTGTGAGCGCGTCTCGAAAGTCAGATTCACCGCCGTCTGCGGGCCACTGGTCCACGGCCCGACCGTGTTTTACGTATTTGTTGTTTAAACAGGAATGAGTCCAGCTTTAACTTGATGCATTGGCAAAAACAAGACGATGTCGGAAATCAGTAATGTCACCTCGGGGCACTGAGAAGACCCTGGCTGCTGTACGCACTGGAGCAGTTTCTTCTCACTGGGTGGAGCTAAATGCTTCTTGTTAAAGACAAAACACCCGCGGTCTGACACTGAGCTCATTATGCGTGTTAGAGACACGCCAGCCAAGGCCGCGCCCCTCGATGGAGCCCAGGAAGGGTGGGCTGGGGAGAAGTCACGCCTCCACTTAGAGCCCACTAAAACTTGGAAACAAACTGGTGGGCAGCCTCAGGGGGACAGTCTCCGTCGTGGGTGGGGGGTAACCGCGCAGGGCCCTGGGGCCTCCTCCCTCCCAGGGGATTCAACTTCCCCGTGCTCCAGGAGGCAGGCAGGGCGAGCAGGTAGCACCCACTCCCTCACCTGCTCCCTGCTCCGACCCTCCTCCCCAAGGCAGGTTTGCACACCGCCTACCTTCTCACCAGGGACGGGGTGGGGGTGGGGGGGCGGCTGGGCCTGTAAAAGGAATTCCTGTTCAAGTCAGCTGTGACCCTCCAGGCCCAGGGGAACCTGCCCTGCCTCCGGGAGAGACAAAAGCCCTGCCGAGGTGAGTTTTTGTGGTCCCTCTCCCCTTTGGAAGGAATTCCTGGCAGTTTCAATCAGCAGTCCCGACCAGGGAGAAGTTCAGAGACCTGGTTGAGGTCCTGGGGGTGTTCTGGAAAGATCTGACAGTCAGGCTGCTTCTTGGAGATGCTGGGGTGTGGGCAGCACAGGGCCCTCTGGCTTCCGGATGTGCTGGGAAGGACACCCCCAGATTAGATGGCCAACAGCTGCCTGTCCCGTGGCCTTATCAGTGGCTGGCGACGCTGACGGCACTGACAGGGACATTTGAGATCCCTGTGTGAGCAGGTGGGGAGCGATGTGGCCCCCCTGCCCAGCCAGGGAGCGGGGACACTTAACCCTGTGAGCCCCGGCTCCTGCTGTCAGGGGCAGAAGCCGGCAGGACCGTGAGTCCGCAGGGGCCACAGGGGCCGCAGGAGCTGCCCTGCTGACAGGCGCGCGCTGGGCGCCTTCTGACACCGTTTAAACTGCATCCTGACAGGAATGGCAGACCAGGCCTTGGGGATGCTCGCTGTGGGCCACCGAGGAGCCACCACTCGGCTCCGGAAGCCGGGGAAGGCAGGGGCCCCTCTGCTCGGCCCCGGTGTGCGATGGACAAGGCAGAGGCTTTCCAGGGTCTGCGTGCAGGACGCTGGTGTTGCCCGTGGGCTACGTACGCATTTTGGTTCTGCTGTGAATGTTGAACCATCTCGTAGATTTGCGTTTACATCCTTAATAGACAGATGGTGAGACTCTAGGCTTGAGGAATGCTGTTGGATGCCACGCATCGTCCAGGAGAAGCTAAGTGTGTAAGTGGCAGTGGTAAGGTGTGCTGGGGCCAGCGTCGTGGCACAGTGGGTTAACCCAATGCTTGCAGTGCGTGCACCCCATGCCCCCGGCATCAGTGGAGTCCCGGCTGCTCCACCTCCTATCCCGGCTCCCTGCTGATGGCCTGGGAAAGCAGCAGAAGGTGGCCAAGTCCTTGGGCCGCTGCACCCACATGGGAGACCCAGATGGAGCTCCTGGCTCCTGGCTTCTGTCTGGCCCAGGGCTGGCTGTGGCAGCCATTTGGGGAGTGAACCAACGTATGGAAGATCTCTCTTTCTTTCTCTGTCTCTGTCACTCTGCCTTTCAAATAAATAAAATAAATATAATGATTTACTTATTTTTATTTATTTGAAAGGCAGAGTGACAGAGGGAAAGAGATCTTCCACCTGCTGGTTACTCCCCAAATGGCTGCCCAAATGGCCAGACGGGAACCAGGAGCCAGGAGCTTCCTCCAGGTCTCCCTTGTGGGTGCAGAGGCTCAAGGACTGGGACCATGTTCTGCTGCTTTTCCAGGCCATTAGTAGGGAGCTGGATTGGAACTGGAGCAGGCGGGACTCGAACCAGCGCCCACATGGGAAGCCAGCATCACAGGGAGCAGCTTTACCTGCTACACTGCAATGCCAGCTCAATAATCTTTTTTTAAAAATGTATGTGTGGGCCAGCACCACGGCTCACTAGGCTAATCCTCCACCTGCGGCGCTGGCACCCCGGGTTCTAGTCCCGGTTGGGGCACCGGTTCTGTCCCGGTTGCCCCTCTTCCAGGCCAGCTCTCTGCTGTGGCCAGGGAGTGCAGTGGAGGATGGCCCAAGTGCCTGGGCCCTGCACCCCATGGGAGACCAGGAGAAGCACCTGGCTCCTGGCTTCGGATTGGCACAGCGCAGGCCGTAGTGGCCATTTGGGGAGTGAACCAAGGGAAGGGAGACCTTTCTCTGTCTCTCTCTCTCACTGTCTAACTCTGCCTGCCAAAAAAAAAGTATGTGTATTGACTTTATTAACTTATTTATTTGAGAAGCAGAGAGAAAGAGAAATAGAGCTCTCATCCGTGGTTCTCTCCCCAGACACCCATAAGGCCAGCCCTGGGCCTGGCTGGAGCCAGTAACCTGGACCTCAGCTGCGGTCCCCCACGGGGGTGCAGGAACCCGAGCCATCACTGCCAGCTCCCTGCTCGCACTGGCAGGAGGCTGGGACCCACCCCAGGCTTGCTCATCCCAGCTAGACACCCACCCAGAAGCACGCCAGGATGCGGCTTTAACCGCGGAGTGGAGCGGACATCCCTGTGGAAGTTGGTGGCTCTGGGGAGAAGCGACTTTGCGGCGTGCCATCTCAGAGTCTCGCTTCTGACTTTCCTAGGCTGTTTCTTGTTATTCTTGCTTTCTCTCAGGTTAAGTCACAACAAGCTTATCTTGGGCTAAAAGAGAAAAGAAGCCAATTGAATAGTAATATGGTTCTTTCATATATATGCAAGAAAAAGATCTTTTCACACGTTGATGAAATTATCATAAATTTGAATACTAATGAGTCGGTAGGCACTGGTCAGGAATACCAAGGCCGCACTCACAGAAAGTCGGCCGGGAGCTGGATCTGATTCCCAGGCCTGATTCTGCTGCAGGAGAAGCTCACGTGAGGGTGGGGGACAATAAGTCTGCATCATTAACCAGTGTTCCCCAAATCAGAAAACCCAGGCCAAGCAAAATCTATGGCAGTGCTGGGCTGGTGCTCCCGGGTGCAGGGCGGAGCCCAACACAGGGCGCTGGGTGGGGGCCCAGGCTTGCGGCCACTCCTGCGGCCCCTGTGGTGCAGCACTGGGCTGGGGAGTCTTGGCATGGATCCAGTCGCAGCCGGACAGTGGCTCCAGGACTTGAAGACGCGTCTCTATAGTCTTGAGTATAAAGCAACCAGCCAGCTGACGTGCACTGTGCACCTGTCGCGTGTGCTTGTGGTGGACCTCGGGCCCAGTACTCCAGGGATCCACCCCCTGCACACGTGTTCCTGGGTGCTGCTCAGATGTGCACAGACGGTTTGCTGTTCTGGGGCGTTAGGAGCAATCTCACATTCTTGCGTCGATATGCAACACGTCACGCATTAGCACCTGAGTCTTAGTCCCGGGGAAGCGCTGGCCCCAGGCTCCGGGCCTCCGTCTGTGACTGCGGGGCGCAGGGGCCATGGCGACCCGAAGCCTTCCCGGTGGGGAGCAGCCACAGCTTCTTAGCCAGCTCTGCTCCCTGCCCGCCGCTGTCCCGCCACACAGAGTCGCCCTTCACTTGCCTGACCTTGGAGTTCAGTAACGCTAACGCAGGAAAAATATTTTAGATTCCGTCTTGGTAAAAAACAGAAAATTAGGTCCCACATCATAAAATATAAACATGTTGTGGAAAAGTAACGGACATCAAAGATTATGATTTCATGTGTTTGAATGTCTTAAGCCATTCTCCATGATCTGCAGTGTTTTCATGTACTTTTTAAAAAATTACGGCACCGACCATACAGCCACATACACAGAGCAGAAGCACGCGACCCAGAGAGAAGGCAAAGGAGTGAGACAGAACACGGAACACGGTGGCAAAGTGTCACGGAGACAGGCCCCAGGGGGCCTCGGGCACCAGAGCTTTGGCGTCAGCGGCTCCGCTGGGATGGAGCACTCAGGTGCGCCCCTCAAGTTCAGGTTGTTAGGCCACTCGGTCAGCAGAAAAGCTGAGCCAAGAGTGGACAGAATTGACCTTGACCTGAGCAATCCCGAGCTGGAACGGCAGCCCAGGGTCCTAGAGGCACAGCCAGGCCTGCGTGCAGCGAGGCCCGCGCTCAGCACGCGCGTGAAGGCAGTCGCAGCGAGGCCCGCGCTCAGCACGCGCGTGAAGGCAGTGTGCTGTTTCCGGCGCTGTCCTACCAGCACCTGCTGAGACGTGAGAGCAGCTCGGTCCCCGTCCACATTAGAGGGACAAAATCTGCTGGACAGGAGAGCCCACTGCTCATCCGCAGTGCAGGAAGCAGGTGCAAGAGAGGCAAGAGGGAAGAGTGGGGGTGGGGCCACAAGGCGCCCGTCTCCACCCCAGCAGCCACGGAAGGATGCAGGTGGAGCCAGGCTCCCTCCAGGCCCCCGCAGGTATGGCAGTCCTGGTGAGGGGGTGCCTGGGGAAGAGGAGCTGCGTGTTTGCCTTCTGAGCAGGGACTCGAGGCAACTCTGCCAGTCTGCCCCAGACCCAGGGTGGCCCCAGACCCACCTCCAGCAACGCCGTTGTCCACGGGATCCACACATCCGACCACGACCCACACGAGGAGCTGGGCAGGGGTCCCTTCACCCATGTACCCAGGAGCCTGGGAGTCACCTGCAACCTCGTGTGTTGAGGCGCCCCAGGGACAGCCGGTGAGCACCGTGAGAGTGGGAATGGTTTAGAACTGACGCTTATGGGGCCGGCGCTGTGGCGTAGCGGGTAAAGCTGCGGTCTGTCATGCCAGCATGCCATATGGGTGCTGGTTCGATCCTGGCTGCTCCACTTCTGATCAGCCCCGGGGGCATGGCGGTGCTGCGGGCTAGCCTCGACACCTGGAGAGCCTGCCCGGAGGCCCCAGGTGGCAGGACCCCAAGGTTCTGCAGGGTCAAGCCAGGTGCTGCCAGCATCCTACAGAAGAGGCTTGGAGACAGCAAGGGGACCCACGAGGAGGCCCCCAAGTCCCCTCCTGGCCACACGCATGGCGCCAGTGAGGAAGTGGCAGTGGCGGTGAGGAGCCAAGCTGTTCTGTGTGCTCACCGCTCCTCTAAGGAGCCTGCTTCAGGGACTCCACAGCAGGAGAGACCCACACCCCACCCCCGGGCGTGACGCGGGGCTCAGAGCAACCTCCAAGACCACGCGGACCGGGACGTGGGAAACCCACGGTCAGCCTCTGAGGTGTGGGAATCGTGTGTTCAAATGTTGACTTGTTTATCTCCATCCTCTAGAAAGGTGGGGCAGTGTGTGTGTGCGTGTGGGGGGAGAGAGAGAGAGAGAGAGAGCATCTTCCAGCTGCTGGTTCACTTTCCAAAGGCCTACATGGCCAGGGCTGGACCAGACTGAAGCCAGGAGTCCCGCATGGGTGGCGGGGGCCCAGGCACTTCAGCCATCATCTGCTGCTTCTAAGGCACCTTAGCAGAGGGTGTGGGGAGTGGTGTGCCCTGGACTCGAATGGGTGCTCTCATGGGACGCGGGCGTCACAAGTGGCCGCTCAACCATGGGCTATGCATGACACCCGCCTGCACTCGGCTCTAGCCCCACCCCTGCTGTGAGGATGCAGGTGGTCCTGGTGCCTGGGGTCCTGAGGCCCCAGTGCTGCTCCTTCCCTACCATCTGGGGGTGACCCCGAGGAAGGCGCCCAAGGCCGGCAGGACAACCCTGGTGATGCCCAGGCCTGTGCACGGCTCACCGACGTCATCCCCACCCTGAGTCATCACTGGCCGGAGACCCAGCTGGATGACAGGGGGACGGGGACAGCAACATCACACTGATTCAGAGGTGGGGGTAGGGAGCACCCCGCTGCCATTGGAGCAAAGAAACTGCACTGTGAACCCTGGGCTTGTCCGAGGGCTCCTGGGGTCAGCGCACCCGGACTCTGTCCTGCTGTCCGACCCCCGGGGGCCACCGCACCTCCTGTGAGCAGAGCCCACGCCAGGATTGCATCCCAAGGTGCCTTTTCCAGGCAGGGTCCCACCTGCTCCGTGCAGGATACCACGTGGTGAGCAGGGGCTGGGGGCAGGGCGCCCGTGGCTGGGGGACCCCAGGCCGCCAGCATCGCTGCATGAGAGCCGCCCTGGCATGCGGCTGAAGCCCGCAATGGCTTGCGTGAGCCGCTGACCGTCACTCTCAACGTCGCAACTCATGGGGCACCTTCGGGAGATAAAACGCAATGACACAGACACGGGAGGAGGCTAACGGCAGGCACTGTTTCCAGGCTCTCGTCAGTCTGTTGTCACTGCCACGGCCCCGTGTGAAACTTTCCGGAAACAAGGCCCCAGCACACAGATAATCAATAATGGGATCAGGAGATGTTATCCTAGGAGGAGCGGCTGCCTGCTTTGTTTGTGGAAGGTTGCTTCGCCCGGCTGCTTGTCAGGGACCTGCAGGGCTTGACTGAGTGCCCAGAGATAAGACCACAGCAGTGGGGGGACAGGGGAGGGGACAGAGGAGGGGACAGGCCCCGGCAGCAAAGCTCAGGAACTCAAGGGGCCTGTCCCCGGGCTGTGGCTGCCCCAGGCCGTGTGTATCCCCGGAACACTCTGCTGCTGTCAGGACAGGAGGCCCACGAGGAAGAGCAGAGGGCCCTTTGGGTGGCCCAAGCCCGGGTGCCCTGCAGGGTGCCAGAGCCATTCTCCTTCTGCGTGACGGTGGACACACACTGAGGTCACCCTCACATACCCTGCGTGGCCACGGGGACTCCCGCACCCCCTGTGCAGGAGCCCAGGCACCCCAGCGTCTCCCCTCGGACAGCAGGTGCACCACAGCCCCTGCTCTCCCCTCCGGCACAGGTACCTGCTTTCTGCACACAGCGGGCGCAGCCCCGCCCAGGTGTGACGGCTCACGCTGGTCCTCTGTACAGCAGCAGGTACCCCACGGCCTCTCAGTGCAACGTGGAGCACGTTCCAGGCACACCACGTCCCCTTGGTGCAATGCCGGGTGACGGATGTAGTTACAGCCCCTCTGGGAGGCGAATGGGAGGCACTGCCCCCACTCCTCCTACGTGGGGTGGGCGTCGGGCCCAGCAGTGAGGACGCCACTCAGGACAGCCACATCCCACATCTGGGTGCCTGGCTCAGCTCCTGGCTCCAGCACCCCGGGAGACAGTAAGTGGTGGCTCAAACTCTCTCGTCCCTGCCACCCACACGGGAGGCCTGGATAGGTGCCAGGCTCCTGGCTCCACGCTGGCTCAGCCCTGGCTGTTGTGGGTATTTGAGGAGTGAACCAGTGCATGGAAGCTTTCTCTGTATGTCTCCTTGTCTCTCATTCAAATAAAAGAAGAAGGAGCAGCAGGAGAGGGAACCGGGTGCCACTCAGCGCTGCTTCCGTAGGGACCGGCAGTGACTGCGGCAGCCCTGGCTCCCACCGCACCCCAGCCCGGCACGGAAGCCATAACACAGGGTGCCCAAAGCCACACTCAGAAACCGAGGCCGCGGCAAGCTTTTGCTGTTAAAATATAGCCGCGCCCACTCACTCCACCGCGCCCTTCCCCCGCCATTTCTGTGCAAGGTCGGTGACACAGCTGGGGTTCAGGAACCAGGACTTGGCTCCTCGGATAAGGACGCCTTTGGCCCCTTGAAGATCCTGTGACTGAAGTCAGCCAGGTACTGGGTGTTGCCTCGGTCGCCGCACGCAGGACGCAGGGCTAGATGTCCCCAGAGGCCCCCTCTTTTCTGGCGGGGACTCATGTCAGCCCACCTCCCCTGTCCAGCCTGCCCGTGCAGAAGCAGGCCATGGGGACACTGGGTTCAGAGGGGCCTGGCCCTGGCTGCGGTGCTGGGGTAAGATGGGGCACCAGGGAGGGGGAGGGGCAGAGGGGCCTGCGGCCAGGAGGGTGCCCCTCACCCCCCGCCCCCACCCCAGCCCCTCTTCTTGGGTTTCAGGAGCCCCCAGGGTCCCTCTGCAGAGTGTGCCCAGCTCTGAGAAAGAGACAGGCAGGCAGGGGAGACCCCTGGGCAAAGCAGGGAGAACACCCAAGCCACGCCCATGGGGACAAACCAGCCCACCCAGGACGAGGGGGCGTCGGGGAACAGGTCTGTTAGAAGAGGAGCGACAGAGAGAATAGAACGCTCTTTCGCAAACAGGGGTGGGGCAGACCCACACGGGAGTGGGTGCAGGAGTGGCTGAGGAGACCACGGCTGGCCCACGGCGGGGGCAGGGACCCCCGCAGCCGCCTCTCTCACTCCTGTGCTCTGCAGCCTCCCCGGAGGAACTCGTGCGAGGAGAGAAGACCCCGCACCTGGGGAATTGGAGCCCTCAGCCCCGGCCTCGAGGGTCAGGGCTCCGTTTCACGCAGGGTGCCTAATTACAGCCGCGTTTAAATTGAGCGCAGAAGAAAGATGGGTTCAAGTGCAAATTAATTTCAGATTATCACAACAAAGGCAGCCGGATCTCCACAGGCTCGCCAGCAAAACACTTCGCTGGGTCCCCAGGCCCCTCCCCTCCCCGATGTGCAACAAAGACCTTTCAGCTCGAATTAAGCTAAAGGGGCCAACAGCCCCCTGCCCACCTGGCTGAGTCTGCTTGGTTTGCACAGCGGGACGAGGCAAGCTCGCCTCCGAGACCAAGGGCAGGGTGCAGAGGGGGTCCCTGAGCCAGCGGGGGCCGGTTCCAGGAGGCCTGGGCCTGCAGCCCTCCCGCCCCGGCAGCCTGGGTAGCCCCGGCCGGCGCAGCTCCTGCGCTGAGCTCCAGCTCGGCTTTTGCAGACACCACCCTCGCGGCCTGTCCTGCGGAAAGGGGGGAAGCCGGCTGAGAACATTCCAGTCAAGCCTCATTACTTCCTCATTACCTTTGCGAAAGTGGAGGGAGCGAGCGGGGGTTTTATCTGGGGAGCGAGGCTGGGGCTGTCTGTGGCTTCCGTCTGGTTATTGCACAGCCGACCGTGGCGCGGGGCCGCTGTGGGACCCGAGTTCTCTCCCATTCCTCGGTAGCAATGATCCACTCATTAAGGTCTTTAAGGCAAATTACCGCCGCTTATCATTTTGTCAGCGGGCGGGTGGGGCCGGCTGGGCCGCTCCCCGCCCTGGGGCTCCGGAATTCTGCAGTGGTCGCCTCCCCCATGCGTGGTGGCCTCCACCTGGGAAAGGACATCAGCCCCCGAAGCCAACGCGCGGAGGCGCCACACGCGGATCCCCACCGCGCCCACTCCAGGCCCCTCTCCTCGCCGGGAGCTCACCAGGAGGGTCCCACCGGGGCCTGCAGGGCCTCTGCTGTCCCCTGGGCCTCTCTCCTTGGCCTCCCAGCTCTTGGCAGCGGTGGTGAGCCAAGGCCGACCCCTCCTAGTCCCAACCCCACCTCGGGACTCTCGCTGAGCCCAGAGCCAGGCCTGAGGCCCCGGGGACACCCACAGGGAACTGTGCAGCCAGGGCCCCCGCCGCCAGGCTCCTGGCTCCTCTGGTTTGAGAACGCGTCCTCTGGGCCGTGTCGCCGGCCTGGTCATCCGGCTCTTTTCCAGCCTGTGTTTTTGCAGATGTTTTTCCGTGGCACTAGTCCTCCCCAGCCTAGAAGTCCAGCCTCCCCACGGGTGCCCCAGGTTCTGCCTGGAGATGGAGGCATCTGGGACAAGGCCACCTCCCCTAGTGACCCCCTAATGGGACAGCACACAGCCGCACACCACGGGGACCCCTCTGGGCGCCCCTGGGCCCAGAGCAGGGAGAAAGCTCCCTGGGGGGGGGGGCGCAGAGCAGCTAGGGCTTTGCTCTGAGGTAAGGGTTCCCTCCTCCCACCCAGAGGGGAGGACCCCTGCCGGAGACCCTGGCTCTGGGCACCTGCACCAGCCTTGGGGGCCTGGGCTCCAGTAATGGAATTGAAAAGCCTTCTGAGTGACAGGAGCCAGACAAGGGTGAACTAACACTGCTGGGGTTCCAGGGGCCTGGGGCACACCCTGGTGCTGGGGCTGGGGTCCCCTTGGCTTCTGAGTCCTGGTTGGGGGAGGTGGCCTCAAGCACCCAGGCTGCTGAGGGGGCAGTGGATGGCGCTGGGGGCTGGTGCTGGGGGGGGCTGGTGCTGGGGGGATGGCACGGGGGGGCTGGTAATGGGGGGATGGCAGTGGGGGGATGGCAGGGGGAATGGTGATGAGGGGATGGTGCTGGGGGGATGGCACGGGGGGGGTGGTCCCGGGGGGATGGTGATGGGGGATGGCACAGGGGGGATGGTGCTGGGGGGATGGCACGGGGGGATGGTGATGGGGGGATGGCAGAGGGGGGATGGCACTGTGGGGGCTGGTGCTGGGGGGATGGCACTGGGGGTGGCACAGGGGGCTGGTGCTGGGGAGATGGTGTTGGAGGCTGGCACTGTGGGGGGATGGGCATAAGAGGGGAAGGGGCAGGTGGCGTCCAGGGACTGTTCCTATCTATCCTTGCTTCAGTGCGGCCCCTCTGGGTCTCATTGAGCAGGGAGGGGTCCTGTGTGCTCCTGGCCTGGGGAAGCCCTCACCAGGGACCCTCCATGTGCCCAGCTGACAAACAAGACCTGGATTTCTCAGGGCCCTGGAGCTGGGGCTCCAAGGTGCAGGCAGACTGTGGGTCTGGCATGGCACTGGCGGCGGTGTGCGGCGGTCCCCAGTTCCGAGACAGCATCTTCCGGCTGTGTCCTCTCACAGGAGCGGGGCCAGCGAGCTCGGGGGCCTCCTTGGCAAGGATCCCGCACTACCCGGAGACCTGATGGCACGCACCACGGCCTTGGGCTGCTTTCCACACGGGAATGCCGGAGGTCACGGCAGCACCGAGGCACAGAGGGCCGCGGAGGACCCAGTGGCACCAGGCTCTGCTCCAGCACAGCCCCTCAGGGTGGGCGGGGCCTGCCTGACAGAAGTGTCACCTCCCCGGAAGCTGTCCTCCAACGGTGCCCTCCGCTCCAAACCCGCCTCTCCACCTTGGCCCCAGAGCGAGTCTCAGCATCCTGCCGTCGGAGCAGCCACAATTCTGGGCTGAGTGCTGTCCCGGGGTCTCAGCCCGGAACCAGGCTCCTCGAGGGGCCACCCGTGAGGCCTCTGGGGCCAGGCCTCCCATCGCTGCAGGGCCTGTGGGGCAGGGGCAGGGGCAGGGGCGCCTCCTTCTAGGGCAGCCATCACTGCCCCAGCCAGGGCACCACATGCCTCCTCCCCTCCCCTTGGCCCCTGGGGGACCCGGCCTGGATGGCCACAGGGCATGGCTGAGCCACCTGAAGTGGGGTCCAGGGCAGCAGCTAGGACTCTGGATGCCCTCAGGCAGATGAGGAAGGGGGTTCTTGCTCTCCACTGGCCACCCCTCCTTGCCATGTGGGCACAGAAGAGAACATTTATGTATCTGTATCCATCTATCAATCATCCGTCAATCATCTATCATCTATCTACAATTTATCTATATCATCTAAGTCTAATCTATCCACCATCTAATCTATCTGTCGCCTATCACCTGTCTATAATCTATTTCTATCATCTATCTATCTTGTATATCCACCTATCATCTAATCTATCTATCCAGCACCTATCTATCTGTTGGAATGTGGCCCCTGTAACAATAATGAGGACAGCAGGCACCCCGGGTGACAGGTGCTTGGCCTGCAGGTCAAGGCAGACAGCAAGTGACAACTTACACCTTGTCTCTCACTGGCGGAAGGTCCCCAGTCTCCCCCACACAACAGTGACCAGAGACCCCAAGCAGAAAAATCACAGCTAGCGAAAAGGAGAGAGCCGTCTGAAATTAACACAGCCCAGAGAACTGACTTTAAGGGATGCAACGTGGGTTATCCTGCTTTCCATAACACTTTATCACTCTGTTCTCCAGAGTTCTGAACCCACGATTTGATCCGGTGAAGCTGTGCTCCTCTCACTGTGCAAACCTCGACGCCCAAGGAATGGCGCTGGGCTCCCAGCAGGAATCGTCAGCTGTCTATCATCTGTCCACCTGCGTATCATGTATCTGTCTGTCAGTGGAGAGGGCGGGACAGAGGAAGATAAGACTGAGAGGGAAAGAGGGAGCCAGGGCAGGGGAGGGGGGAGGGGCAGGGCGAGGGCTGTACCAGAGGAGCAACGGTGTTGAGGCACCAGCGTGCAGAGTGCCCAGTATTCCATTTTGGTGGCGCAGTCCATCTCCAGCGCACACTCCTGCTCTCAGAGTTCTTCACTTGCTTGCATTTTCTTCCTCCCCTTTGGGGGTCGGTGGCGAGCTCACTCTGCCGCCCACTCCCAATGGTCTTGCCCTTGTGTCCAGTCTGCCGGGGCGGCGCCGTGCACACTGAGGCTGAGCCTTCTCAAGTCAGTGGGGAGTGAACCACTGGAAGGCGGCTCTGCCCAGTGCACTGTCAGCGGTGTCATTGGGGGTCCATGCAGGCAACGCAAGGGAGCCAGCCCTCGCTTCAGCCGTCCCAGGACACCAGCGGGTTCTGTGTTTGTGGTTCTTCATCGGGATCAATCAAGACAGAAGTATGTGTTTTGACTCTGTGTGCTTTATCTAATCACTTCTATTAGATTTGCTGGAAGATAGATGAGTGTGTTTTGCTGGCATTTTGATTAATTGTTAGCATAATTTGAAGATTAATGACAGCTGCCTACTAGGTAGCAATTGGCCAGCATTTTGCTTGCCAGCCTTGTCCAGTGATCTCCAGTTTATTTGGGTTTTTAGAAGCGAAGGTTTGCCCCCAGCCTCTCTCCGTGCCCCCGGAGTTGGGAGCTGACAGAGAAGCTCGGTCTCATGGAGGCCTGCAGAACCAGCGCTGTGTCCTGCAAACCCCGGGGTCTTCCTTCCCGGAAAAGTGAAGCCGTCTGGGCATCCCCCGAGGGGTGCGCAAGGCACGAGGACTCGGCCACGTGTGGTGCGTGGGTTCACGTCTTGTATGAGAAGGAAGGGGAGGCCAGACAGATCACAGCAGGACGTGTGGACACACGGGAGGAACACACACACACACACACACACACACACCAGTAATTCCAGAGAGAGCAGGTGGAGACAGGCAGAGGTCGTCTCATTCGACAGGCGTGTGTAACGTTTCCCTGGAGGGCGTGTCCATTTGACTGCACAGAAGGCAAAGGGTTTCAGCTTTCTCGGGGCCAGGAGAGGAGGGGGCCCGGCCCCCGGCCGGTAGGTGGTTCTTGCCTAGAACTGCAATGGTGTCACTTTGGTGGCCATGTGCACTGCCTGGGGGAGTGAGTTTCGTGTGTGTGGTGAGCAGATGGGTTGGGGGAGAGAGAGAGAGAGAGAGAGAGAGAGGTGAGCAGGCTTTCTGACAGTGAGACCTGGTGTGTGTCCCCTGTGTTGGGTGCGAGATCCCTGCACGGCTGCCCGTGTGGAGACCGCTCGCCTCTCCTGCCCTCCTGGCTCAGTGCCGTCCACCCCGGTGTGTGATGGCCACTTCCACGCTGTGCCTGTGGTACCCCGGCGTGGCCTTCACCCACTTTAGGCCACCAACAGCTTTCAAACTCTGAATGTATTTCTTTAAGGGTCCACAGAGACGCAGAGGATGATGGGAAATGACGCGCTGTGGAATTCGTGACAGACAACCCAGGAGTAACTTCACGTGACAGCAGCGCTCTCCTCCTGCTGAGTCCCGGGAGGAGGCATCGTGGGACCTCCTGTCGTCCATGGTGGACGCACCCGGGGTCAGCAGCCCTCTGAAGTCCTGGTGACTTGGGTCAACACCTGGGGCCAGCAAGCTGGGGGGCGATCATGGTCCAGCCGTGGGGTGGGGCCTGGCATTCTTTCATTTTTTAAAATTTTATTTATTTATTTGAGAGGTAGAGTTACAGACAGTGAGAAGGAGAGAGAGACAGAAAGGTCTTCCTTCCGCTGGTTCACTCCCCAGATGGCCGCAATGGCCAGAGCTACACCGATCTGAAGCCAGGAGCCAGGAGCTTCTTCTGGGTCTCCCACATGGATGCAGGGCCCAGGGACTTGGGGCATCTTCCACTGCTATCCCAGGCCACAGCAGAGAGCTGGATTGGAAGTGGAGTAGCCAAGACTCGAACCGGCGCCCATATGGGATGCCGGCGCTGCAGGTGGAGGATTAACCTACTGTGCCATGGCGCCGGTCCAAGGGGCCTGGCATTCTTAGCACCCAGATCTGTGTGGGAGCTGCATCCACGCCTGGGCACAGCCCCCGGCCACCACACTTCAAGGCTTTCAGGCCACAGGGACGCGAATGGGACCCCTCTGACAGCCACTTGCTCAACCTGCGCCCAGTTGGAGAACCCAGCCCTGCCCTGGGACTCTTCAGGGCCAGACCGGTGCTCTGCCACATCCCCTAGGCCCGTGGAGCCGGGCGGCCTGGCCGGCTTGGATGCTGGCGTCCGTCCCCGTGGGCTCGCTCGGCAGCAGGAGTGTGATGACCTGGAGGAGTGCCTGTGCGGTAGGAGCCGGGGTGGAAAAGGAAGGTGTAAAAGCACAAAGGCAGGCCCCACGGTCCCAGCTCTCCCAGGCCATCACCGGGGAGCTGGATCGGAAGTGGAGCAGCCAGGACTCCAACCAGCGCCCATGTGGGCTGTTGGCACTGCAGCAGAAGACGGCCCAAGTGCCTGGGGTGCTGGGCCATATGGGAGATGTGGGTGAAGCTCTCGGCTCCTGGCTCCAGCCTGGCCCAGGCCTGGCCATTGCAGCCATCTGGGGAGTGAACCAGCAGATGGAAGACCTCTCTCTCTCTCTGTCTCTTCCTCTCTCTGTAACTCCAGCTTACAAATAAATAGATAGATCTTTCTTAAAGAAGATACAAATGCAGTGTTGTTCCAATTATGTAAAATATTCTATAAAATGTGGAGCGATTGTGTAGCAAGTCAGCTATCAGCCGTTAATTCCTGCTTGTGGCTGTGAGATTATAAGGTACATGCATTTTGTTCCATACATCTCACATTTGTAGTGCCGGGTTGATGGCGTCTCGGGCACAGACACGTCCTCATAGCTGGCTCACATCCCCCCCACCCCCGACTTCCTGCCCTGAATCCTAACTTCCATGTCACAGGACAGCGCCGGCTCCGGAACCGCCCACACAGGCCAAGGCCCCCGGCCCCCTCAGGGATTTCAAGCAAAAGTCCCAGCGGGAGGGCCCTCCTCTCGGGTGCCTGGCAGGGGCAGGGCTGTGAGGGCTGCGGGTTCGAGGGCTGCATCAACTGACCCGAAGCCTCCTTCATCTTCTGCCGCCCCGTGTCCCTGGCTACCGGAATGTTGTCCATGGAGAGGTCGTGCGGTCCACCTGGGCGTGGTCTCCAGGGCACCTTCCTGGCCTGCGGGCACCTGCCGTGCTCCTCGGTCAGTCAGCAAACCACCCGAAACTCCACTCGGGGCCACGGAGGCCATGGGGCACGTCTGTGCCGGGGGTCCCCACGGCACCCACACCCGTCACAGGAAGTCGGCTCTGGCCGGATGCAGGGCCTGGCTGTTCTTAGGTCTTCGGGGCCATGGGTGTCCTCTGCACGTGGCTGCCTGAGCTGGGACCCTCCCTGAGCAGACGACAGAGAGCCCCGGGGGAGGCCACCGCCCTCAGCTCCCCCCCCCCCCCCGCTGCCACCCTATGAGGTGGAAGGCACGTAGGTGATTGTCCTGGGCAGCCAGAACCCTGGGGCGCACTGGCGTCAGCCTCATGAGCCCAGCACGGCACCCAGCCCGCATCAGCCAGATCCCCGAGTGGCAGGGGGATGATGGCTGCATCCTCCCTGGGCCCTTCAGCGCTGCCATTCTGCTGTGTGCGGATGCTGGTGGACGCCCTTTGTCTCCTGAGGCTGTTCCCACAATGCACTGCAACTTCTCAGGTCGGGGCAAGCGCCCCATTTCCTGCCTGCACACACGAGTTTCCTGTTCCCACAGTCACCGCACTGGAAAGACCCAAGTCTCCCTCATGTGGCCGTCTCCGTCGGGGGTCTCTCCTGCGGCCATCACCATCCCCGAGGTGCGGGGGGACTGGCAGCCCTCACCAGATGGAAACTTCGCCCCCCACCACTCCCAGCTGTCGTGGTGACCTCTTGCAGCTCTGAGAGCAAACCCAGAGGGCTGCTGTCAGCGGCCGGCGGGGAGCGCTTCCTCACGCCACACTTGGCCCCGGCCGCCTTTGCCAGATAAGCCGAGTGTGAGGTTGTGAGGCCGATAACCACAGGAGCCCGGAGCTTCCAAAAATAGGGGCAGGGCCCTGGGCCGCAGCCACACGTCTGTCCCGGGGCGCGTCTCTCACGCCGTGTCACTTGCCAAGGACTGCAGGAAGCTGTACCCACTCACGCAGGAGATACGGCTGGGCCCGCGGTGGGTGGCACGGCCGTCAGCCGCTCCCAGTGAGAACACGCCATTCCTTGGGCGGCAGCCAAGTGAGCTCTGAGACAGTTCTGGGGAGCTGGACTCGGCAGTCTGGTCCCCTCTGCCCCAGCCAATGGAAGAGGAAGGACCCCCCCCCCAACCTGCAGCCACCCAGGGGCCCAGGGGAGCCATCCAACCTGCCTCACCTCCCAGACTTGGCCCTGAACTTGGCCACACGGCTGCAGGCTCCTGCATCCTCGGGGAGGCAGCTCCTGCGCCCTGGCCCTGCACGCGCTGGGACCTGCGTGGAGCCAGGCAGAGAGCAGGTCTCACACAGCTCACGCTCGGTCACCCGGCTCCCGCAGGAGGGCCTTGTCCTGGTGGCAGAGGTGTGCTGGGTGTCAGGGGTCACGGTAGGAGCTCGGTCAGAACCCGGTGTGTCCAAGCCCGCTCCGCCGCCTCCCCTCCCCACGCTTCCACGTGCCCGTCAGGGGAGCAGGCCGTCTGTCCGGCTGAGCAGACTCCCCCCCCAGTAAGAACGTGGCAGGTGTCAGCGCCTGTGGCCGCCGGGCTGGTTCTGACTCGTGGACGTGGAACAGCCGCATTGCTGCTCTCTGAGCCAGCACCCAGGTTCCCCGTGGCTTTGGCATCGAGCTTTCGTCCACCACACGGCTGAGAGGAGGAGTGGACCTCTAGGCGCACGGACACCTTGCAACCTTGACAGGGCTGCCGTGGGGTGGCGACAGTGGGGACTCTTCAGACACACCCGTAGTTTCGCTTTCTGCTGGGTTCAGGTGCAGACACGCTAAGCAGCCCTGCACCTGCTCGGTGCCGGGGCCACCCCAGGGCGCGGGGTCCCTTCCTGTGCAGAAAACACAGAGCAGAGGCAGAAGACGTACACAGTGCACAGTGGGCTTTAAGAGGGAAGGACGAGAACACCCAACTTGGGGACAGCTGCGCTTGGAGTAGGGACCAGGACTGCATCGGGGGAGCTGCCTGTTCCCCACACACCACCTGCAGACTCTCCCGCGTCTCATCAGCCTCGGTTCCCATGGAAACAGAGCAGTGCAGACTTCCTGTGCAAGACACTGGCGTGGGGGCACCCTGAGAGGACCCCGGTGTGAGGACCAAAGAGGTGCTACAGGGGTAGGGAGATCCTCCAGCTAGCCACAAGCATGGATACATTTTGCATGTTTCTAGAAACATTCTTACATGCGTATATATACGTCTTAGCATGTATACATTTTTATGTTTATATACACTTTATATATCTATATGTAGATTTTATGCCTATATGTACATTTATATAGTCATCTTAATTGTTTATATATTTAAGTTTATATGTACATTTTTGTTTCTGTAATCATTTTAATGCTTGTAGATACATTTTATATGTTTATGCATATTTTAATATACATATAAGTTTATCTGCATGTAAAATAGAGAGAGACTGACAGAGAGGCCTTCTATGCACTGGGTCACTCCCCGAATTCCTACAACAGCCAGGGCTGTGCCAGGCCAAAGCCCAGGGACAAGGATGCAATTCATGAGCCGTCATCGGCTAACCCTTGGAACGGGCGTTAGCAGGAAGCCGGAATTGGAGGCAGAGCCGGGACTAGAGCCAGGCAGTATGACAGGAGACATGGGCATCCCATGCTGCACCCAGCCCCTGCTCTGGGACTCCCCTGGCCCCTGACCCCAGCCCTGCCCTGGGACAGCCCTGACCCCTGCACCCAACACTGGTGGAGCACCATCATCCCATATGGATGCTGGTTCAAGTCCTGGCTGCCCCACTTCTGATTCAGCTCCCTGCTAATGCAACTGGGAAAGCAGTGGAAAATGATTCAGCTGCTTGGGCCCCTGTGCCCACATGGGAGACTGGGAAGAAGCAGCTCCTGGCTTCAGTCTGGCCCATCTGTGGCCGTTGTAGCCATCTGGGGAGTGAACCAGCAGATGGAAGATCTCTCTCTCTGTCCCTCCCCTGCCCTGTGACTCTGCCTTTCAAATAAACAAATAAATGCTAAGAAAAAGAAGGATTGGATTCTGATGAATGCTTTATCTGCATTTAAAATACCCTTCCGCATCCTCCTGTGGTGCGTCACACTGATCTTCAGATGGAAAACCATCCTTGCATTCCAGGAGTAAATCCAGCTTGGTCGTGGCAATGGGCTGCTGAGCTCCCATGTCAGTCATGTGTTGGGGATTTCTGTGTCAAAGCGCATCAGGGGTTCAGACCTGAAGCTTGTCTGGCTTCCTCATCTCATGCACTGGCCTGGTAGAGTGCACTTGCAGTGTCGCCTGTCTTCTGTTTTTTGCCCAGAAGCGTCTGTGGGGGAAATAGTTGTTAGTTCTGCTTCTGATGTTTGCCAGACACCCTGCGAAGCCGTTTGCCCCGTGCTGTGGCAGGCAGGGAGGGCCTGTGCGGGGCAGTCTCTTTGCTATGTACAGGTCTGTCCAGGTTTCTGTTTCCAGCAGGACATGCGCTTCGAAGAGTTGGGCATTTTATCCAGGGTACTCGATTTATTGCTGCAGGTTGTCCGTGGTACTTTTTATTTCCATAAACGTTGTGAGCTCCCCTTTCACCCTGAGTCCAGCACCGGAACCTGACTTCATTTTCAGCCCTTCTGGCTGAACGTTTCTCCACTCGGATCTTTCTGAAGAGCAACTCCCGCTGTCATTGTTTTTTTTTTTTCTATTATTTTACGGCTTTATGTTGATTTCTGCTCTCACATTTATTAAGTCAGTTTCCGCTTATTCTGCCTGCGAATGGGCCGATTGTCCCCTCCCCCAAAGGTTATTCTCTGCCTCCAAATGCAGAACCCAACAACCAAATACCTGGAACACTTGCATCTTCCGTCTTGCTCCTCTGGAGCTACGTGTGTGTTAGTCTACCGAGATCCCGCAGTCAGTGTTTTTCTAAATATTTTGCCTCCATAAGATTCATATTCCCAGACGTTATAGCCTCAGTCTTCATACGCTTATCTGCCCTAAAGCCAATGGGATTGCTGTACCCCTCCTGCTCTCTCCCTCCACTTCCTCCCTCCCTCCTCTTCCTCCATCCAGTGGCTCCAGTGGTCAGCTCCCTGCCAGTGACCTAGGAGAGCGAGACTGAGTTCCCTGCTCCTGCCTCAGCCCAGCCTACCCCTGGCTACTGAGGGCATTTGAGGAGTGGACCATCCTATAGGAGATCTCTTTATCTGAATCTATCTACCTCTGCTTCTTTGCTTTTTGAAAAATAAAACCAAAACCATTTTAAGTATTATTAAACCAAAGCAAAACAGAGATAAGCATTTGTAATGTGAGATCAAATTTCTGTAAAACAAAGGACACAGTGTGGGCCGGATGCATGTGTGTAAGGTGTGAGGGTGTGCGTGGAATCCTAAGCAGACGGGCACTGTGAGGGGAAGATGGCTGCGGGCCCTCCTGGGACACGGATGGTGGAGAGGGGATGGCGGTCACAGCTAAAGGAATGCACTCTGCAGAAAAAATCAGCAGGTGTTCGCAGCACATCAACACCTGCAGCATGTGCAGGTCAAAGCCCCATCCCTCGGCCCCTGGAAGGCAGCCTTGGCCGTGCAGTCCCGCCTGCTGCCCGCGGGTCTCTAACCAGGAGAGCTGTGTTCTGTGAAAGACTCAGCCCGGGCTTGCTACACGCGCTTCCGGAGCTGAAACTCAAAATGCACAAAGGGTGAGCAGCCTTGGCCCCCCTAGCCCCTCCCGCACTTGTAACTTGCTCCTGCAGCTGGATTCTCATCCTACGCGGCTGTTTTCCAACAGGATTCGGAGCTGATTGGTTCATGTCTGATGGGATCACTCCGCGTTGTGCTCCCTCTCAAATCAGAAGAAGCTAGACCGGGGCTGCGACCGTGTGCCCTTGGGGCGGGCAGTCTGAGGGCCTTAGCCACACTGAGGGCCGTGGGGTTCATCTGGGCTCAGCTTCGCTGGCCCGGCTGCAGCCCCAGCAGTCTCCCAGTGCGGCTGATTCTGTCCACAGCTCTGACACCCATCAGGGATTCAGAAAGAGCAAAGCAATTGTTGTGTGGCCGAGGAAGTTGGTGGCGCGCAGCGTGCGTGCCTGCCAGTCACCGGCCACGGCTGAAGTCCACTTAGATTTGTAAGTCCGTGGAGACGCCGTTAGTTAAGTGATGCTCGGCAGGACGTGTCTGTCTTCCCAGGGAGTAGTATATACGGCTCGGCTTGTCGATACGCACCTGAGTTACGGCCTCATCTGTGTTGTAAACCATCTTCCAGGCGCTGCAGACATGGGAGGGAACGCGTGCCCACAGCCTTGGGGTGCAGCGTGGGATGCAAACCGGACGCCGACGGCCCTGCATGGAAAGGCAGCCCTGTGCCTGTGCCTGTCTGAGAGCGACTTTCCCACGTGTGCCCAGCCCACAGCCTGCACACAGATCTAGGGTCAGACAGCACAGAGCCCTGCTTCTCCCTTGTGCCAGGTCCTGGGTGGTACCTAACCCTGCTAGGTGGCAGCTTCCTTGTCTGGGAAGCCAGGGCTGGTGGGTGGCGGAGGGAGGTATGTGGGAACTGTGGAGGTGGACAGGCACACGGCAGCCTGTGCTCACCCTGCTGTCCACGGATGCGAGGTGTGGACCCCCCTAAGGCAGTTGGTTTTTGTGTCACCCTGGCGTGGCGCTGTGATCTGGTGGTGGCTGCTTCTCAAATGTGGTCGACGGCAAAGTCAGAAGACACTGAGTCCAGCAGATGGCCCTCAGCGTGGGGGTGGGCGGGGGGGGCCCCCTCCTCGGTGGAGGCCTGAGAGCCGTGTCTGAGGCCTCCCCAGGGTCACGGGCGCCTCCCCAGGATCATGGGTGCCTCCCCAGGGTCACGGGTGCTTCCCCAGGCTGCAGCCCGGGCCCCTTCAGGCTCCAGCTGCAGAGCCCTTCCCTACCCACCTGCCGCCTGCCCTGCATACGCCCTCACCAGGAGCCAGCTCTTTACACGAGTCCCTCACTCACCCTACCATTTTGTCTCTCCACACACACATGCATGCAGACATACACATGCCGCATGCACACAGGACACACACACAGGATACACACATGCACATACATGCACATGCAGATACCACATCCACACACGACGCACACATGATACACATACACACTGCACACACGATACATATACATATACACATGAACACACATACATGCACACATAATGTGCACACCAAATACACACACAACACACAACACATGCACACAGGACACACACACACAGGATACACACATGCACACACAGATACCACATCCACACATGATGCACACATGATACACATGCACACAACACACATGCACACACGATACACACATACACACATGCATGCACACATAATGTGCACACCAAATACACACAACACATACCACATGCACACAGGACACACACATGCATGTGCACACACAACACAGACATACACATGACACATGCAGACAGGACACATGCACACACACATACCACATACACATGCACACAAAACACACACGTGCACACATACACATGCACACACGAACACACATACATGCACACACGAGCACACACCAAATACACACACAATACACACATACACATGCTGCATGCACACAGGACACACTCACATGTGCACACACGTGCACACAGCATGCACCCCACTAGATTCTTTCTCTGGAGACTCCTCACACAGCTTGGCCTGGGAGGGTGCGGCCCAGTCTGAGGGGCAGATTGTGAAGCTGGGTTTTTGGACCGCCCTGCAGCGTTGAGCATAAAGCGTTCACGGACAGAACTCTTCCGAACGGATCCTTTATCTGTAGAAAGCGCAGGGGCATTGGGTGTGGCTGCCCCCAGTCCAAGCCAGTGGCCAGCAATGACTCCTCAGCACCCCATCTCCAGATGGGATCTTCCTAGATGGCCAGAGAGATCCTCTCCCCAGGGGCGGGGTGAGCTGGCCCCGGCCCTCACCACCACGGCCCCCTTCCTGACAGCCAGCGCCTCATCCAGATGGGTGTCCCCAGCACGGGTGTCCGGGGGCGGGGCAGAGGGACACTTTCCGCCCTTGCCCGTGCTGGCTCCCCAACCTCCTGACCACCTGTGTCCTGTGCCCTGTTCCAGTGTCCTCCCTCCCCCTGCTGGCCAGAGGTGAATTCCCCCCGCCCATGTCCCACCCCCAGCCGCAGGGCCGTGTCCCCAGTCGTCCCAAGTCTTCCGGCTTTCCAGCGAGCTCTGCCTCTCCTGGGAGCTGGCTTCACCCCTGCGCCGCTGCAGCTGCCTCCCGAGTCTCCGTCCCAGGGCCAGCCCCTCCTCAGGTGCCCCCAGTTCTGTGACTGAGCCCTTCCCCCGCCCAGCTCCTCAGCCCCCAGCCTGGGCCCCACTTCTGTCCTCTCCCTGCATCCGCTGCCTGCTCCCAGGCCCCGCGCTGCAGCTCCCTGGAGCACAGCGCGGCTACAGCGGGAACCAGGTGATCGCGGTCGGTGGCCAGTGGGCTTGGCTGTCCAGGGTCTGCAGTGGACGCTCAGGGTCTGGGGGAGGGGCTCTCAGCACCCACTTCGCCTCGTACTCCCGTGCTGGTGCTTTCTGGCCTGACCTCTCAGCCTGCACTGTGCTAGCACCCAGCACCCAGCACGCAGCACCCAGCACTCAGAACTCAGCACCCAGCACTCAGCACCCAGCACCCAGCACTCAGCACCCAGCACTCAGAACTCAGCACTCAGCACTCAGCACCCAGCACTCAGCACCCAGCACCCAGCACTCAGCACCCAGTACCCAGCACCCAGCACAGGGGGCTTCGGGCAGGAGATGCCACAGATGAAAGCTTTGCTCTTGTAACCCGGTGGCAAGACACTTGTCCCCAAGGCCCATGTGTCCCAGGGCCTTGGATACACGGTCGTACCTGCACGTCCACGGAAGAGCCGCGGTGTTCCCGACCCACCTCCGAAGGCCGCTGCCTCCCAACTCTGGTTGCAGTGCGTGGTCAGAACAGGGATGCCCCACCCAAGCAGGCTCCTCCCTGGCAGTGCTGCCGGGTGCTGGGCAGGTGCCAGGGGAGCAGTGAGCCTCCTGGCCCACGGTCCCCCTCCTCAGCCTTAAGGAAACAGTGAGGGTTTGTGTGGATGATGGAGAATAGCACTTCCCTCTCGCTGGAACTTGTACCCATCAGGGAGCTCTGGAAATGGAGCGGTGGAGGCCGGCATCGTGGCCCAGTGGGTAAACTGCTGCCTGTGGTGCCGGCATCCCATTCGGGTGCTGCTTCAAGTCCCGGATGCTCCACTTCCCATCCAGATCCCTGCTAATGCCCCTGGGAAGGCAGTGGTAGGTGGCTCAGGGGCTCGGGCCCCGCACCCAGTGGGAGACCTGGATAGAGTTCTGGGCCCCTGGCTTCGGCCTGGCCCAGCCCCAGTTATTGTGGCCGTTTGGGGAGTGAAGCAGCAGAAAGAAGACTCTCCCTCTCTCTCCCTCTCCCTCTCTCTGACTTTCAAATAAATAAATAAACAAACCTTTTAAAGACGGAGGATATAATAAAGAAAACAGAAAAGGCAAAAGCTGAAATTGAGTATTACTTTAAAAATACATTTTCTAAACTCTTTATGTCTGTAAGTAATAAAAATTAAATTAGGGAAAATGGTCAGAAACTCTGGGATCCTTCTGAACACTTGAACTCCGTGGTGTTCACATCGTCTGAGCTGAGTTCAGAGGTTAGGAGGCCATGATTGACGTGGGACCTACAGTGCTGACGGTGCCCACACCCCTCACCCTCACCGCTGGGCGCCCTCTCTGCTCCTCACGCCCATTCCAGGGGAGGCCCTCACCTCTAGGGGGTGCTGTTGCTATAAATGTCTTTTAGAGATTGAAGGTGGGAGAGAAAGAAGGAAATTCAGTGCCTAGCCCTGGGGTGGATGGGAGACAGAGACAACAGGCAAGGAAGCTGGTGGGTGCAGAGCTAGTGGGCTTGCACATTGTTAGTGACGGAAAGTACTAGAACACTCCCCCGTGAGTGGCAGTGGAGTAGGTGGAGTTGAGAGCATTGAGGCTTGCAGTACCCAACCTTTCCACTAGGTGGTGCCGTGGCCCCAGGGCAGTTTGGTTGCCCCACACACAGGGTGAGGTGGGGGGGAACCCAGGACAGAGAGGGGGGATGGAGTTGTGTTGAGGGATCGGGGGCCATCCTCCACTTGATTTCTAAAGCCCTGTGTTCCTTGAGTGACGGGCGCCAAGACTATGGAAGCAAATCCTGAGCTGCTCATCACCCTGAGTGGAAGCCAGAGGGGGGGCTCTTGCTGGCACCCCCACAGCTGTGGGCTGCAGCGTTGCAAGGGGACTGGCCTATGACAAGAGGGTGGGTGCCTTCAGCCCCCCGATCTGCAAGAGGGTGAGGGCCATGGGACTGAAGGGCACCCCAGGGCTCTGGGCTGGTCCACACGGGCAGAGCTCAGCACTGCTGGCTAAGCACAGGCAGGCTGTGGGCGTGGACCACATCCGGGAGCTTGGGTCATCCTGGCTGCTCTGGGGAGCTGAGGGACTGCTGTTAGACGTGGCTTAAATGGCCCGGATGAGCAGTGTCATTGCCACATTTCCAGCTGGTTTGGTGGAGCCCTTGTAGACCAAAAAACCACACCAAAACAAAACAAAACAAAACAAAAAGCCAAAGAACGAAACCCCCAGACCAACCTAACAAACAAGCAAAAACACAAAAGCAAACCCACACAGCGAGCTTGGAATGTGAGGAAATGTTTGTCCCTCGCAGACGGAGCAACGCTGAAGCAGATCCGCAAAGCCAGCTGGGTCCTGGAAACTTCGTCCACTCATATCCCAGGGATGGGCTTTCCAGAACCTTCTAGAACAAAACTTGGTTTTGACATGACGTGGAACTGCGAAATAGAAAGCACCTGAGACAAGTCCCTCCTGTGGCACAGAGGAGCCCTGGGGACAGCTGCCCTGATGCAGGACAGGGGCCCCGGCGGCTCCCCACGGCCCCGGGTCCAGGGCAGGTGCACTGGGCAGGGTGTCCTTGTTGGCAAGGGAGGGACCTTCATGGAGCGTGCTGGGTGCTAACTGCCTGGTGGACGGCGGTGCGCCGAGCCTGCCTCCAGCTGGAGCAGGGGCAGCAACCGCGGGCGCAGCTTCTCCAGGTCACGTGCAAAGCCAGGGAGGCTGAGCTTGCCGGGAGCCGGAAGTGGCTCTCACGGCCCAGCTGCCTGGTTGCAGCACACACAGCCTCCTGCAAGCCAGCTGCGTGCTGGGGTGCATGAGCCCCCATTTATTTTTCTCTCAATCTTGAAATTCAAGTGAGAAGTAGGAGGGCAGATGGAGACAGAACACGGCTCTGTTTCTGGTGGAGCTGATTAGACAGGAAGCAAAGGGTGGGCACCAAGGAGACTTGGCTATGCCCCTCCCCCAGTGGGCCAGCCCCAGCCTCGCATGGGGGCACAGAACCAAGATGATGTAATGAACATGAGAGCCTCTCCCTCTGCTGCTCTCAGAGAAGGGGGGGCCGTGGTGCAGCGGGTTAACCCCCCTGCGGCCCCGGCGTCTCGTACTGCAGCTCCGGCCTGAGCACTGGCAGCTCTGCTTTCTAGCCGGCTTCCCGCTACTGCGCCTGGGAGGGCAGCAGAGTTGGGCTCACGTACCTGGGGCTCTGTTGCTCATTCGGGAGACGGGGTGGGCTTCCTGGCTTCAGCCTGGCCATTTGAGGAGTGAGCCAGCAAGTAGAAGATCTCTCTCTCTCTCTCTCTCTCTTTCTCTCCCTTCTTCCCTCCCTCCTTCCTTCTTTCTCTCCATCTCTCTCTCTCGCTCACTCTGCCTTCCAAAGAAAGAAACAGACCCGCCAGGCACGCCTCCCCCCCAGGAACGTGAGGGTCCAGGCCGGGACAGCGCTGGCCCCTGCAGAAACCACCGGCAGGCAGAGCATCTTCTCCCACTGTCAGGGGGGCTCGCACCTGCGCTCACATCCGCTGTGCAGGCATCTTCCAGCAGAGCGCCCGCTCCCGGCAGTGCCAGGGAACCCAGGCTGGCACGGCACCTCCGGCGTGGCCGAGAGACTCTGCTTCTCCAGGTAGCTCCCACTCCCTTGGATTCCACATGCTAATTCCAGGTAGCGACAGCGTCGTCTGTCTAACATTTCCAGGAGTGGGACCTGCGGAAATCACATGGACATTACATTCTGATCTTTTAAAAAGGGATTCGAAATAGATGGAAATTTACAACACTATGACGTCATTTTTTTCTGGGTAAGTGTTCAAACCTGGTCTCACTTTATACATAATCCCCCGGAAATCAAATCCACGCAGGTGGACAGCTGGCAGCAGGACACGCTGTGGGCGGAGCTCTGCCCAGAAAGCCTGCAGTCAGAGAGCGCCTTGGGGACGGCCTGTTCCACCCTCTCCGCTCCAGCCATGGGATTAGCGGACGCTGTAACACACGGGGCTCAGCAACGCTGACATTCGGTTTCTTACGGGTGAGACAGCAGGATCCATCCTGGCCTTAGCTCTAGCCTAAGTACAGCCGCGGTCCCGTTGCAATTTGGGGTGTCTGGGGACCAGCCGGGGGGGTCCCCAGCAGGTGGGCGCCCCAGGGTGGTCCAGCTGCCCCCAGGGAGACCTCTCAGCAGGGCCCCAGCTGCGGCGCCAGGAGGGACAAGGCTCCTGGGTGAGTCTTGGAGATTTTTCCATTGTTCCCGCAGGACATCAGACAAGGTCAGCCGTGGAGAATAATTCAGTGCAAGAATTCACACGTGTGTGTGTGGGGGGGAGGTGGAGGCTGCAGGTGCGCTGGCCTCCTGGGCGGAGTCAGCAGCGTGCCCTGCCCCTGCCCGCAACCACGTTTTCCTGCTGCTTCTGAGCCGGGTTCTCCGGGTGCAGCCGGTGCCCCCCGGGCCAAGGCCGTACGAGACGGGGGACCCCTCTCCCTTCACTGGAAGGGGCGGAGAGGCCATGCTCGTTGCTGGGCAGGTTAGTTGCCCCCTGCTTTCCGAAGCTCACTCTCCTGCCTCAGATGCACACACCTGGGCTCCCCTGACAAGTCTCGGGGCTCTGACCCCCGGGGGCAAAGCTCTGCCAATTGCCTGGGGGGAGGGGCTGGGTCCTGGCTGGTGCTGGGTGTGGGTGCGTTTTGCTTCGTTGTGTGGGTTTGGTTTGTCTTCTGTCGGTGATGGTTACACTCAGATACCGGAAGGACAGGGAGGGCGCGGCCTGGCTGCCCCCCTTCCCCGATGGACTTGGCCGCAGGGTGGGACGGGCCTGCTCACCTGGCCTTTTCTCCACTCATCGGCAGCGTCTGCCTGCGCCCATGGCCGCCAGTCCCTTGCTTTGGCTCAGGCTCTTAATTCTGCCAAGCAAAGGCCAAAGGTCAACGTCCTGGCCACTCCAGACCCTGAGCCACCTCTTGGGACGCCTGGCCTGCCCCCACCCCCTCCTAGAGCGCCTGTTGCCTCCTTGTCCTCCCCCTTCCCCTGTGTGCGTCCCGGGCACCTCCTTGGGTGTTTGTACCTCCCCTTCTCCCAGGCCCATCAGCCTGAATGGGGGGGGGGGGCGGGGGGGGGATCTGAGGGTAACGGCCTCCTCTGACCTTGACCTCCTCTGCAAATCCCGTCTGCACCTGAGGCCGGGTTCCGAGGGGCTGGGCTCAGAGCAGCAGCAGTTGAGTTCTGGGAAACAGAGTCCGGGGGCCTCTGACTGCAGCTCAGTGTCCTGGATGCGTCTCCCGTCCAGTGCTGGAGAAACGGATTCTGATGCGCTCCCACACCGTCGTCCACAGGATGAGCCCCGCGGAAGCTGCCCGTGGGGAGCACCGGGTGCGTTAGCGCCAGGGGCATTGCACACCTGCCGCCCTCAGAGCTTAGAAACCCTGGCTGCCGGAACGTTTGTGAAGAGCGAACTTTTCAAAAGGGAAACGAAAAATTGCAGCTGTGTAGGGAAACATTTGGTGGTTTTCTTTTCTTTTTTTTTTTTTAAGAATGGACCAGTCTAAAGAGATTTACCACCATCGACTGGAATATATTACGATTCGTTAAGGGGGAGATAAAATGCATCCCGCGTTCTGTACTGCAGAAGGGAAGAGAGAACGAAGCGCGCTGGAGGAAAGGGGTTCGATCCACGTGCAGCCGGCCAGCTCGGGCACCTGGGAAGGGAGGCGGGACATCCCAGAGCTCTACTGCAAACAGCTCTCTGCAAAAGCCTCTGTGTCCCCCACGATGCGGAGGCCACGGCCCCGTGGGGGTCTCCTGGCCACAGGCAGGACACCCACCCCCCAAGAAGCTCCTGCCCAGGGAAGGGATAAATGTGCATATCACTCGCAGACGCAGAAGCACAGAATGGAAACACCCTGGCCCCGTGACCTGCACATCTGCCCGGGGCCCGGAGCTGTGCCAGGTTCCCTGCTGTGTCTCCTGTCTCACTCGACCCAAACGGGATCCTGAGAGTCGGGGGCTCTTAATTTAACACTCCACCATGCTCCTGTCTCCACGTCAGTAACGGTCTTCAATTCTACTTTTAATGACTGCGCTGTAGTCCTAACACTTTCTTTAAGCCGAATCCTATTTTTGCGCATCTGAGCTTTCTCTGATTTGTCACTGTCAGGAAAACAGCTGAAGGGATCCTCCTTTGGTAAGGACTTCCCGGGTCGGTCCAGTGACGCCTGCGGGGAGCCAACAGCGGGGGAGTTGTCGCTGAGTCTTTGAGGATTTGAAAACTGTTGCCAACTCAGAGTGTGGATCTGCACCCGCCCAGGTTCTCTGCGTTTCTGGAGCTGGGCCCTTCTGAGACCTGCAGCAGCCTGGGGGAGGGCACTGTCCACACACTCACGGCCGAGATCTGGTCACTCGTGCGTGGCCACCGCGCTCTCTCTCGCTGAACCACACCCTGTTCCTGTTCTTCCTTGGTCTGTGCGGGCATGAACTCCTGACTATCTTGGCTGTGCCAATGTGGTCTTTTCCTCCTAGTTTGTCGAAAGAACTCAGTCCCAGAGACTTTCGGGAGCGTAAGCTCGGGCTTTCCCAGTTCCCATGTAATGCCGAACATACTCAGCCAGCCACTCAGCTGCCCGCACACCGTGGGGTCGTCCCCGGCACAGAGCGGGGCTGTGCCGGGGCCACAGGCTCTGTGGTGAAGGAGCCCCACGTGGGGGCCGATGCCCCGAGGTCCCGTGCATTCCCACAAAGAGGAGACCCAGGACCCCACTCTAGTTCACTGCTCTGCCCTCACGTCCCTCCGCTGTCCACTGCTAATGCCTGAGCCTCCGTCCTGAGCGTTGCCACTGCTGACCGGGCGGGCGGGAAGCAGCCTGGCCCCCGGCAGAGCGTCTGCAACCCATTAGCTCAGCTATCCTCGCGGGGCTTTGCTCAGGGAAGGAGAACCAAGCTGCAGACATGGCACGGAGGCAGAACCACGGGGCTCCGTGCAAATGCGCTCGGGCTGAGGGTGCACCAGCGACGGCCGGGCTTGGGCCTCCTCCCGCCCAGTGCTGTGGGAGGCTTCCAGGCCGCGATCCTGCATGCCTGGTCAGGGGAGGCCCTGTGCAAGGCTCCAGACTCCCAGTTCCCGACATCCAGGGCTGGCCTGCAGCCTTGGGCCGCTCCTGGCCGCGGCTGTGAAAGCGCGGATGCTAATTGTCGGAGAGAGGAAACAGGACCCTGGCCGCTCAGAACCAAAGCGCCATGGAGAATTGGACGTTAGGATTTGATCAAAAAAGGCTTTCTTCGTGACGGAGTGTTTCCTCGAAATAATAGAAGCGGAGACTCCCCCGTGTGCCGACAGTCTAGACGGAAGCGGGCGAGCTTGCCAGCCCCGCCGTGTTCCCGTGTGGACGTGTCACTTCGCATTACGGTGCAGCCGCTGCCGAGGAAGTGGAGTCGCAGCGGGGAGGTGTGCCTGAGTGCCAGGGAGCCCCCGTTCCTGCAGGGCCCCCGACCCTGCCCCCCCGCCTCTCCCTGGGGTCCCCAGCAGCTACGGCCGGCAGGGCAGGGGCTGGCTGTGAATCTACGGGGCTCCGGGGCGGGCGGCCGACCATGCTTCACTGTGGTCTGCTGTTTGGCCCTGTCTTCCCTCGCCTGCCTGGGCTGGCTGTCCTGGGCCCCGTGGAAGGGCTGGGAGAGGATGGTTTGTCCCTTCTGTGAAAGTCTGGGTGTCCTGGGCCTCTCTCCCGTCCACCATTTTTAAAAACATTTATTTATTTATTTGACTTTCAGAATTACAGAGAGGAAAGAAAGGGATTGCCATCTGCTGGTTCGCTCCCCAAGTGGTCACCATGGCCAGGGCTGGGCCAGGTCAAAGCCAGGAGCCAGGAGCTTCCTCTAGATTTCCCATGTGGGTACAGGGGCCCGAGGACCTGGGCCATCTTCCACGGCTTCCCCAGGCCACAGCAGAGAGCTGGATCAGAAGAGGAGCAGCCGGGACAGGAACTGGAGCCCATCTGGGGCGCTGATGCTGGAGGGAGCGGCTTTACCTGCTACCCCACAGCGCCGGCCCCCACCCTTGGTGCTAAGAAGGCCTTGGGAGCACCGTGCAGCTGTCTCGCCTCCATCCAGGCAGTGTGTGCGTGTGCTACTGCAGCTCACCGGCAGTGCCGGGAGAGGCCAGACAGGCAGCCGTGCAGGCGACTCCCGGTGACCCCTGCACAGGTGCCTGGGGTGAGAGCACCCACAAACCAATGCGGAGGCTGGCCTGTGGGCCCCTGTTTGAGAGGGTCTGGTCTTCAGAGGTGGTGGTCCCAGTGGAGAAAGCCAGGATCGGCCAGGCCGGGGTGCCCCGTGAATGCCGGTCATCGGGAGCTCGCACTCCACGTGGGCCCCTGGGAGGGCCAAGGCACCTGCGTGACGATTGCCCTGCTTGGCCGGGCAGCGAGAAACCAAAGCGAGCAGGGAGCCGTGAGCAGTGCAGGTGCGTGGGATCGGGGACTGCCTGGCGCAGAGGAACGAGGAAGAGGAGGGACTGGCCGTGGGCACTCAGGGGCTAGAGGCGCAGGGGTTCCCTTCCTGGGTGGGCACCAGTGTGGTCCCCCAGCAGCCGCCTTGCTGTCACCGTCAGTGGGTGGATTGGTTGCCGGCCGCCCCGACCCCGGCTGTTTTGCAGAGGGGCCCTGGCTTCCAGGGGCTGCCCGGGTAGCCGTGCACACTCCAGCAACCCCAGCAGCTGGGTCAGCACCGCTCCTGTGCCGCGGCCCTCACCTGCCCACCAAGCACACCCAGCTCCTGCCAGAAACTCCACTGCCCGGACGCTGGGGCCCGGGAGACTCCACAGCTGTGCGGAAAGCTGGGGACAATGGCTGGTCAGGACAGCAGACTCGGGAGAGCGTTGGGAAGCTGTCCAGAGCCCCTGCCTCAGGGACAAGGTCAAGGTCATCACAAGGTCCCTCCCACAAGGCTGCTGTGCTGACCGCGACAGCCGACCACCGACTGCTGGCGCAGGGAGGACCTGCTGGGTGTCCTGCCCCACGCTCTGTGATGGCCACAGCCCCGCCGAGGAGCCCCCTCCCTGGGGCCAAGGAGAGAAAGCCCCGTGGGGCAGGACAGAAGGCAGTGTGCACACAAGCCCAGGCGTCACTGGGCAGAGGGAGAATGGAGTTAGCAGGTGAGCTTATCTGGTGCAAAAAGTTTTTAAAATTTTGTTTATGTGAAATGCATGCAGAGGGAGAGAGAGAGAGAGAGAGAGAGAGAGAGAGAGAGAGCTCCCCTCCCTTGGTCACTTCCCCGAAAGTGCAACAGTTAGGGCTGGGCCGAACAGAAGCTGGGAGTCAGGGTCTCAGTCTAGGTCTCCCGCCCCTGCCGCCCAGGGTCTGCGTCCCCGGGGGCTGGACGCAGGTTCCCCGACGCAGGGTCCTCACTGTTGGGCCAGAGCCCGCCCCTCGGAGCAGAGCGGTTGGAAGGCACCTGTGGGTTCAACGGCACCGCTTCTCCAGGGCCTTTTGGAAGCACCCCACAACTCTGGCACAAGGACAATCGTGACGTGAATGGTCGACAGCAAGGTGGTCCCCGTGCTGCCACCCCAAAGCCGCCGCCTCTCCCACAGTTCCGCCATTTGGAGGTGGAGTGAGCCTGCTGTCAAGGTCGGCCAGTGATCCAGGACGGGTGCCCCCGGGGCCCCAGCCTCCGGGGCCTGAGGGCGCTCCCGGCCGCCAGCGGCAGTGGGTCGGCGGTGGAGAGACATTTCCTGTGCAGTGCGGTGGGATGAGAGCCGCAGATTTCCCCGTGAGCTCCGCGCTGCGCAGGAGGAAATTGGAACGCCAGGAGACAGCACGGTAATTAATCATGGTGCGCCCAGGCCTGTCAAGTCCCTTTCTGGGGCTGACGCTGCTGTCAATTACAGCCCGGCCTCCACCATCTGCAGTTGTTTAAAACATCACCGGTACCAACATCCACGCTTTTAACACTCAGGCCTCATTCACACCTCCCCGAGACGCTGGGCAAAGCCCGGCCTGCGCCCGCTGGCTGCCGGGAACGTTCGGCCAAGTCCAGCCCGATCAGGAGTCGGCCGGAAGTAGGAGGCACTGGCTGAGTCCCAGGGCAGGGGCAGAGGACACCTCCTCAGGGGCGCTGGGTTCACCGTGTCTGCCCTGCCGTGAGCCAGCTCGGATCCTTCTCCACCAGGAGGTTTGAGACTGAGCGGGTGGGGCGCGGCAGAGCCCACCTCCCGGAGAGAGGAACCCTTGTGGTCGGCCTCAGGGTTGCACTGCCCTGCCCTCACGCCGGGGGCGGGGATGCGGGTTCTGCTTGTCTCGCTGACCTGGGAAGCACAGGGAATTTCTGAGCTAGAATGTCTGAGCCACCTGAACAGGAGAAGGGGCCTGGGATGCGAGGAGCCGGCGCCCACCGCAGTGCCTTCTCCCACACCCCCGGCAAGCTCACAGGCGTGAGAAGTGAGGGACGTGTGGGAAACCGTGCCAGACAGGAGGGTGCTTGAGAGGTCTGCGCGGGGCACTGGCCCTGTCGACCCGGCACGTGCTGCTCCAAGTCGCTCTGGGAGACGCCGGCCCGGCGCGGCCAGGAGGAAGGCACAGCCAACTCCCTGCACCTCCTCTATACCCGTGAACTTGGGGGTCCTCACCGCAGGTTAGGCCGCTGCCTCCGGCCCTGCATCCCACATGGGCCCCGGTTTGAGTCCTGGCTGCTCTGAAGTGACACCTGGACAGCAGGGACTCCCCTCTAGAGCACCGAGACTCCGTCTTGGGAAAGCTCCCCGCCGTGCGACTCTGGTCTGAAACCAGGATCCAAGAACCCACCGCGTCCGCTTGGCAGAGCGTAGAAACTCCCTAGCACGATCGCTCGAGCTTCAGACAGACAGGCCGCGCCTGGGTTGATGTCACGGTCGAAATCTGTTGTCAAGATTGCAGCTGACACTGGTTTCACAGGGGCCTTAGGTCAGCTTGACCCTCGTAGCCCACCATGTATCCCCCTCCCCTCCTGTGGTTTTCGCCTTTATAAACCCTGTTGCTCCGAGCTTCGGGGTGGAGAGTTCTTTAGGGCGTGAGCCGCTCTCCACAGTGGAGATAAAGGAATAAAGGACGTCCCATTCCATCAATGTGTGGCGCGCCTCTGTTTGCACTCGCTCACACACAGCAGCTCCACTTCCAATCCAGCTCCCTGCTAACATGCCTACACCCCGAGGGAGACGGTGAAACTCCTGGCTCCCGGCTTCAGCCTGGCCCAGCCCCAGCTGTCACAGCCACCTGGGGAGAGAGGCAGTGGATGGAAGCTCTCTCTGTAACTCCGGAACCGGAGGTGTCCAGACTGTGGGCCGTGTTCCTCCCCCGACACGCTTGGCCTGCGGGGGACGGGGCAGGGACCGTGTGTGCCGGGACCTGGTCAGCCTGCTGCTCACACAAGGGCTCCCAGGGCCCCGGCATCCCCACGGGCGGACGCTGGGGCACTCCTCACTGTGACTCCAGCAGGAAGCAGGCCGTGAGGAAGCCACTCCCTGTTTCCACCCATGGGAAGGTACTCAAGAGTGTGCGTGTGCGTGTTTTCTGTCCAGGAGCTGCAGAACCAGGGTCGCCGAGTCCCGGGTCCCAAGCCCGCATCATGGCCCACGCAGCTCCCGACACGCGTGTGCGTAGCAAGAGGCTCCTGGTGTCCAGGGCGTCCACCGCTCACTTCCACTCTCGTTTCTTTGCGTGGCTGAGAGGGAATCTCGACGCTGCTTCCCTCCTTGGCCACGTGGAAGGGATGGCTTTGCCCACGGTGACACATCGGTGGCTGTCATCTGAGCAACGTCACCTCATGGAGAGTTTCTGTCCCAAATGCCGACACAGCCCAAACCTCCTTCAGAGCGTGCGCGGAGTCTGCCCCAAGTCCTCTGCAAAGCCACAGGCGGGAGGCGTCCCGGGGAGCCTGGAGCCCGGACCCTGCACCCCCACGCAGGACCAAGCCGAGGCCCCAGCAGACACAGCACAGGCGGATTTGACACCATCCCCTCCTGGGACCCCAGCTCCGAGGCCCTCCGCTGCCTGGCGCCCCAGGGCCTGTGTTCCTCTGGGAGACTCAGGAGCCCAAGACAGGGCCCCCCCAGGCCAAGGGGCCCCTGGGCCTGTCCAGTGCTTGTCTTCCAGCAGGGACCTGTGCGTCCCATGGCTACGAGAGTGCTTGTTGGTGAGGTCTTGGGTCTGTGACCCAAATCACTTCTGCTCACATCGGCTTGCGTGTGCTCTGGGTGACAAAAGCAAGGTGAATAAATGGAACCCATGCTTCATTGACCTTTTTTTTTTTTGGACAGGCAGAGTGGACAGTGAGAGAGAGAGAGAGAGAGAGAGGTCTTCTTTCCGTTGGTTCACCCTCCAATGGCCGCTGCGGCCGGTGCACCGTGCTGATCCGATGGCAGGAGCCAGGTGCTTCTCCTGGTCTCCCATGGGGTGCAGGGCCCAAGCACTTGGGCCATCCTCCACTGCACTCCTGGGCCTCAGCAGAGAGCTGGCCTGGAAGAGGGGCAACCGGGACAGAATCCGGCGCCCCGACCGGGACTAGAACCCGGTGTGCCGGCGCCGCAGGGAGGATTAGCCTAGTGAGCTGCGGCACCGGCCAGGGACCCGTGCTTCATTACAGCAGTGAGTCATGTCACCCGTGAACAGTGACTCTGTAGGGGACTCCCTCTCACAGCGTTGCATTTTTCCTAAATGTTAAATGTGCAATGCATGCTTACTTCCTGCTCAGTTTGAACAGGCTTCCTAATGAAACTAAATCCAGAAGAAGCATTGACACAAAATCAAGAGAACATGAACTTCCGTTACGATGTGTGTGTTTCAGTGCGAAGACGAATGATGGGTGACCCGTAAGAGGCTGGTGGTGAGCAGAATTGAGCGCAATGGATTCAGGAGGCCGAGGACAGGAGACGGCAGTGCTCGAGCTGTCGAGGGAGACTGAGCCCTGTAGGGGAGGTGTGGCCAGGCGCCCGGGCAAGGTCCTGTCTACAGCCGGAGCTTCGTTGAGAACGGACGGGGCTGCATCTCACGGCAGAGGGGCCTGCGGGCACGCATCCTTCAGAAAGATGGCCCAATTTTATCTTAAGATGTTAGCATCTGCGATTCACCCAAAACCACACACTTAACTGTGATGGGCAAGTTTTAGATGTCAGCGTGCAGACGAGCGAGGGCACGAGCTGTCGGAAGCTATTCCAGGCAGGCGAGGAGCGCCGTCGGGCTGGGCCGTGCTCGCCAGAGGACGGGGTCTCCCTGGGGGTCCTGGTGCCCATCGCAGCTTTGCCGGCGCTGCGCCGATCCGAAGCCAGGAGCCAGGTGCGTCTCCTGGTCTCCCATGTGGGTGCAGGGCCCAAGCACTTGGGCCATCCTCCACTGCCTTCCCGGGCCACAGCAGAGAGCTGGCCTGGAAGAGGAGCAACTGGGACTAGAACCCGGGGTGCCGGCGCCACAGGCAGGCAGGGGATTAGCCAAGTGAGCCGCGGCGCCGGCTCAAAAAAAATTAAATCTTTAAAGAAACTATGTGGTCACATTGTCTGTCTGCTCGTGTCCTGTACCCCCATGGTGCCGTGTGCCACGTGTGTGCTGTGCTCAGCCCGGCTTCTGCGGAGCCTGGGGGCGCCAGGCTGGGGGGCAGACGCCTTCGCCTTCGAGCACAGGGCTCTACAGCCTCTGGGGCGGCCTCACCCACCCAGCGGAGGGCGTGGCGAGGAGGGGGCCTCTCGGAGCACACCTTGCTGCAGCCGTCAGTGAGTCTCAGTCACGTGTGCGCTGTTGATTACGCTTAAATGCTGGTGGACACATTTCCAGGGAAGTACGGTGTCTGTGAACCACCCCAACACGCGGTGCCCGAGATAACACACTTCTGACCCCACTGATGCGTGCACTTTGCCCGTGGGCTTAGGATCACGGCACGGGGGACCCAGGCCAGGGGGCTCAGAATCACGGCACAGGGGACCCAGGCCGGGGGCTCAGGATCACGGCACGGGGGACCCAGGCCGGGGGCTTAGGATCACGGCACGGGGGACCCAGGCCGGGGGCTTAGGATCACGGCACGGGGGACCCAGGCCGGGGGCTTAGGATCACGGCACGGGGGACCCAGGCCGGGGGCTGGTCAGCAGCCCCCTGTGCGTCTTGCAGAGAGCTGGGCCGGCCATGCCACCGAGGCCTCCACGGTTGGGCAGGTGCACCAGGGCGAGTTTCAGGGGGATGGCATGGAGAGACGGACGCTCTGCCTCAACACAGGCATTGAGGTCAGGGACGTGCTGTGTGGGGCTCCTGCAGGGGCCCCCAGGGGCCACGGGAACCCTGTTTCCCCTCCCCACAGCCAGGCTGGGGATCCTTCCCAGACCCCCGATCACCACCACCCACCCATCTCACAGGAGAGAACCGTGAGGACGGACGTGCCGTGGCTGGAAGCCTTTTGATCTGTCTGCAAGATGGTTGCCAGATGGGAGCGAGCCGTGAGGCGCTAACACACACACGCTGGAAATCGTCTTCGCCGTGCCCAGCTCTGCCTGCAGCTCCACATTACAGGAGAGATTCATCATGCGCCGTGTGGGGGCGGGGGCTTCCCCGGGCCGCTGGCACTCGCGGGCAGGGCCGGTGCGCGGCTGTCAGTCAGTGGGAGCTGACGGTTCCGGGGAGCGGGCGAGACGGTTCTGGGCACATACGGAACGCATTTACGCAAAGCACCCCCGACTGCTCTGCTTGTTCCTTGGATGCGAGAGAGGGGAGATGGGCTCTGTGGAAAGTTCTCCCCACCCCCCGGCCGCCGCCGCCCACGCACAGGCCTCACCCCTCTGGTTCACAGGATCATGACAAAAGCACGTGGGATCACACAGACGGGGGTGCCTGTGTGCGTCCGCGCGAGACAAGGGGCTCCACAGGCCAAGCGCCCTTCAACGCTGATCGGTCAAACATAGACCTGCTCTGGCCTGCACGTTCAGAGCAAAAATACTGACTTTTTTCCCAATGCAAACCTGTCGGTAAACCTTCAAGGCGGGGATTGAAAAGTCTCATAAACAATGCATTCGGTGGGGCCAGCACTGTGGCACAGCGGGTAAAGCCACCGCCTGCAGTGCTGCCATCCCATATGGGCACTGGTTCGAGTCCCGGCTGCTCCTCTTCTGATCCAGCTCTCTGCTTTGGCCTGGGAAAGCAGTAGAAGATGGCCCAAGCCCTTGGGGCCCTGCACCTGTGTGGGAGACCCAGAAGAAGCTCCTGGCTCCTGCCTTCGGATGGGCACAGCTCCAGCCAATGTGGCCAATTGGGGAGTGCACCAGCGGAGGGAAGATCGTTCCTTCTCTCTCTCTGTAACTCTGCCTTTTATATAAATAAATATTATTTTTTAAAAAGAATGTGTAAAACAAGCCATACGTTTCCAATTCACGCGTGACGGGCCGAGTGGTGGGGCGTGGGGAGCCTGCTGTGGGGACAGTGCGTGCTCACTGACAGTGGTCCTGTGCAGGCTGTGTGCGCTGTGTGCTGGCGGCTGCCACCCCTGCTCTGTGGGGACCGATGGCCACGCCTTGGCCATACAGGAAACGCTGCCCTTTAGGGTCTACAAACAGAGCCCAGCTGACCCTGGGGATGTCGGCGAGCTCCCAGGGGTTCGGAGTGTGGTCCGGACATGGTGCTGCCCTGCCTGCCACCGACCACACTGGGGCCCTTGGACTTCTGAATGCAGACCAACAGCCTCAGACGCGAGGCAAAGGCAGCCGTGCCCCGAGAACGCTGATGTCAAGTGTTTAAGTGGTCGTTGGGCCCAAAGGATGTTGCAACCATTTGGGGAGTGAACCAGCGGATGGAAGGCCTTTCTCTCTCTCTCTCTTTCTGTGACTGTGCCTTTCAAATAAATAAATCTTTACAAAGAGAAAAGTCAGGTGCGGGGCACTGGCACTGTGGGTAGTGGGTAGTAGGCTAAGCTTACAGCTGCGGCAACATCTTCCTACGTGGGCCCTGGTTCGAGTCCCAGCTGCTCCTCTTCTGATCTCTGCTATGGCCTGGGAAAGCAGTGGAAGATGGCTCAAGTCCTTGGGCCCCTGAACCCCCATGGGAGACCAGGAAGAAGCTCCTGGCTCCTGGCTTCAGATTAGCTCAGCTCTGGCTGTTGCAGCCATTTGAGGAGTGAACCAGCAGATGAAAGACCTTTCTCTGTCTATAAATAATTAAGTAAAAATCTTAAAAAAAAAAAAAAAGAATGAAAAGTAAAAGAAAAGTGCTAGTCGGCAGCCTGACAGCCTGGTCCTAGGGCGCGGTCGCTTCTCTTCCCTGCTCTCCCTGGGTGTGAGCCGCCATTTCTGGTTTGGAACACTCGTTGCTGTGAGGTGGGGCCGCTTGGCCAGCAGGAAGGACGCTGGGAGCGTGTCCGGGGCCTCTCGGGCAGAAGCCAGAGCACTCTGGGTGACAGAGCTCAAAGCCCCTTCACTCAGGGGACCGAGCGAGGGACGTGGTGCACAGCACTTCACGTGTGTCAGCGCCCGCAGGGCAGCCAGCACGGGGAGCCTGGGGCCACCTGAGACACGGGACCTCAGGGACCTGGCTCAGACAGGAGGCCGGGTCCAGACGGCAGCTCCTGCGGGAGAGACACTCGACCGGGCAAGGGGCCGTGAACACGCACCGAGCCAGTTAGCCAGGGAGCTCATTCAGGGAGCCACGTCCCATTGACACAGATTAGCGGGGCGTTTGCCGCGGTGTGGATCTTCTAAATCCAGCGCCTCTCCCTCAGTAATCCTGCTTAATTGTAGAAGCGTGGGCTCCCTCTTGCACCTAAGCTGGGCTCTCCAAGATGTCATTTGCGAAGCTGGGGAAGGAGAGGGAATCCAGGAGAAGCAAGGGGCTGGGGACGAACCTGTCCGGCCACATTCCCCGCTCGGCCCTGGAGACCTGGAATGTGGGGCTGCAGGTTCTCAGCCGCTGGTAGGTAGTTTGATGCAGGCTCCCGGCCTTCCTTCTGTGCGTGGCTTGCCATTTGAGATTGCACTTCATTTCCAGTGGTTACTGAGAGCACTGATCTGCTGCCCTGCGCATCCTGCGGGGCCACGGGCCCTTGCGGTCGCAGGAAGGCGGGGCCCTGGCTGCGTGGGAGCCTGGCCCTGCCCCTCCTCCTGTGCCCCCTGTGCTCTCCTCCTGGCAGTGGGTGATGGGATGGGCGCTCCCTGCACGGCGCCCGCCACGGAGTGACGCCCGGAACGGCCCTCGTCTCTCAGAGACAGTGCGGTGACATCCCAGCCACCGAGGCCGACTCCGCTCCCTTCTTCCTCCCTGGCCTTCTAAGCTCGTGCAGGCTGTGCACAGACCAGGCCAGGTGAGCTCTTCCCATTGAGAGCAGCCAGGGGCCCCCACAGCGCACGCAGCCGCTCTGTGCCACCGCTGTGGCTCTGTCCCCACAGCTGAAGGCGCTGTGCCCTCTGGAGAGTGGGCGCCTGCCCTGCACACCCTCTGTCTGAACTGTGCTGCCCGGCACCACCGCTGTGCAGGCTGCCGCCACTGTCGCCTCCTGCAGGCCAGCTCGGTCCCATGGGTGGTGGGGCAGGGGCCGCTGCTTGGGGACGGACGCGCTGCGCTTGTCCCAGCTCTCTCGCTCTGCTTGCCCTCATTTTGTCCACTGCCCATGCTGCTCCTCCTTCCTCTGTCCCAGTGGTCACCCTCCCCCGACCTTCGTCTGGCCCGTCTGTCCTGCCACGGCCGGCTGTCCTGGGGCTGCGGAGCCGGCCTGCAGAGTCTGCCTTGGAAAGGGGTGGGTCCTCTCCCCAACGCTGGAGTTGGGGAGAGAACTGCAGGTGGGGGTTGGGGGTGGAGCCTCAGGCTCTCCTGCCCCTCCCCCGTCACCTCCCCTGCCCTGTGGGCCTGCAGGATGGAGGTGGGCGGGTGGGAGGTGCCCACTTTACAGTGAGCCGTAGGAGCTGAGCAGTGGGGGTGAGCCTGGCACAGAGCTGAGGACCCCAGTGCTTGGGTTCTTTTGCCAAACAGCCGCCCGCGCGTCGCAGCCAGTGAGCTTTCCCGAGGGCGCAGGGGAGCGCTGCCCGTCAGTCAAAGGCCCTCGCGGCGGCCAAGGAGGATGTGGGCCCTCAAGGCTGCAGCCAGCTCCTGCCCCAGAGCCTCCAGCAGCCACAAAGGCGCTGTCCACCGACGCAGCCGTGTCGGCCCCTCAGCAGCAGACACCCCTGTCCAGAAAGGAATCTCCAAACCGAGTCTGTGTGTGCCCGTGCATGCGTGCTCACATGGCATGTGTTTGTGTACATGTGTGTGCACCATGTGTGTACATGCGTACACCCATCTGCATATGCACATGCGTGTGTGCCCACATGGTATGTGTTTGTGTGTACACACATGTGTGCATGTGCACACATATGTGCACCCATGTCTTCAACGTGTGTATGCATGCTCACATGGCATGTACATGTGTGCTTGTGTGTACTCATGTGTTTGTAGGCCCACATGGTATGTGTTTGTACACACATGTGTGTGCATGTGCATACATATGTGCACCCATGTCTTCAACGTATTGTATGCATGCTCACATGGTGTGTACATGTGTGCTTGTGTGTGCATGTGTGTGCTCATATGTTTGCTTGTGTGCCCACGAGTGCACACATGTTGCACACAGGAGGGAGTGGCGCAGGTAGAGGTACAGAGACGGTGATCTTGGCACACGGCAGGCGCCCAGACTCAGACAAAGGGATGGGTATGGGGTAGATGTCCCCTCCTGGTGGCCTTGGGGAGCCCTGTGAGGTAGACGACCAGCCGTGTCACCACTGCACCGCTGGCTCACACGCCCTGCACCTGCAGGCCCCGCGGGCGCTCCCCTCGCCTTCCCCTGCCTCCAGCTGCCGGGCACCGCGCCGCCCAGGACGGCTCCCCCAGCCCGGCTCCCTGCTGCATTTGTGGCGAGCCAGGCTGCACCACACTAACACGCCTCATTCGCACAGGCCCCCGGCTCCAGCTGTCCGAGAAGGCGAGGTCCCCGCGGCCCGGGCCCGGGTCCCTGGGAGGGCGTGGAAGCCCCGTGCACGGCTCTCCCCGGCGTCGTGGGAGGCGGCGCTGCGCCCACAGAGACGTGGCTGGGAGCCTCTGGTTCTCCTAACAGGGTCGTGGAACGAAGCGAGGCCTCAGGAACTCAGAGAGCTCTGGCGGCGTCCGGACAGTTTTACAGCCGAGCTGGAGCTGCTTTCACTGCCGCACTGAGCGGCCGCTGGAGCCGCGGGTCGCGGCCAGGCGCTGTGTGCGGGTGCCGCCTGGTGACCGCTGTGACCCCGCCTGCCCGCGCTGTGGCCCCACAGCCTGGCTTCACGTCACCTGTGTGTCTTAGCTCTCGCTTCTTGGTGGGCACGGCACGGGCTTGAGGTGCGAAGCGTGGTCTGGCCCGGCGCCCGTGGGCGAGGACCTAATGGGTAGAGCCGGAAGGCCACAGCAGGCAGTGGGAGAGCTGCGCCCGTCCCCGGGGTGGTGCCTGTGGCCCCGGGAGAATCTGTCACAGCCTTGCAGAGACTGGGCCTGGGCAGTTCCTGTGCTTGACGTGTTGGCTGGGCAGGAAAACCGGCTCTGAGGCAAGCCAGGCCCGGGACAGCTGTCGCTCTCCCTCCCGGGGCCACGCCCAGTCCTTCATTCTAGCTCTCAAGTTTGGGACATCGTCTGTCGTTTGTCTCAAACAGTTCTTCCAGTTGGACATCCACAAGGTGACACTGATTCGAGGAACTGTCACTCTGGGTAGCAGCCCCGCCTGCCACTCCCGGGGGAGGGGCAGCCGCATTCCGAGAGGTTTGCAAATTCCCAGCAGGAAGAGTCTGGGGCCTGCGCCTCCTCACGTGGCCGGGAGGGAACGCCCGCCCCAGCTGCTGACAGAGCTTGAAGGGAGAGGGAGTCCGGCCGGGGCTCGGTCACGCCCATGCTCCTTTGCTGTCACATGTGGGCGGCTCCATGGTCCTGGCAGCCGTGGCGTGCGGTGGCCACGTGTCAGCTGCTCTATGCAGAGCTGGGGCAGAGGAGGGAGGAGGAACCCTGAGGGGAACAGGAGCGGCCTCGGTGTATGGCGAGAGCTGCCTCACTGTGCTCGGAAAAGTCTAGAAGGCACCCATGCTTCACCCACAGTCAGAGAGAAGAGGCGTGAAAAGAATGTGTATCCGCATGTGTGCATGTATGCGCACACATATGCGCATTCCTACATATGTGTGGACACGCATATGCGTATATCCGTGTATCTTCATGTGTGCAAGCCTGTGTGCACATGTGTGTACACTCCCACATGTATATGTGCATGTGTGCACCTGTGTGCCTGCATGTGTGTGGTGTGTACGAGTGCATATTCATGCATGTGTGTGAATGTGTGTCCGTGTCCGTGTGCATGTGTACAGGTATGTGAACACGCATGTGTCTGCATGTGTGCGTGCTCCCATGTGGATGACGATGGTAAGGAAGGAACCCAGCATTGCTGTGCGTGCCGATAACCAGGGATGCGCAGCAGTTGATGCTGGGGTGGGGGAGGCCCAGGAGCACTGTGGGCACTGAGGCTGCAGTGGGCTTAATCCCGTCGGCGCAGGTGAGCGCGCCGCCGGCTCTCTGCCATGATTATTAACAAGCTCGTAGGCCACTGGGAGACTGTGGATAAGCGCGGTGCCGGGGGCGGGGTGGGCTATCGTTACACTAACAGGGTCGGAAGGGTAACTGCCGGGCGCGCAGGGTTTCCACAGGAATCCTCGGGCCGGGACTAGGTGGCCGGGTTAGAAACCTCCCAGCAGCCTGTGTCCACACACACGCACACACACATGCACGCACCCCCGTTCTCACTCAGAAGACAGTAAACACGCATTTATGGATGGAGGGTTCGCCACTGCATGTCCGTCAGTTCCCCTGAGATGAAGGAAGATGTGGCGTTTGTGGTTTTCATGCATCAGTGACACATTTTAATAGCCGTAAGTGTGGATTCCGCTAAAATGGTTTAATATGTATTTATTCCTTCCTATCTATTTGGAAGAGCAACAGAGAAAAAGGCCGAGAGCCGGAGATCTTCCTTCCACCCGTCCACGCCCCAGACACCGCGGAAGCCAGGGCTGAGCCCGGCTGAGGCCAGGTCCCCGCGTGGGCGGCTCCCAGCGTTCAGCAGGAAGCTGCAAAGGCGTGGGGGCGGGGGTGAGACGCGGGGCGTGGCTCTGCGAGGCAGGAGGCGGGAGGGGAGCAACTCGGACTAGACTAAGTTACTGGAATTAAGACTTATTCTATGCATCTGCTCTCCCACAATATGGCGCTGGGAGAGGAGGAAACAGCTTCTACACAGCTGCCTCCAGTTCAACCAATAAACAGCAGGACCTGCTCCTGATTGGAGGAGAGCAGCGTACTCGGCGTGTGGGTAGCAGAGTTGGGATTGGTGGAAGAGGACTATAAAGGAGGAGAGAGACAACATGCACCAGGAACATCTATCTGAAGGAACACCTGTGCAGCCCCCGAGAGAGCCGGCCGGCGGTGTGCCGCTCCCCCGCGGAAGTGGGGAAAGTGGCAGGGGGAACCGCCCTTCCGTGGAAGGGACGGTAGCCAACCCGGGAAGAACCAGCAGCAAACCCGGGGAGGGCCAAGCAGACAAAAGAACAGCGCAGGGTTCAGTGTCATTCCTCCACGAAGACGGGGAGCGACATAATGGTGCCGTGACTCGGATATGAAGCCTAGGCAGGGTTTAGTGTCATTCCTCCATGAAGAGGGGGAGCGACAGAGGCTGGGGTGCCGCGCCCGTCAGGTGGATTCAACGTGGGTCCCAGCTCTCGTGGAAACGCTCCCCGTGGCATCCTCCTGCCAGCAGGAGCAGCTGCAGCTCGGCTTCCCGCGTGGCTGGGCCTCGCCCATCTACCTTTCTTACTGTTTCTCCCTGTTTGATGCTCCTCTCCCACGCACGGGCCCCGGTGTGGCCTTGGTGCTGACGCCTGTGCCGCGCCGGGGATGCCCTGGGAGCCCCTGCACCTCTGCAGCTGGCCGCGCCCGGTGAGCGCAGGGACTGTGTCCGTCACCGGGCCACTCTGCCGGGCATGTCGCGCTGTGCACTGCGCCCTGCGGTATTGCTAAGGCTCCTGCTCCAAGTCCCTGGTCGCCTCAGAGCATGCCCAGGTCCTGTGCCAGGCTCGGGGGGAGGCGAGGGGCTGGCACCGATCAGAGCCTCTGCAGCCCACGGGGAGCTGCCAGCGGCTTGCACACACTATCTGCGACCGTGGCCTGGGTCTTCAGTGGGTGAAGCTACCGCCGGCCACGCCACATCCACGTGGGCACCTGCTCATGTCCCGGCTGCTCCACTTGTGATCCAGCTCCCTGCTGATGGCCTGGAAAAGACAGTGGAGGATGCCCGAGTGCTTGGGCGCCTGCACACACATGGGAGACCCAGAAGACGCTCCTGGCTCCTGGCTTCAGCCTGGCCCAGCCCTGGCCATTTCAGTCATCTGGGGGGTGAGCCAGCCAATGAAGGTCTCTCTCTCTCTCTTTCTGTAGCTGTAATTTTCAAATAAATAAATCTTTAAAAAAGAAATACTGAGATTTAGCCTACAGTTGGCAATACATGTGTGCGCACATGTGTGCATGTATATGTGCGCATGTACATGTGTGTCTGCACAGTGTGTGCAATGTGCGTGCATGTGTGCCTTGTATGAACATGCATGTGCTATTGCAGTGTGTGGGGTGCACATGCGTGCATATGTGTGCCTCTGTGTGTGCATGTGTGTGGTGTGAGCAGCGTGTGAGGTGCACATGTGTGCATACGTGTGTATCTGTGCATGCATGTGTGTGATGTGTGCAGTGTGTGGGGTGCACATGTGTGCATATGTGTGCCTCTGTGTGTGCATGTGTGTGGTGTGTGCAGCGTGTGGGGTGCACATGTGTGCATACGTGTGCCTCTGCGTGTGCATGTGTGTGGTATGTGCAGTGTGTGGGGTGCACATGTGCGTGTGTCTCTGTGTGTGCATGTGTGTGGTCTGTGCAGTGTGTGGGGTGCACATGTGCGTGTGTCTCTGTGTGTGCATGTGTGTGATGTGTGCAGTGCACATGTGTGCATACGTGTGCCTCTGTGTGTGCATGTGTGTGGTGTGTGCAGTGTGTGGGGTGCACATGTGTGCATACATGTGCCTCTGTGTGTGCATGTGTGTGGTCTGTGCAGTGTGTGGGGTGCACATGTGCGTGTGTCTCTGTGTGTGCATGTGTGTGGTGTGTGCATGTGTGTGGTGTGTGCAGTGCGTGTGTCTGCTGCTCTTTTGTGAACCCATCTCTTTCGTGAGCCTGGATTACTTGGGGAGTTCTTGAACCTCAGATCCTTGTTGGGGCACAGCTGAGCCCGAGGCCCGCAGAGGGCCAGTGCCCAGGGCTTGGACAAAGTGAGGACAGCAGTGGCCATGGAAGTCCTGACCCCTCCTCCACCTCACCCCACGGGTGCCCCACGCAGACCCCTCAGCTGCTTCCCCACGGGAGGGGGCCCCGGGCAGGGTACAGCAGCTCAGGGCGTTGGCGGGTAAAGGCCTCTCCCCGGCAGGGGGTGGGGGCAGGGAGGATGCGGTCAGGACAGGGCCCTGGCTTAGAAGCAGGGATGCCAGGGGCGGCAGCGCGGGCTGAGTCTGCCCTGGGGGGGCCGGGCACAGCAGCCCCAGGTCCTTTCTCGGCGGCATCTCTGCAGCACCCACACTTGTGACCCCCTCCCCATGCGTAGGCCAGAGCAGGGGTTTTGGGGCCTGGGTGTGTGGGGGGCTCTGGGAGAGTCCACCCGGCTCCCAAGTGCATGCACACGGAGGGCTTCTCTCTGCAGGGGGCTGGGCAGGCCTTGCTCGGGGCTGAGTCCACAGCATACCTGGAGTGGAGTCTTTAAGCTTCCAGAGCCGGGGGGTGGGGGGCGTTGCCGTGGCACAGTGGTTAGGCCACTGCCCGTGACGCCAGCACCTCACATCAGAGCAGCCGTTGCAGTCCCGGCTGCTCGGCTTCCGGTCCAGCTCTGTGCTAGTGCACCTGGGGAGGCAGCGGAGGACGGCCCAGGTGCCCGGACATGTGCCACCCCCTGGGCACCCAGCTGGAGCCCCTGGCCTTTGGCCGTCCAGCCCTGGCCTCTGCTGCCATTCGGGGAGTGAACAGCAGGTGGAAGCTCTCTCCCTCTCTGTGTGTCTCTCCTCCTGTTAAGTACCTAAATCTGTTCTAAAGATGAGCAAAGTGTTCACAAGTGGAGGAGGGGGCCCTGGCAGCCCCCCGGGATGACCCAGTGTGAGTGAGCGTGGCGGGAGCTGCCCCTGAGCTGGGAGCCTGCACAGCTGGAGGAGACAGCACCAGCTACTGGGGGGGCCGCCCGTTCCGAGAGGCTGAAAGCCAGCAGGTGCAGGGCGCTGTCCCCCTGTGAGAGGCAAGGGCCACTGTGAGCAGTGACAATGGTGTGCAGTGACCGGGCCACACCAGGCCCCACAGGCCGCGGTCACCTGACCCCTCGGGAACAGCCTGTTTCCAGCAGCACCAGTGAGAAACATGAATGGGTAACGGTGTGTGCTTACTTTGCCCTAACTACAAAAGCCAACAACGAACGGCTCTCCCAGGCCTGTGCTGACCCCAGCGGAGGAGCGGAGGCCACGATGTGCAACCCTCGGCCTGCCCAGCATGCCCTGGCACACACACGCATCGCAGCTGAGACTCGGCACACAGTCGCCGCCGTGCACCCGAGAAGAAGGGCATACGACCCTGCGTGGCACAGCTCCGCACGGTCGCGCTGACCCAGGCGTCCGGAGCCAAGGAGAATTCGCTGGGAACGCAGAGCCTCTGGGCCTGGGAAGGAATCCAGCCAAACCCACCTGCACAGGGCGGCTTGGACCAGTTCTGGGAGTGCAGCGCCACCCTTCCCACTGCTGATGCGGGAACGCTCACTGGCAAGAACAGGGGCACAGTGCTGGGCAGAACGTCTCAGCATAGAAAGCACCTCTGGGGACGCCTGAGCCCCCATCCCGGTGCTGGGAGCCGGTCCCGCCCCCACCTCTGCACCTGATGCAGCCCGTGGCTAACTCGCCTGGGAGGCAGCTCCCGGAGGCCCTGCCCCTGGAGACCCAGCTGGGCCCCGGCTGCCGCGGGCGTTCGGGGAGAGAACTCAAGGATGGAAGTCCCTTCCCGGTCTCTCTCTGTTGCTCTGCCTTTTGGATAACCAAGCAAACAAACACAGAAACGGAATTCCAGATTTCTCAAACAGCAGAGGTCAGAGGAGGTGGGGGATTCTGACTTCTCTGAGGCAAAATCCCGGGGCTCACCGCCCCCCACGTCTGGGGCGCCCGCCCCGGGGCCCTCATCCCTTCTGCTCCCAGGGCTGCACCGCGGAAGTCCTTCTGCCCCTGGCCCAGAGAGGCCCCCGCGGCCTCCCAGGCCCTGCTCCACGGCCCCCACACGAGCGTCTGCCAGTTCCCCGGATGTGCAGGGTGCGAGGAAACTGACCTCTTCCACCTGGCCTTGCTCAGGTGAGAAGGCTTCTCGCCACCTGGCCCCGTGTCCCTCAGGCTTGGGGACGTCAGCAGCCCCGCAGGGCGGAGCAAGCGCCCTGCTCACTGGGGCCTCCGGGAGTCGTCCCCTCCTCTCCAGAGAGCAGGGGAGGTTCGTGCAAGGCCTATGTCTCCACTAACTGCTTGCTTCTGTTTGCATTTTGATTCCTGGTTTTAGGTGTGCGGCATGTATAGAACGCGCCCAGCCTCTCGGCATGATTTCTCGTCCTCTCTGCCACGTTCTCATCTCAGGCAGGCGGCTTATTTGTCACGAGCAACAGACAACCCGAAGGCCATGCTCGTTTGAGCCCAGTGCACGGAGGGAGCCCAGCCTGGCGGTCCTGGTCTCGTGGAGCCCAGACGGCCGGGGCTGCTCTTGGCCTTCCCTCTCGGGCTCCGGCCACAGCAGCGGTCACCCCAGCGGCTGCCCAGCCAGCGAGGAAGTCGCTGCGACCGTGTTCTGCACGTTTGGAGCCGCCCCTCCGCCAAGGTGCCTTCTGTGAACCAACTCCGAGCAGTGCACAGCATGGCCGGCAGCTACGACTGTGCCCCTGTCACAGGCGCGGGACAGAGGCCCACGGAGGTCACCAGCACGCATCCCAGGCTACAGCAAAGGACAGGACAGGGATGTGAACCTGGGCCGCCCGGTGGGGGTTAGCAGTGACCCACCTGGATCTGCTGCCTGAGCAGCACTCAGTCCTGGGGAGGGCACACGGCCGGGCCGTTAGGACGCCCACACCCCACGTCAGAGCACCTGGGTTCCATGCAGCTCCGGCTCTCGACTCCGGGCTCCAGCTTCCTGCTGGTGGCATCCTAGGATGGCCCGAGTAGTTGGGTACCTGCCACCCACGCAGGAGATCCGGACTGAGTTCCTGGCCCTGGCTTGGTCTGGTCCAGTCCTGGCCATTGTAGGCATTCGAAGAGCGAACCAGCGGATGGGTGCACCCTCTCTGTCTGCCTCTCAAACAACAATAGGAATAATAGGAAGTGGACAAGGCTCTCCCCAGGTGCAAGGCAAGAAGCTCACCCCTTCTTAGCCTCTGGGGGTTCATGCGCTGGAGCTTAGTCCTCACTGTGGTGACTTAAGAGCTGGAGGTCCTTGGGGCGCTGCCCTCGGGAGGGATCAGTAGTTCCCAGGGACCTGAGTCGGCCAGACGTGAGCACAGCGGGTGCACCTCCCAGGAAGACCCGCGCCGGGCGACTCCCTGCCTCAGCCAGGAAGGTCCTGTGCTCCTGCAGGCAGCAAGGGGTCCCCTCGAGTGCCTGGGCAGGGCTACCGCCACGCGTCTCCGACGGCAGTGGGGATGCTGCCGTTTCGGGAGCATAGGGACAATCAGCAGTGGCAGCCGTTGTGTTGTTGGTCTCGTGCTGCACCTCGCTGAGAGCCGGGGCTGCCGGCGGCCTTGGAGCTGAGCACCTGCTCTGAGCCCCAGCGCCTGCGAGCGTGGCCGTGCCTGGAAGACAGGCCTTGTCCCACCCAGGACTTGAGGGGAAGAACTCGCCCTGGATTGTGGGTGGCGCAAATCCGAGGACAGGTTCCCAGGAGGGCAGAGGAGAAGGGGGCACTGAGGGAGCGGCCTCAGGGCAGGGGTACCAGCAGCCGCTGGGGTGTGCAGGGGGTGTGCAGGGGGTGCCCTTACTGGGGCTCAGGAGGGAGCACCTCCCACCCACACCCTGGCTTCAGACTTCCGGTCTCCACACCAGGGAGAGGGCGACTGCCCGATTGTGGGAGCCACGGGCTGCGGCCAGGGCCACCTGCACTGTGGTTGCATCTGTGCCTGAGCAGGCCCAGCGACAAGGGCTGAACGGAGATTTCAGTGCCCTCTTTACGAAGCCTGGGACACAGGGACGCGTCCCCTCCCTGCGCTGCCCTGGGACTCTCTCCTGCAGAATCTCCCAGCCGACCTCCAGGCTGAGCCCGGGGCCTATCTCCAGGGCCACCATCAGTGGGCACAGGCGCTCGCCGACTCACCGTGCGCCACCCCCAACCTGGCCCGGATGGGGTCCCATTGGGTGGCAGAACATTTGTGGTAAAATCAGATCCTAATCATGCCAGCTTGACGCTAACATTTCAATGCTCTGATGTCTGAATGGGCAGCCCCCGGTGGGACGTTCAAGGGCACACAGCGGGTGTTGGGGAGCAGGTCCCTCTCCCAGCCAGGGAAATGGTGGTGGTCAGGGGCGGAGGGCTTGGCTGGGGAAGCCCATGTTCTCACAACTGGGGAACCTGGAGGTGGCTCTGGGAGTGAGGTTCGTCTCAGACAATGGGGATCCTGTCCTCTCATGAGGGAAGGGCTGCAGAGGGGAGGAGGCAGACATGGGGCACCCGCAGCCCTGGCAGGGGAGAAGGAGGAGGAGACATAGGGTACCCGCAGCCCTGGCAGGGGAGGAGGGAGACACGGGGTACAAGTGGCCCTAGCAGGAGAGCTCCCCACCCTGCACTGGGCACGGCGGGACAGGGCCAGTCAGGGGCACCAGGCTGCCATCCTTTTCCTGGTGTTCCTGGTAAACATGAGTGTGTCTACCTCGAGTTTGCACCCCCACCGCCTGGGGAAAGCCGCCCTCTGGTGTGTGACCGTCCAGTGTCCCTGTGCGGTCCTCCGTGGCCCCCACCTGACGCCCCCGAGCTCCCTTGAGCTCTCGTTTCTCGTAGCACAAGGCTCTCTGGGACAGCGCCAGGTGCACGTGCCGGGGTGGCTGTCGCCCAGGTGGTCCTCCCATGCCGGCAGTGTCCCCCAGCGAGGCCCCAGCCCCCAGGGGCTCCGCCTCCCACACCGGGCTCCAGGTGGGGGCGGGCCCACGGGGCCTGACGAGGTGCCCCTCGCTCCCCTCATCGGGAAGCCTCCAGCGCTGTGATAATTTGCTCCCGGCGGCAGTGGTCTAGCAGCTGTCTGAATGTACAGGGTCACGCTCGCCCACCTCAGCCCCGGCTTTTGGGGCCGGCGAGGTCAGGTTTCAAGAGAACACGCATTCCTTCCCTAACCCAGAGCAGCCGGGGCACTCAGCGCACTTTCAAGATGGATGTTCTTTGCTTCTCACTCTGGAAACTTCAAAGAGCCGGTGAGGGCCGGGCTGACGCCACTTCCTGAGGCTTCCTGCACACAGGGCAAAATGCAACCCCCTCCCCCTCCCCGCGCTCGGCTCCTCCTGTGCACTTGTGAAAGGCAGCAGTCCGCGTCCATATCTGATGTTGGATTTGCTTCCAGGGCGGGGACGCCCAGGTCCCTTCTGCTGGCCACATAGATCACACGTTAGCCATTCAGTGCCTCCCAGCACGCCGCTGTACGTGCTGGCACCTGCCGGCTCTGACACAGGGCGCTCGCGTGAACACGGCTGAGCCGCAGGCACGTGGCGGGGCCCCCAAGACACACCCGACCCCGCTGTCCTCACCCCGCCCTGCCGGGTCATCAAGACAAGGCCACGCAACGACCGACGGACAGCTCCCAGCCGCTGAGCCCAAGTGTAGCCCCTGGAGGAGGCACGAGGGGAGAACCCCGGGCTGAAGAACCTGCGGTCACCTCCTCTCACCAGATGCCGATAGACACGGGCGTGGCCCCCGGCACCCGCAAATGCTGCCGCTGCTGCTCCCATGGGGCCTTGCCAGTGGGAAGCACCCAGCGAGTGAGCGCCCCCCACGCCTGGTCTCCGGGTCTGCTCAGCTGCACCCCATCCTGAGCACAGCGCAGGCCCCTGGGAATGGGCCTGGACCACCCACACCAATGGGCAAAGGAGCAGGAGGGGCGGGGACGCCTGTGGTGCCCTCCAGGCCCTGGCCTGGGCCTCCCCCTCCTTCTGCTGTGCGGCCTCTGTGCAGGCGAGTCGGGTGCAGGGATGAGGTGGACAGACTGGGCAAGCCGTCTACACAAGTCGAAACCACCCGTGAGCGCGAGCATTTGTTTCTGCCCAAACAGGATGGTGCCAGCTCTTGTCCACGCGGTCGGCGTCTCAGCTACCCAGTGGTGCCAGCTCTTGTCCACGCGGTCGGCGTCTCAGCTACTCAGTGGTGCCAGCTCATGTCCACTTGGTCAGTGTCTCAGCTACCCAGTGGGGCAGGCTCTTGTCCACACAGTCAGCATCTCAGCTACCCAGTGGTGCCAGCTCATGTCCACGCAGTCAGAGTCTCAGCTACCCAGTGGCTCAGGCCCTTGTCCATGTGGTCGGCGTCTTGGCTACCCAGTAGCTGTGCAGAGGTGGGAGCAATGAACCGCCACGAGTTAACACTGACCTTCAGAGAAGGACTAAACCCGTGTGCTCCAGTGCAGCGCACCGTCTTCTGGATGAGCCGCATCTGCTTTGAAAGGCTTGCTGGAGTGTGCAGACACAGGTATGAACGGGCCAGGTCTGAGAGCAGGAAGACAATGGAAACTGTGCCTTGGTCAGACCGAGGGAGCCATGCGCATCTCTGCAACGCACTCCCAGAGAGCGGGAAGGCGATGCACAGCTGCGCCTGTGTGAGTGTTTGCCCAGTACCGATGCACAGTGTCGAGAGTGGCGGCACTGGCGCAGCTCTCTCTGGGCCTGCACACACCCGATGAACAAGGAACGCTTGCTTGCTCCCTGGTAGCACAGGGGAAGGCAGAAAACCAGCAAGGAGCCCTGCCCCGGAGCAGGAGGCGGAAGACTTGCCCGAGACCCCGCCGTGGAGAACGTGGGGACCCCGGGCCCCGAGGCTCCCTGCTGGCGGGCACGGGTGTCGGTGCAGCCGCGTGTTGTTTGCAGGTTTCCTTCCATAACTCGCTCCTGGAGCTGTGAGCCCATTCTTACAGACCCGGGTACTCCATCCCCCCGCACTGCGAGAATAGGCAAACCTCTCTCGGCACAAGCACCAGTCTGGGGGGGGGGGGGGACTGTGACTCGAAGAGTTAAAATCCACAGGAAAGCAAACCCACCTCATTGAAATGAGTCCGCTCATGTGCATACTTAGAATTCGGGTTTGATTTGGAGTGTTATTACTAAAAACAACACCAGCCACCCAGGGCCTCCCCCGGCTTTGCCATGGCCTGCACTGCCCACAGGAGAAACGCGATGGGTGAAGTCATTCCCAGTAACCTAACACCGACTCGGCTGATCCTGGAGGGACGGGGGCTCCCTTGGGGGATTTGCCCTGATGATATCACTGCGGAGGGGTCTGGTTTAGATCAACTCAGGTTAAAGAGCACGACGGTCAGCGAGTGATGTCACTGGATCCCTTCCTCGGAAAGTCGGGGTCACCACGAGTACAGAAGCACGTTGGGCTTCAGGCTTTGTGCACCGCGACGCCTGCACCCAACCTGAGGCCCCAGGGAAGACACAGACTCGGGAGCCGGCGGCCGGCTCCGCCCTGCTCGCGAGGACCCGCCGACTTCTGTGTATTCCCGTCACCGCCGGGGTGGCGCAGCGGTAGCTTTGTTGTGACGGCTGCATCCCGCCGTAGCTTCTGCAGCATTGGCTGTCCTGCTGGAAGTAAGAGGATTTTTAGATTTTCCAAGAAGAGTGAGTCACCGGAGTTTCCGTTTTTAGATTACGAAGAGTGAACGTGAGAGCTGTCGTTTGAAAATGGGCTGATGCAGGCTTTCCTAAAGGGTGTTTGGGGGCACGAGACCGTCTGCACCACAAAGCCATTCTGTCTCCAGGCTGGGGGGGTCTTGGCCCAGCTGGCTGCAGCACCAGACCACCTGAGGCTGGGCCCCTGGTAAGGAGCAGAAATTCAGTTTCACAGGCCTGGGGCCTGGGGAGTGCAAGACCCAGGCACCTGTGGTGAGTGCCAGGTTTCCCGTCTAGGCCGGCACTGCACTGGGGGATGTTCAGCATGTGGGAGTCCCATGTCTACACGTGGTGCACATGCAGGAGCCCCGTGTCCACTTGTGGTGTACTGTGGGAGCCCCATGTCCACATGTGGTGCACATGTGGAAGTCCCGTGTCCACTCATGGTACACATGTGGGATCCCTGTGTCCACAAGTGGTACACTGCGGGAGCCCCATGTCCACATGTGGTGCACATGCAGGAGCCAGTGTCCACGTGTGGTGCACATGTGGGAGTCCCGTGTCCACACGTGGTGAGGTGGATGGGGCCCGAGGCACCAGCAGTCTCCTGTGCCAGGGCCCTGGTCCCATTCCCTAGGTAGGTGCTCTGCCCTCACGACCCCGCATCCTGCCACTGTCACGTGAGCAATTCAGCTTCGACACACGGATTTGGAGGGGGCGCGGCATTCACCCCTTTGAGGTTCCCGGCGGCCGTTGCCAGTGAAGCCTCCGAGGAGCCCGTCTGCGAGGCTGTGCCACTGACTTCACCGGATCCGACCCAGGAACTCGCCCCACATCAGCGCCGACGCTGTCCCTCCTCCCCCATGTTCAGGAAACGAGGAGGTCAGAGCAGACACACCGCGGCCACGCCCGTTCTGCCGCAGCCTGCGATGCAAGACGGTTTTTCACGCGTGTTACCTAAGTGCCTGGGTAATAGCCTCACTGTGCCTCCTGGCCCACAAAGCCCAAAATATTCACCATCTGTCCCTTTAAGAAAAAGTAATTACCAGCTCCCAGACCAGACAGTGAGGGCAGAAGCAGCCCAGGCCCCGGGGCAGGCTCTCCCTCCACGGCCTCGTCTCTCGTCATTCCTGCGGGCACCCCGGCCTGCTGTCACCCGTGTCATCACCAGGCTGGGCTACTCAGCCCTGTACAAAGCCTCCGTTAGCTGTGCACATGGTAAGAGGTAAAGGATCGCAGCAGCACTCACAAAGTGAGACCCTCCACAGTCCTGAAAGGGATCTGCGTCCACCACCCGCCCTACTGTCACGGAACGTGGCACCTGCCAGACGTGGGGAATGCCTCCTGGTGGGGCCACAGGGCCGTGCACCTGCCCAAGCCAAACGTTGGTGAGGCCGTGCAGAGCCCGCCTCTGCAGAGCGTGGAATCAGCACAGAGCAGCCGCGACCAGAGTTCTAGGAAAACCTCTTTGGAGGAGACTAAATATTTCAAAGGACAATAACCCATGAATCCAGGAGGAGACCATGAGAAATAGGAAAATCCTTCAGCATGAATAATTACATTCAATTGTGGGAATACAGCTAGTTCTGTCTTCAGAGGGACATTCACAGCTTTAAATGCCCGTAATCGAAGCGTGGTTTAAAGTCAACTTCTTCCTCTTCTATTTTAAGAATGTAGAAAGTGAAAAAGAAGAAGAAAATGAGCCCCAAACAAGGAGAAGAGGCAGCGTTGGGAGTCCCTGTGGATGACACTGAGAACAGCAACAAAAACCCAGGGGAGAATCTCGAAGCAGCTGGAGTTTGTTTCTTCAGGTGAAAGTGCAAGTCTCTAGCAGTATAGAGCAAGGAAGAAACAGAAAACACGAATTCACGACAAAACCGAGAGGGGGAGCATCGGGAGGGGGCGCACCGACCCACAGGATAAAGGGGTACACGGCACGCAAGCAATGTAGGATGGAGTTGTTAAACTAAATGTCCAACAAGAAATTAAAAACCGGAGTGGCCCATATCTGTTCAGTGTGCTGACCTGTTAACTGACGATGCTGCCACGGAGGAAACGGCGATCCCTGAGAGCGTGGGTGCCTGGTTTCTTTCAATATCGGGGGAAAGGACTCCCAATCCCGACGAACTCTTCCAGGACGTGGGGAGGAGAGAACACGTCTGCTCACTTCAAGAGCCCAACACACGGGTCTTGGCAACAACATAAACAACTTAGCTCCAAAGTCCCCCAACAGTGTCACAAGCTGAACTCCACAGTGTCTGCAAAGAAAAGTCTTTCACCATCAAGCTGGATTTATCATCAAGACGAAGACCGTTAAATGCATGAAAGACAGTCAGTGTAATATGCCAGGCTACAGCCTATTGGGGAAAACCACGCAACCACGTTGAGTGCAGAACGTGTCGGTAGCGTGTTCCATGCACCCGTGTTACCAAGTGCAGAACGTGTCCATGGCATGTTTCATGTAACCGTGTTACCAAGTGCAGAACGTGTCCATGGCATGTTCCATGCAACCGTATTAATGGGTGCAGAACGTGTCCATCGCGTGATCCTTCGCGTCGCAGAGCAGGAGCTGCCTTGTGGTTTACCACAGTCTGATCGCTTGTCTGTTGAGAGCCAGCGGAGCTGTTTCCAGTTCAGTGGCTATTACAAATAAAGCTGTCATAAGCATTTAAAATAAGAAAAGATATTTGCCAAACTACAGAAGGACGCACGGGAAGGCTCTGTGCACGTGGGAGCAGAAGCCTTCCTCGCATGAGAGGCCGCCCGCTGGAGACGCCCAGCTCACGTCTCACATAACAGCGAGAGATTCGGCGCCTTCCCCCCGGGTTGGGGCAAAGCCCGGCCGTCCACTCTCCACACGCGTACCCACCGTTGATGGGGAGGCCCTAACCACTCCAGGAAAAGAGAAAGCACCCGCACTGGAACCGGGTAAAGCTGGATTGATCTGCAGGTCCCACAGCTGTGTAGCTGCCAATGCCTGAGGAGGCTCTGGGAAGATTCCACGACTCACCGTGAGTGTGACAGTGCCGCAGAATCCCATGTTAAGGAATTGTACTTCTATATATTCGAATAATTAGACAATGCATCTAAAACGCTAGTCTCACTTGCAAGTGAGCTATGGTGTCTTCTCTGTCGACCAGCACCAGCCAGGACCCGGTGCAGGGCTCTGTAAGTCACGGCTGAGAGCACCGAGAAGACATTAAGCGATGTAGCAGTCGGCATCTAATTTCTCTAACAGAACGCCCGCGGTAGGTTACTCTGTAGAGAAAAGAGGTTCATTTTGACTTACGGTCCTGAGAGGCAAGGCACAGGGACCTCAAATAAATAAAATAAATATTTAAAAAATAAAATAATCACCAGCCTGGATTAAGTGTCCCCACTCCTGGTGCCACGGCCAGGCTCTGGGGGACGCAGCTCCTCCCGGACTTGGTGGGAACAAACCATACACATCACAGCAGGAGACTCCACCTTGTCAGCCTACCACTCCTTCCTGAGCTGATGTTTGTCAATGCAATTACAATAAAACTCAGAACAGATTTTTTGGCTAGAAATTAACAAGATGATTTGGAAAGAAAAAGGACCAAAATGCTAATCACCCACACACAAATTCACACACAGAAACTTCAAAGACGGAAAGAGTTGAAGGACATAATCTACATAAATCAAGACTTACTATAAAAGTGCAATAATTAAGAAAGTGTGATAATAAAATTGAATTAAAATGCACCAGTGAAACAACACAGGGAAACCCAGCAACACACTCATGTTCCCAGATCAAATGAGTTACAACAAAGCTACCCAGCGGAAAAAGGAAATTTTCCCCACACATGGTGGTGGGAAAACTGAAAAACCATTTGCAAAGATAAAACTGCTCCGACCTCACACTACACATAAAAGCCGACTTCAGACAGACCCTAGATCTAAATATAAAAATAAATAAGTCCCCTAGAAGAACACAGAACTCCATTTCAACTTTGGGGCAGGCAAATAGTTGTCAGAAAGCTTAACACGAGCTTCAGTCCCATGATAAGATAACGACAAATTAAAATCCATCAGATGTAAGACTTCTGCCCAATAACAGCTACAAAAAACCCCACAATTGTGATGACAAAGTCCCAAATGGGTGGAAGTGTCGGCGGTGAGGGACTTGCATTTGGAATAAGGAATTCCTGTAAGCTCCAAACAAAGCCATCCAATAAAAGTAAACCAACCTTGAACATGGACCCTACCAGGAAAGACACGAACAGAGCCAACGAACAAGTGCGCGCGTGGTTCCCGGGGATGCCACGTGAAGCCACCGTGGGGGACGGCTGTGCACCGGCGGGCGTGATTAGACCTGTTCTCATTGATTAGACGCCACCGAACATGAAGACGACAAGGACTGTCGATGGAAGTGGAAAATATGAAAGCAAGTTCAAAACCTCTCCGGCAGCTTCTTCAAATGTTAGAGACACGGGCAGATGTTTGGCACAGTGGTGAGGAGGAAGACGGAGGACTGAGAGCTCTCTTTCTCATTCCCTCTGTCCTCCGTCCCTCGGCCTTTCAGATAAAATGGAAAAGATCAGGCACACATTGGTCCTGTGACCCCAGTTTCATTCCTAAGGATTTGTGCAATGGAAACAACATCATTTATACAGGAATCTGTTCACAGCACCTTCGTCTGTCAGAGTTATTACTGGAGGAAACATCTCACAGAGCGTGGAGACACCGGCCGTGGTCCACTCCACCGTGAGAGCCAGAGGGGACGCAGCCGTGACAGCAAGACGGCCAGGGTGGGAGCCCAACTTCTGTGCTCGGCGAAAGAAACCAAACACAAAAGAAGGTGTCCTGACTCCACGTACATGGACTCTCTAGAACAAGCAAGACCCACCAGTGACATCAGACACGCAGTGACATCAGACACGTGGTGACATCAGACACACAGTGACATCAGACACGCGGTGACATCAGACACGCGGTGACATCAGACATGCGGTGACATCAGACACGTGGTGACTTCAGACATGCAGTGACATCAGACACGTGGTGACATCAGACATGCGGCGACATCAGACATGCAGTGACATCAGACACGTGGTGACATCAGACACGCGGTGACATCAGACACACAGTGACATCAGACACGTGGTGACATCAGACACGTGGTGACTTCAGACATGCAGTGACATCAGACACGTGGTGACATCAGACACGCGGTGACATCAGACACACAGTGACATCAGACACACGTGGCTTCTATGGCGAGTAGAACTGACCGGGAAGGAGCATGGAGCTCTCCAGGCTGATGCTAGGTTCTGTGTATTGAAATCCGGTCATGAAAACGATCAAGGGAACATTTAAAATGGAGCAGAGCATACCTGATGCATGTTAGACCTCAAAGTTACACACACACAGAGACACACACAGACACACACACACACACAGACACACATACATACAACATACAGAGACACACATATACACATATGCACATATGCACACATATACACAGATACACACATACACACATGCACACACAAATACACACAGACACATACATCCACACACAACATACACACATACACACATGCGCACAAATACACACACCCACACACATACACAAACACACATACACACATGCACACATACGCATAAATATGCACACGCATACACACATACACACAAATACACACATACACACCCACACCCCACACACAAACACACATACACACACACACACATGCACAGAGGAACGATGTTCCTGACCAGCAGCACTGAGGCTGCTCCAGCGCCAGCCCAGGCCCTGCCCTCGTCTGCAGAGTGATGGTTCTGGACCAGGCCCTGCCCTCGTCTGCAGAGTGATGGTTCTGGACCAGGCCCTGCCCTCGTCTGTAGAGTGATGGTTCTGGACCAGGCCCTGCCCTCGTCTGTCTGCAGAGTGATGGTTCTGGACCAGGCGCTGCCCTCGTCTGTAGAGTGATGGTTCTGGACCAGGCCCTGCCCTCGTCTGTCTGCAGAGTGATGGTTCTGGACCAGGCCCTGCCCTCGTCTGTAGAGTGATGGTTCTGGACCAGGCCTGCCCTCGTCTGTCTGTGGAGTGATGGTTCTGGACCGGGCCCTGCCCTCGTCTGTAGAGTGATGGTTCTGGAGCAGGCTGCCCTCGTCTGCAGAGTGATGGTTCTGGACCAGGCCTGCCCTCGTCTGTAGAGTGATGGTTCTGGACCAGGCCCTGCCCTCGTCTGTAGAGTGATGGTTCTGGACCAGGCCCTGCCCTCGTCTGTAGAGTGATGGTTCTGGACCAGGCCCTGCCCTCGTCTGTCTGCAGAGTGATGGTTCTGGACCAGGCCCTGCCCTCGTCTGTAGAGTGATGGTTCTGGACCAGGCGCTGCCCTCGTCTGTGGAGTGATGGTTCTGGACCAGGCCCTGCCCTCGTCTGTCTGTGGAGTGATGGTTCTGGACCAGGCGCTGCCCTCGTCTGTAGAGTGATGGTTCTGGACCAGGCCCTGCCCTCGTCTGTCTGCAGAGTGATGGTTCTGGACCAGGCCCTGCCCTCGTCTGCAGAGTGATGGTTCTGGACCAGGCCCTGCCCTCGTCTGTCTGTAGAGTGATGGTTCTGGACCAGGCCCTGCCCTCGTCTGTGGAGTGATGGTTCTGGACCAGGCCCTGCCCTCGTCTGTAGAGTGATGGTTCTGGACCAGGCCCTGCCCTCGTCTGTCTGCAGAGTGATGGTTCTGGACCAGGCCCTGCCCTCGTCTGTAGAGTGATGGTTCTGGACCAGGCCCTGCCCTCGTCTGCAGAGTGATGGTTCTGGACCAGGCCCTGCCCTCGTCTGTCTATAGAGTGATGGTTCTGGACCAGGCCCTGCCCTCGTCTGTCTGTTGAGTGATGGTTCTGGACCAGGCCCTGCCCTCGTCTGTGGAGTGATGGTTCTGGACCAGGCCCTGCCCTCGTCTGCAGAGTGATGGTTCTGGACCAGGCTGCCCTCGTCTGTAGAGTGATGGTTCTGGACCAGGCCCTGCCCTCGTCTGTAGAGTGATGGTTCTGGACCAGGCTGCCCTCGTCTACAGAGTGATGGTTCTGGACCAGGCTGCCCTCGTCTGTCTGTAGAGTGATGGTTCTGGACCAGGCTGCCCTCGTCTGCAGAGTGATGGTTCTGGACCAGGCCCTGCCCTCGTCTGTAGAGTGATGGTTCTGGACCGGGCCCTGCCCTCGTCTGTAGAGTGATGGTTCTGGACCAGGCTGCCCTCGTCTGTAGAGTGATGGTTCTGGAGCGGGCCCTGCCCTCGTCTGTAGAGCGATGGTTCTGGACCAGGCACTGCCCTCGTCTGTCTGTAGAGTGATGGTTCTGGAGCAGGCCCTGCCCTCGTCTGTAGAGTGATGGTTCTGGAGCGGGCCCTGCCCTGTGCGGCGAGATGGGGCCAGGCCCGGCGCTTCTCTGGGGTTAGGAGCTGTGCTGTGCGCTGCCGTGTTGTGCTGTGCTGCTGGTCATGTTACGCTGTGTTACATGATGTTGGGTCGTGGGAAGCCTGTCAGCTCCTCAGTGGTGGGTTGGTGTTAGTGCTGGGCTTAGACGGTTTAGAAGTCCTGTGACAGTTAATAAATCCCACCAAGCCAGGGGCTGCCTTGTGGAGGGTGGCGGTTCCAGATCACTCCCCTCCCGGGACTGACGGTTCCAGATCACTCCCTGCCCGGGTGCGAGTCCAGGCAACAGTGATGGTTCTGGAGTGATGCACACCACTGTGATGGTGGCGTTTGGGGGGTGGACCAGGGAAACGCACATGGGAGTCACCCTGGTGGGGAGCCCTGCCCCTGTGGGCCCCGTGTCTCCCTGGGGTGGGGGAGCCCTGCCCCCGTGGGCCCCGTGTCTCCCTGGGGTGGGGCAGCCCTGCCCCTGTGGGCCCACGTCCGCATCCCCTCCCATTGCTCCCTCTGGGAAGGGTGAACAGTTGGAGCGGCCCCTGTGACCCCAGGAGGCCACATGTTACGTCATGGGACTATTTCTAAGTAGTCCACAACTCCTTTCATAGTGTAATAATGCAGTGTTTGAGTCTACAGAAGACGATGAACCCAGCTTCACTAATTAAATGATGCTGTGTTCCGGAATGCTCAGAGGGGCATCATTAGTGTGGGAGCCACTCCCATGTGGGAGTTAACAACAAAGCTTTCAGGCGAAACTCCCATCGTGCCCTGTATCCCCCTCCCCTCCCAAGGAGGCAGCTCGCCCAGGAAAAGCTGCCCAGTTCACACATCGAAAGGATACGATGTTGCCAGAAAGAGCAGATAAAGATGGAATACGGCAAATGTTTGCCTAACAGGCTGGAATTAATATACCATGTGTGGTGGTTGACACAGTTCATTCTGAGACAGATAAATCACTCATAGGAAAATAAACACCAACTAAAAAGAAGCAGATCACCAGTCGAGCCGCATATACCAGGGACGCACTCAGACGTGCTAGTCACCTGTTGACACAACACACGTTTTCTGCTGACTCAGACCCTTCGTCTACTAAGTCAAAGGGAACACCCACCGAGGCAGGCACGGCACTGCCCCAGACACGTCCCGGGGCGCCTGCGTGCGTGCCCGCGGCCTCTGTCTCACCAACCGGAGACACAGACCGCACAGCTCCTGTCGTCGACGGTGAGCCGAGGCGCCGTGGCGCTGGCCCGGCAGGTGCCTGGATCAGGCCGCTCGGTGTTTTGGCTCCGTTCCCCCGGTCTTCAGAATGAAACACTCTTGGGCGCACAGACCTGGAGGTGGCTCCTGGTCCAGTGGGGAGAGTTTGCGGTGCTCCTGACCCGTTGTGGCAGAGGAGCTGGGGCCGCTCCCTCCATCCGGGACACCAACACGGGGGAACATGTCTCCCAGGAGCCTTGGGCTGCAGCTGTGCCTGCCTGATGCTGGTTATGAAGAGGCAGGAGTCCTTGCGGAATTCGACTTAGAGTGCAGTGGCTGGGCGAGGGGCAGAGAAGCTAGGCCATCGAAAGGAGACTTTTATTATCGACATTTCTTTAAAAAAAAAAGTGTATTTTATTTGTTTGAAAGGCAGAGTGACAGAGACAGGTTAGAGAGAGAGTTTCCATCCACTGGTTTAACCCCCAAATGGCCACAACGGCCAGGCCTGCGCCAGGCTGAAGCCATGAGCCAGGAACTCAATCCTGGTCTCCCACGTGGTGCAGGGGCCCAGCACTTGGCCGTCTTCCGTGGCTGTTCCAGGTGCATCAGAAGTGGAGCTGGATGGGAAGTGGAACAGCCGGGACTCTGACAGGCACTCGGGTCAGAGGCCGTGGTCTAGCCGCCCGTGCCACGATGCCGGCCCTGTTTACATTTCTGTAAAGATCGGAGGGTGAGCATTTGGCATGGAGGTTGCAAGGTCACCTGGAATACCCGCGTCCCTTGTCAAAGCACCCGGCTTTCAGTCCTGGCTCCAGCTCCTAACTCCAGCTGCCTACTACGCACACCCTGGGAGGAACCCGGGGATGGTGCAAGTACTTGGGCCCCTCCCACTCACGTGGGAGACCCACACGGGGTTCTGGGCTCCTGTCTGTGGCCTGGCCCTACTCTGGCTGCTATGGACATTTAAGGAGAGAACCAGCGCATGGAAGATCTCGGTCTCTGCTCTCTGATGCTTGGCCGGGAAAATGTAAGTCACTCAGGAAGGAAGGGTGTGTCGGGGCAGAGCGCGTGGGCTGAGCTGGTTTGGTTCTGGTGGCCCCGGGGTGCAGGGGCCACCCGAGTCATCTGGGGCCTGGCCCTGGGTCAGTCCAGGGCAGGGGCAGTAACGGCTGGCGTGCGGGTGTTTGCTGAGGATGTGAGTGGTGCAGGGGCTCGGGGCCCGTCGCTCTGCTGCTGAAGGCACAGGGCCATCCCTGTGCTGAGTCAGCGACCCTGCGAGGGGAGGCCCCCAGCAGATGCCTGGACTTCGGGGACTCGGAAACTCGGCAAAGACGGCAGAGATGGTCGACTCTGCGGTAGACAGATGCCAAGCGGACCAGGACACCAAGGCTGGCCACTCCTTCGGCTGCGGGACAGAGAATCCTGTCCTGGGGCTGGGGAGCTGGGACTCGCTGTCTCATTGCGGGGGAGGGGTCTCTGACGAGGACCCCTGTGGAGCCACTTGGCTGCGTGCAGGTGGGACCTGAGCAGAGGCCTCGGGCTGCCGTGCCCTGACTCCTGGGTCCTGGAAACTGAGCCATGAACACGTTCTTCCCAGCCTCTGTGCTGCGGTAACCACTCAGTGGCAACAGCAGGTGATACACTTGTCTAATAACCGAGAACAGAGGGGTCCTGAGACGGGGAAGGGGGCGTGGCGCAGGCACTGCTGCTGGGGCTGCCCAGTGCCTGGTGTGAGTCCGGGATCCTCCACTTCTGATCCAGCTTCCTGCTAACAGAGGCACAGACGGTAGTGCCGGGACTTGGATGCCCACCACCCACGGGGGAGAGGCAGAGCGGGGCCAGACTCCTGGCTGTAGCTTGGCACACACCTGGCCGCTGAGGGCATTTGGAGACTGAACCAGCGGCTGGGAGATCTCCCTCCCCCGATGTTGTGTCTCTGTGCCTTTCGAATAGAAAGAAAATAAAGAGAACTTGAAGAAAAATACGGAAAGAAGGGGTGCTAATGTGCGGCCGACTCTCGGGTGAGGTTCTGCCTCCACCAGGTTGCAGGAGGGGCCGACGTGGCTCTGCACCTGGACACGGGACTCTGCCCAGCCCCACCCGCCACAGCCCAGCCCTGAGCAGTGTGGTGGTTGTGGGATTGCTGGTCCAGGAGGGGGGCTCGCGGGAGCCTGAACTGCATGACCATGCTTCAGCTCATTGCCCGCTGGCCACAGGGCATCTTGTCAGGAACACGTGGGCCGAGCACCCACGGAACACAAAGAGGCAGCGAGTGTGCGGCTGGACGATACCCCACGGGGAAGGTGGACGCGTGGCACAGGCAAGGGTCGGGGAGGCATGCAGAATTCTCCCTCTGTGCCGCAGGGTGGCACCGGTGTCCTTGTCGGGCATTGGTGCCTGAGCATGGGGGACACCTGTGTCACAGCGCACCTGCCCCTGCTTGGGGGTGGACGCTGTCCCGGGCTGAAGCCTTATTCGGCCCCACAGGTGTTTTCCTTGGCTGTAGCTTCCCTTCTTGCCACAGTTTGAGTGCTGGGTAGTGATGAGCCCAAATGTTTTTAAATGTATTTGTTTACAAGTACAAATGTATTTAAAATGGTGGCAAATACCAGCAGAGAGAAGCGAAACCCGAGTGCGGTGAGCCCTCGGCTCAGGGACGCCGAGTGCCAGCTGTGTGCACTCCGCAGCGGTGCCCTGCGTCTGGCTCCTGCAGCTCCCGCACATCACTGGCTTGCTCTCTCAGGGTGGTGGCTTCATCATCCCGCTTGGAGTGAACGACATTGAAACTGGCCCCCAGCAAATGAGCTTGCCCACGGATGGACGTGTCACGGAGGCTCAGGCTTCAGGAACCAGCTGGACTCTGTAAGTGGAGCGAGGGACACATGCATTGGCCCAGGCACCCACACTTTGCAATTCACCTCCTCCTTGGCCGTATTCCCTCTGACATGGAAGCACGAGGTTGCAGTCAGTCAAGTTCACGGCTTCCGGGGAAGATAATGCTGACAAGCAAAATGCTCGCGCCCTTGGCTCTTGGCTTCCGAAGTGGGCTTCTGAAATTTCTGACAGGGATAACAACTGTGGAGGACAAGGTTTCTTTATTTGCTTGAGCTTTGGTGTATTTATCAGCCCAAACCAACAGGTATAGGCAAAGGGGGAGGGGCCAGGCAGCACCTTTTACCCTGGGAGGTGCTGGGCGGAGCCCTGGGCACTGCTCCAGGCTGAGTGCGTGGCAGGTGCGGAGAAGACCCCCAGGGGCTGTGGACGCTCAGAGACAGGGAACACGTGTCTCCTGCTGGTGGTCAGATGGAGGTGAGATGTTTGGTCTCCCAGCGGCCGTGGGAGAAGGCAGGAAGCGGACAGCCGGACACCTCCAATTTCCTGCAGCCCTCCTGTGGTCAGCAGAACCCCCAGCATCCCCCAGGCCTCTGAGAGCAACGTGGACCTGGACAGAAAGAGCTGGCTGACCCCAAGAGCCAGGCAGTCTGGACCGAAGCATTCACAGGGTGCCTGCTGTGAGCGTCGCTGGCTCAGCTGAGTTCTGAGAACACGTTTCCAGGGCCCGCCCTTGAGTCTGGAGGCTTCCTGAGGACAGGGCCCAAGCATTGTCCCAGTTGTCAGCGTGGGCTCCCTCGTCCGTCACGCGGGAAGGAAGTCGTGGGGCAGCAGAGACAGGGAGGCCCCCGGACAAGGAGGGCGACACGAAGACGGATTCCTGGCAGGAGGTGGAGACGGTGGCACCTGGCGCTGTGGGGAGGCCCGTGGGTCTCCGAGGACGTGGAGGAGGGGAGGGGTTTGGGGGAGGCTCCGGGATACAGAGGAGCTGTCCGCGTCCCCTCACTCTGCTCACGGCTGGTGCACTTCACCATCTGCCATCTTCAACCCTGCGCATGGGGGAGGAGAGAGGGGGCTCTGCCGCGTGCTATTTCCTTCCCAGAGGCAGAGGTGAGTGACAGGAGGTTGGGATGGCTGGAGACACAGCTCAGCGGCCGGCCCGGCTGCGTGGGGACGAAGGGAAACGCCTCCACAGCCTGGATTTCCCTTGCATCGCCTCCGCCTTCTGTTCTCCGGTGTCTGTCTTCGTTTTGAAGTTTCACAGAACTTACTTATTCTATTTATTTGACAGGCAGAGGATAGGCAGAGGCAGAGGAAGAGATCTCCCTCCCATCGGCAAGTTCACTCCACAAATACCCTGGACGGGCGGGGGCTGAGGACTCCATCCGGGTCTCCCACGTGGAAGGCAGGGGCCCCGCCCCTTGAGCCCTCCCCTGCTGCCCCTCGGGGTGCGCCCCAGCAGGAAGCTGGGAGAGGAAGTGGAGCTGCCTCTCGAACCCAGGCGGGAATCCTCTACACACAATCGGTGTCACGCTCTCAAGGTGGTAGAAGGAAAGCAGGGAAAGTCAGATGAGAGGAAGGAACGACCTTTGAAAGCAGCTGCACGGCCCTGCGTGGATTTGGTGCTCATGTCCCTGCAAAGCTTGGTCCTGACACAGCAGCAGGAGAGGCCTGTGCCGGCTCTCCAGGGCCCCGTGCTCCTGCGCAGGACCACAGCCTAAGCCACGGGCAGCACAAGCCACGGGCGCAGCCCTCCCTGCGTGCGCGAGGCCTGGTCCCATGGTCTCAGGCCGCTGTTCAGTGATGACGCTGAACGGATGACGGTTGGAGACTGGGTCCAGCTAGGACGCGTGGTGGTGCGCCCGGCGGGAGGTCCTCGGGGCACTGCAGCCCCGCTTCCCGGCTCACCTGCTGGTCCCGGCAGCCTCAGCGGGCGCCTGAACCCGGGGCCTGCCCAGTCTGGGTGATGAGCCGCTGCACCACGCCGAAACAAGCCAGACGCCGTCTCCCTTCCCGGGCAGCTCCAAGCAGTGAGACACAGACAGACAGAACCAGACACCGAACACACAGGCACCGTGGTCTGGGGCTTTCCGGCCTCCAGGACCCCAGGAAGTGGTTTCTGCTGCTCAGGTTCTCCAAGCAGCCTGAGGGCTTTGCCACAGCCACAAGGCGACTAAGGCAAACACTAATGAGGCCTCTCCTGCCACCACCACGTCTGCCATGGGCCACCAGCATTTTACTTCACTCATTTACCTTGTACATCTATTTATTTGAAAGAGTTACAAAAGAAGAGACACACACAGAGAGACAGAGGGAGGAGGAGAGAGAGACGGAGAGAGAGAGAAGGAGAGAGAGAAAGAGATCTCCCATCACCTGCTTCTCTCCCCAGGTGGCTGCAATGGCCGGGACTGGGCCTGGAGCCAGGAGCTTTCTCTGGGTCTCCCATGTGGGTGTAGGGGCCATGAACCTGGCCATCCTCTACTGCTTTCCCAGGCCACAGCAGAGAGCTGGATCAGAAGTGGAGCAGCCGGGACCCGAACCGGCACCCACATGGGAGGCCAGCAGCAGCTGTACCCTCTAAGCCACAAGCCAGCTTTACCCTGAGCCAGCCTTTCACGCACACTGTGTTGAGCCGTGTGAAGCGATGTTTGCAAACCCGGGCAGAGGGCAGCACAGCGTCCCAGCAATTTGTCCCCCTTGGTCTGAGCCCCGGGCCCAGCAGCTGACGTCCACATGCGTTTCCTGTGCCTGTGCAGGGAGAGGGAGGACTGGCAGGACCCTAGCTCACAGGTGCATGCGACAATGAGGAGCAGCTCGAGGGTTCACTGTAGCTAGCACCACACACACGTGCACACATGTGCGCACACATATGTGTGCTCATGCACACGCGTGTACTCACACACATGTGTACTCACACATGTACATTCACAGACACAGATACACACAGACACATGTGTGCTCACACAGACACATGCACACACAGACACACATACATGCACGCACACAGACACTGAGGTGGAATTGAATGGTGCTGGCTGCTGGCTGACAGGTGCCTCCGCCCTCTTGTTCAAGCCTGTCCTGCTCTCCCCACTGCCCAGGGCCTCCATGGCCCGCCCTGCCCCGCGATGGCCATCCTCTCATCACTGACGGCGTCTCAGCATGCCCCCCGTCCCGCCCTCCCCAGCCCATCCTGCCCCGCGATGGCCGTCCTCTCATCACTGACCACGTCTCAGCGTGCCCCCCGTCCCCTCTCCCCACCCAAGCTCAGGGCTTCAACGGGTTTCAAAAGAAGCTCAGGGCCGGTGACTCAGCACAAAGGTGGTGCTGAGCCGGCGGGATTTCGGAGTCCCCCGGAGCAAAGGCCCCTGCGAAGCCCAGGCCCCGGAGCCTCAGTGGTCCAGGTGAGGTGAGGCTGCACCGACCGCCGGCTCCTCTACAAGCCAGCACGCACGGGGCCAGGGCGGGGACCTGATCAGAACCTTCAGCACAGCGCTGTGTGCCTGAGGTGAGCAGGCTCCGTGTGTGTGTGTGTGTCTGTGTGTGTGTGTGTCCTGAGGTGAGCAGGTGCCATGTGTGTGTGTGTCTGTGTGTGCGTCCTGAGGTGAGCAGGTGCCGTGTGTGTGTGTCTGTGTGTGTGCACCCTGAGGTGAGCAGGTGCCGTGTGTGTGTGTCTGTGTGTGTGTGTCCTGAGGTGAGCAGGTGCCATGTGTGTATGTGTCTGTGTGTGTGTGTCCTGAGGTGAGCAGGCTCTGTGTGTGTGTGTGTGTGTGTGCACACCCGCATGGAACCATGTGCCTATGTGTGTGCATGTCCATGTGTGACCATATGTGTTCTTGCACATGACCACATGTGATCACACATGTTCTCAGGTGTGTTCTGTATGCATGATCAAGTGTGCCCACGTGCATGTGTGTTCTCCCATGTCAATGTGTGTGATTGTGTGTATGTTTGTGTGCACGTGTTCCTGTGTGTCCGTGTGTGCATGGTCACACGTGTGCATGCATGTGTGTGCTGCTGACAGGCAGGGCAGGGAGCCTCACAGGGAGGCTTGTAGGCTGTGCCTGGTGGTGCAGCCCCGGCCAGTGGTGCGTTTCCCGCCCCAGCCACCCCGATCTGGCTGGCAGGGCATCGTCAAATATTTGAAGAGAAAATAACGAGCCTTACCTTCCAGCCTCACAAAACTAAAGAGGATTAAAACAGCTGAGCGGGCAGAAAGAGGCGAGCGCGGGACAGGGAAACTCCTAATTAGTTAATACGAAACACGCAGAATCCAATTACGGGGACCTGCGACTGGCATCCAGCATTCTCTCTGAACAGACGAGAACAAATAAGTCTTGAAATCGATACCGCATAGCCGAGCGCTTGGGCCTCGTGCCGCCGCGGCCGGGTCTGAAAGGGGACATGAGAAAGAACCCACCAGGAAAGTGCTGACCCTGCTCTGGGGTGCAGAGCTGCGTTTTAATTTCCTCAGCCCCCAGGAGATTGATAAAGAACTCTGAGTGTTCATTAGCATAAGACTGGCTAAAATCTATTGATTTGCGACTCCATAGAAGATTCGGCTTTCATTAGCTTCTGCTGAGTTATGCCGACCATTGTTCCCGGCTGCTGGTCCCGGCTGGGCGCGCCTGCTCTGTAATGAGAACACACCTTGAGGAAACCCGCGGAGCCTCGACTTCGCTGTCAGCTGTGTCACCGTGTTCCGGAACCTCTCTGAATCCGGCTCAGTATTTTTAGAAGGGAGCAGAGTATTTAATCCTCAATAATTAGACTCCCCGAAAGGACAATCTCATTTCTATTGCTGTCAGTTTAGCTCAGTCCCTCAGCGCCGGCGTTCGGTGTTTCAGTGTAATATTTTAAACAACTTAGTAGAAATGAGACAATTAAGACAAAAATGTCAAAGCCGCCTTTGACTCTCTGGAGGCTGTTCCAAATTTAGCACGCGCGGTTCCATGCGGGAGAGGCGGGGCACGTGTGTAGTGGGTCCACATGTTCAGTGTGGGGTCCCCGAACGGGGGGAGGCCTCCACTGCCAAGGACTTGTCCGGGCTGACCGTGTGCCCTGCCGACGGGGCGGCCAGCCGGCCACCTGTCTTCCACACTCGCGTGGAACGGGCCGGGGGCTTGGAGGGAGTGAGCACCTGCCTGTTTCCTTGCTGTCTCTCCTCTCTCCCCCCCAGTCTGAGATCCCAGGATCATTCTTGGGTCATAGTAAGCAGCAGCTCCCAATGTCTGCATGCTCTCACATGTGTCCAGGCACTCATATGTGTGCACGTGCACACATACACGCACATGTGCACTGCACTCATGCCAACACACAGCATACATACGTGCGCACATACAGTGAACACACGTGTGCTTACATGTACGCATGTGCACAGGAGATGCACACATTTGCATTTGAATGCCCAGGATTTGGGGCAGAAGACTAAACACGGACAGGAGCCAGTGGGGTGTCCGAGGGAGGGTGTGTCTTGGGCGCCTTGGTTAGGACAATGCTGGCTTTGATGTAGATGCCTGTGGGTCAGTGTGGACCCCCCCCCGGTGACACTGCACCCCGGTCGCCCCTGCTTTGTGTGTGTGACCGGAGACCCTGAATTCTGGCCCTGGGGGTGCTCTCGGCACTGGGATTTTGTGCCCAGGGGTCCCGGGGAGGCTTCCTGCCCGCACTGTCCACTGTGGAGGCCGGAGCACTCACGTCCAGGGCACGTGGTGTCACTTAGGTTGGGTCTGGCGCAGGCTTCCTCAGCTTCTCGGGGCCACAGTCCCTCTTGTGGTCCCCATCTGCCTCTGGGGACCCCTGGTTTGAGAACTTGCTTCTTTGAACCCTCTCAGGACGGGGCAACACTGACCTGCCGGGTAACAGGTGTGAGCAGCAGGAGGTCATGCAGCGGAAGCCCCCTCCCCTGACTGAACGAGGGGCTTCAGAGTGTGGGGGGACCGCTGCAGGCTGGGCAGCCAGGCTGTGACCCAGCGACGGCTGTTGTCCGGCAACACGCAGAGCTGTGCGGGGAGACGGCTCTGGGGCTGGGGGCCGGGGGCCGGGGGCCGGGGCTGGGCGAGGGCCCGGTGGGAGCTGATGACTTATTTGCATAGCATCCTGCCGGGGCCTCAGCCCACCGCCCACGCTGGGCTTTATCTGCGCGTGTTCACGTGGCGCCCTGTCCAGGCACCGAGAAGCCCTGGAGTTATTTGTCTTAGCTGAGCAAACAGCGACTTCCATTAGGAGCCTCTTCCTACTCTCCCGAAACCTTGGAAAAGGCACACACGAGCCTGTTTTGATCTCGATGGCTGTCATGAGCAAAGAGACAGGTGCTTCTGGGAGCGGAATAGTCCGAGCAGCTCCTGAGAATTTTTAACCGAGTACAGGAAGGGAAGGTTACAGAGATACGGCCGTTAGGTACAGACCCGAGATAAAGACACACATCTGCCCGGGGGCGGGGGACAGACGTGAGATCAACAACACTTGCTCTAGAAAGCAAACACCGTGGGGTCATTTTGAATGTTTTGGGTGAATAATTTTTCATTGGTTTTTATGGAAATTAAGTATCAAACTCAAATTTTAAAAATATGCAAATGAGATATAGAATACGAGAACGCACTTATCCATTAGACAGGCCTATTTTATCCATTTCTCTGACAACATCCAGCTCACAAAAGAAAGAAGCCTCGTGCACAGCACACACGGAGACCCACAGGGCCACCCCTGGCTGCTACCGAGACGCACGGGGCCACCCTGGCTGCTACCGAGACCCACGGGGCCACCCTGGCTGCTACCGAGACCCAAGGGGCCACCCTGGCTGCTACCAGTTTAACGTCCTTGCTGCTTACGGTATGAGCACCATCAGCGGTGGGTGTGTGTAAATCACAACTCCCTCCTAATGAAGCTGTGTGAATTGTTCTTGGCTTAGCAGAAGAGATAAGACACACGAAACCCAAATGTATCCGCTACCTCTCATTTTGAAATCACTGCTCCGGGCACTGATCTGTGCTGGGTATGGGGCGGGGCGGCCCCGCACCCGGGCCGCAGACTTGGGTTTCCGGAACGGAGCCTGTGTGCGGATCATCAGCCGCTACAGATCCGGTGCAGGCAGGGACGAAGTGCAGGAGTCGGGGCGCAGGGCGAGGGGGAGGTTGCTCAGGGCGTGAGAGCCAGAGGGCTTGGAACCCGGCCATGCTGCTCGCGCCTGGGCCTCGTTCCTCTCTGCATCTCGCCCTGAAGAAGAATGAGCCTTCCCCTCAGCAGCGCTGCGTTGCCAGAACATCTGATTCCCTGACACTAAAACCGTCGCTTCCAGAGGTGGCATTTGGCACGACGGCCTCGCTGCCTGACGCTGCGAGGACGAGCGCGACTGTGACAGCGGCTCGTTCACACGCGTTCCTGACGGCGCCAGGCCGGCTCTTTGTGTTCCCCTCTTGGCTTCCGAAGGCAGCTCGGCAGAAGGCGCTGCCTCGGAGGAGCCGGCCCGGAAGCGTGGCCTCCGCCCGGCCGGTGGCATTCAGATGCCTGTGCTAGAACACGAGGGAACTGCCCAGCACGTCTCTGGCACATGCAGGTCAGACTTTGCCTGTCTTGCCCAAAGCCCCGGTACCTCAGCCAGCGGTGCAGCCGCTGTCCTGGCAGGGCAGGCGTGTGCACCTGCCGCATGGCATGGAGGCGCCACACCTGGAAGACTCTGTCTTCTGCCACAGCTGGAAAAACTGTCCTCTCCGCTTTGCCGCCTGCAGCCAGGGGACCCTGCGGCTGTGCGGGCAGGTGCCGCGCCGTCTGGCTCCTCGCGCCGAGCTTCCTGGCTGCCAAGCTCAACGTCGCGTGCACCTCCATGCCGGGGCTCGGTGGGACATGGGGGCAGCGGGCTTCCAACAGCAAATGTCTTTTGTTTTTCTTGCTTCACCTCGCGGGACGATGGAGTTCTTCTGTATCAGGATCAGCTTCTCTCCAATGGCTCGCATTTGCGTCGACGACAAGCCAACTAAGTAATCTATGAGATTGAAGCCAAACATCTCGTTTTGCTGAGCTACTGTAGGAAAGAAAGCAATCGTGTCCTGGGAGTTGGAGGCCTCTGGTCTCCACCAGCAGCGCCCTGCGCGGCTGGGCTGCCTGCAGGAGGGGTGGGAGAACGGCTCTGAGCCCAGGCTGAGCACAGGCCGAGATGGGAAAGGCAGGTGGACGCCAGGTAGGGACCCAGGACAGTGGCCCTGACCGATGGGGACGGCACGGCAGCACTTCCCCGTGGCTCACTTGCTGTTTTACGGTGCAGGGCCCACGGGCCACCTTCGAGGGTGTGATGGGCGGCCCTGCCTTGAGTGATTATCGAATGTTCAGCATCGCTGCTTGACTTTTTGTCTCAATGAAATCAACTTGCCAGAAGTGAGGCTTCATTTTGTTGTTGTTGTTGTTTGTTTTAAGGATTTATTTATTTATTTGAAAGGCAGAGTGACAGAGAGAGAGGGAGAGACAGAGACAGAGAGATCTTCCATCTGCTGGCTCACTCCCCATATGGCCATCACGGCCACGGCTGGGCCAGGCTGAAGCCAGGATCCGGAACTCCAAGTGTCTCCATGTGGGTGGCAGAGGCCCGTGCACTCGGCCGTCTTCTGCTGCCTTCCCAGGTGCTTTAGCAGGGAGCTGGAACGGAAGTGGCACAGCCGGGACTTCACCAGTGTTCATATGAGATGCCACTGTGGCAGGCTGCGGCTTAACCGGTGTGCCACAGCGCGGGTGCTATGAGATGAGACTTCTAACCTCCATGAGCTGTCAGCGGCCAGTACACACATTTTAGTTTTGAAGATAGTTCATAACTGTATTATTTAGTAGAGCTTTTCCAAAAACAAGGAGAGAATTTCCTTACCCAAAATGTTATTTGTGGGGCAGTGCAGCACAGGGACGCCCTCGTCCCACATCCAAGTGCGGGTTTGAGCCCCGGCTGCTCCACTTCCCATCCTGCTCTCTGCAATGCGCCGGGGAAGGCAGTGGAAGACGGCACAGTTCCTGGTGCTCCTGCCCCCATGGGGAGCCCTGACTGGATCCCGGGCCCCTGGCTTCCACCTGCCATCGCCTGGGCCTTGCAGACATGTCGGGGGTGAGCCAGCAGACGGACGATCTCAATCTCTCTCCATCTCTGTCCCCTCTCTATATCTGTCACTCTGCCTTTCAAACACATAAAATAAATGTGTAAAAAATGCTACTTGAGGGCTGGTCTTGTGGCATAGCAGGTGGCAGGCACTCAGCTCTCTGAGCCAAGCCTGCTGCCCCCCAGGGTCTGCGCTGGTGGGAAGCTGGGGTCGGAGGTGGAGCTGAGACCCGAGCCCAGGCTCTTGGATAGGAGATGCCGTCGTGGTGCCAGACGCCCGTCCCAGTTCCTTTATCGCTGCAGACCGAATTCCTTTGTCGCTTTTCACAGAGTTCGCCGTCAAGTCACTTTGTGTGGTGTGATGAACGTGGCTGCATCGGTCCACGCGTGGCCTCTGCTTGCGTGGCATCTTTCCCAGCCCCTCGTTCCAGCCTGTGTGTCTTCCCTGCTCACCTGCGTGTCTGGCGGGCAGCAGACGTACCACTGGGTCTTGTTCTTCAATTCCTTCGCTCAGCTCTGCCTTTTTATCGGTGAATCCAGGCTGTCTACACCCGGGCTTGTTGTGGATAAGTAAGGACTTGTCCTTGGAATGCTGTTGCCTTCGTTCCTTGTTGTGTGAATGCCCCTTGTTCTCTGCTCATCTTTGTGATTTGTCGTTTTCTGTATTGATGTGGTTTGATTCTTTTCTATTTTTTTCTATTCTGTTCATGCTTTCCTACTCATCATCACTTCTGATATTCTACTGGGTTTTGTACCTCCATATACTTAAAAAAAGATTTGTTTTATTATTTATTTGAAGGGCAGAGTGACAGAGAGAGAATGCGAGACAGAGAGAGATCTGCTGGTTCCCTCCCCAGTGTCCTCCCTGGCCAGGGCTGGGCCAGGCTGAATTCATGAGCCTGGAGCGGCACTCGGGCCCCTCACCCAGGTGGTGGGGCCCACACACTGGGCCACCTGCTGCTGCTTCCCCAGGCACTTGACCAGGGAGCTGCGTGGGAAGCGGAGCAGTTAGAACTCCACCTGGGACCCCCGGGCGGCCGCATAGCCGGCTGCGCCCCGACCCGGGCCCTCCCTGTGCATTCCTGACGGCCGCCGTCTCTCCCACCCGGAGCAGGACTGCGTCTGCTGGCCACTGCTTCCCACGGCTTTTCCTTGCCTTGCAAAACCTTCAGACTTCCCTGTCATTCGGGAAGGGAGCTTTGCTGGGCACGGTACTGGCTGGCAGATTTCCTTTTTTGCTTTCAGAACTGGGGACAGATCACTCCATTCTCTCCCGGCCTGAGCGCTTTCTGCTGAGAAACCTGCTGCTCCTCCAGTGGGCGATGCCTTCATGCGACGTGGTGCCTGTTCTTGCAATTCTTAGAGTTCTTGGTTTTGTGCTGTTGTCAGCTTGACTGTGGTATGCTGCACTGTGAATCTCCTGGAAAGTTAGGCCTCCTGTACTAACGCACCCCAGATCAGGGTGGTTCTCCTCCATTATTTCATTGTGACATTTCCTTCAATGAAATCTAAAAAAACACGGATGAAAGAATTGATGACACAAAAAAGAGGAAAAATCTCTCATGTTCGTGGATTGGAAAAATTAATACAACGTCCGTGCTACCCACAGCAGTTACAGATCCAGTGCAATCCTCATCAGTCTACTAATGATATTTTTCGCAGAACGAGAAAAACCAACCCTAAAGTGCATGAGGAAGCGCGAAGGACCCTGAGTGGGCGAAGGCCTCCTGAGAGAACAAGCAAAGCTGGAGGCATCACCGTGGCCGTTTTAAGACCGACCGAGGGCCAGCTGCACGCTGACCAGGATGGCAGAGGCCAGGGCTAGACAGCAGACAGAACAAACGGACGGCCAGGAAACGAATCCGCGCATCTCTAGCCGACTGATCTATGACAAAGACGTAGAAAACGCACACAGGAGGAGGGATGGTGTCATCAGTGAGCTGTTCCGGAAGCATGAGTGTTTGGGAGACTGAGACAAGGACCCCCCACCCATGCAGAAACGAACTCAGGGGGGCAGCGCTGTGGCAGAGTGGGTTAAGCCGCCACCTCACACACCAGCATCCCACGTGGGTGCCGCTTCAAGTCTCGGCTGCTTCACTTCCCACCCAGCTCCTGCTGATGCACCTGGGAAAACAATGGAGGATGGACAGAGTGCTTGGGGTTCTGCACCCACGTGGGAGACCTGGGACACCTGGCCTGGCCCAGCTGTGGCCATTGAGGCCATCTGGGGAGTGAGCCAGCAGATGGAAGACCTCTCTCGCTCTCTCCCATGTCTCTCTCTGTCTCTCTCTGTCTCTCTCTCTCTCCCATGTCTCTCTCTCCCTCTCCCTCTCTCTCTCTCCCTCTATCTGTCTCTGTCTCTCTTTATCTCTGTAACTACCTTTAAAATAAGTAAATACTTAAAAAAAAAAAAAAGAACTGAAAGTGAATCAGAGATCTGAATGTGGGGCTGGAAACCGAGGCAGAGGTGTGAACGCAGGGGCTGCTCCGAGCGCACAGCTCACCGTCCGCATGAAGCCGCGGACTGCCGGGCACTGAGGCCAACTGGACACGCGGGATTAGAGCCAAGGGAATAAACTGCACAGCAGACAGTCATCGGCGCGAAGACGCAGCCTCGGAGCACGGCAGGCAGGTTGCAAGCTGTTCGCCTGACAAAGGGGCTAATATCTGGACTACACACAGAACTCCATAAGCTCAATAACAAAAAACAAATAACCCAATTAAAGACGGGCGAAGGATAGGAAGAGACATTTCTCAAAAGCAGAAATTAATATATCCAGCAAATTTCTAAAAAGTGCTCAACATCGTTAGCCATCAGGGAAATGCAAATCGGAACTCAGTGAGATGCTATCTCCCCGAAGTTAGGGTTCTTATTCTAAAAATGCGAATGCTGGAGCTGCTGTGGGCAGAGGGAATTCCTACCCGCTCTTGGTGGGAATGAGAATTAGCACAGTCCCGGGAGAGGATGTGCTGTCCTTAAAACGCTGAACACATAGAGCGTCTCAAACGCGCAGGACGGGATTCAGTATTTTGGTGAAAACATGGTAAATCCACGCACATTTGTTTCACAATGCACATCTCTCACGAACTTTCCTCAGACTCCTCATGGACCTCCCGTACAACCCAGCCGTCCCACTCCTGAGTGCGCACACGGGAAGCGAAGTCAGAACATCAGAGCGACGTGTGCGCTCCCACACCCACCGCGGCGACTTCAGAGCAGCCCAGACGCCCGGCAACAGAGGAGCACACAGAGAACACGGGGCAGACACACACGGGAACCTCGTTCGGCCATCCAGGAAGTGCCATATCCCACCGCACCCAGCTAAACAGGTAGAACGGGAGGACATCACGCCAAGCGAAGCAATCAAGCTCAAAAAACAAATACTGCAGGTTCTCTCTCTCTTGTAGGAGCTTGAACAGAGTGATCTGAAGGTGGACTAGTGAGTGCTGGCTCTGGGAAGGAGGGGGGAGGGGGGTGGGGGTGGGGAGGGGGAGGGGGAGGTTGGGTGGTGGGGAAGGAAAAGGAGGGAGGTTGGATGGTGGGGAGGGGGGAGGGAGGTCAGATGGTGGAGGAAGGAAGTTTGGATGGTGGGAAGGGAGGGGGAGGGAGGTTGGGTGGTGGGAAGGGAGGGGGAGGGAGGTTGGATGGTGAGGAGGGGGAGGGATGTTGGGTGGTGGGGAAGAAGGGGGAGGGAGGTTGGATGGTAGGGAGGGGGGAGGGCAGTTGGGTGGTGGGGGGAAGGTTGGGTGGTGGGGAGGGAGGGGAGGGAGGTTGGGTGGTGGAGAAGGAGGGGGAGGGAGGTGGATGGTGGGGAGGGGAGGGAGGTGGGTGGTAGGAGGGAGGGGGAGGGTGGTGGTCGGCCCCCAGTCACTGCTGCCGGGAGGAAGCAGCTCCGTGTCCCACCGCACGCAGGGCTGCGGTCACGTCGGCCTCTGCTCTGCCTTCTGAGTAAGAGATGAGAAGCGCGTGCAGCCCCAAGCGTCCAGCAGCGCCGCCGACGGCCCCCGTTGGTCAGCACACACTGCACACGTGCATTGCAATGTCTCATTGAACCCCAGAAATCCGTGCCCTTGTTACATATTAGTGGGAAAATCTGAAACCCGTTTAAGGAGACGGAATTGTTGAGTGATGGAATTTGGTCACTACACACCAGATACAGGGATTGCAGGGTGATGCTAAACCCGTCAACGCGCACGTCAACATCTGAAAACACGGTTTGTTCTCACGTGACTCTGTTTCCTACTATTTTTAGTAGAATCTACCTCCTTTTAGTCCAGAGAGAGTAAGTTCCCCTGTAGCCATTCTTTCCCTGGCTCGGGCTGTAGCTCAGGCTGTAGCTTGGGCTGTACTTGAACTGTAGCTCGGGCTGTACTCGGGCTGTAGTTCAGGCTGTACTTGGGCTGTAGTTCAGGCTGTACTCGGGCTGTGCTTGGGCTGTAGTTCAGGCTGTACTCGGGCTGTAGCCCGGGCTGTAGCTCAGGCTGTAGCTCAGGCTGTACTCGGGCTGTAGCGGCTGCCAGGAAGGCTGCCTCTCGCTCAGTCTACCTCCTGTCCTCATCAGCAGACGCATGCTCAGACACACCGGAAGTGACGCTGAACCACACACCTGGGCCCCCGGGGGCCCGGTCACGCGGACACGCGGACTTAACCAGCGCTGGCTCTGAGAGAGAGCACCAGCACGCATTCCCGCCCCTCGGAGGACGCCGGTCTCCTGCGCTCAGGTGCGTTAGCAGGTGCAGACAGCACGCCAAGGAGCGGTCTAACCCAGCCACGCACCTTAACTGAACTTCGCGGCGCACACATCGGAATGCACTGCCCGGCGCCAGCTCGGGTGACCTCAGGATTTAGGGATTTGCTTAAGATGCGAGTGGAACTCAGCTCACGGAGGGCGTAGTCAGAGTGAGAGCATGGCCAGGCAACGGGACAAAGCCAGCGGGCGCCGATCGGAGGGAGGGAGGGAGGGAGGGGTGGGGTGGGGGCGTTGGGAAGGAGGACAGGCAGGCAGCACGCATGCGCACACCGAGTCCTGGGTCAGGAAAATGCAGAGCTGCCCAAAGAAGCGATCCAGTCGGTTGCAGTTTCAAAGCCCATTCTTGCTAGGGAGACCCCGGAAGTGGGTCTAGTGCAAGACACGAGAGAAGCAAGGTCTGCAGTCCATCCCAGTACAGAAGCCAGTGTCCGGAAGAACCCCCGACCCCGACCCCCCGAGTCCCCGCCTCCCTGCACAGGCTACTAAGTGGTGCAAGCCCGGGGGCTGCTGGGCGGCAGCACGAGCCCGGAGTTCGGGCATCCCTGGCCCCCGCGTGGCTCCGTAACCCGCCTGCTGGTCGCCTGTAGGCGCCCCTCCCCTCCTGTTACAACTCGCCCTCTTCTGAGTGTCCGGACGCCTGTGTTACTCCAGTGCCAGGGGCTTGGGGTCCTCCCTGGAGCTCACACGCCCAGCCGGGGGCCAGGGGCCCTGCCGGTCTTTGTTCTTCCCCCAAGCTCCCAGGCTCCCCGTCCGCCCCGCCCCACCACTGCCACCGCGCTGCCTTCCACTTCTGGGGGGACACACGGACTGCCCCCCGCTGCTCTGACTCTAAGTTTTATTCGCAGAAAACACTCCACTGGTCGACTTCTTTCCCCTGCAGTTTGGGACTGGCTTCTAGTGCGATCTGCGTGCGCCCTAGTGTTTTCTGGGAGGCAGGGATTTGCAACATTTCGGGCGCCCGCCTGGAGCTGCTGGTTAGGCGATGGAGTCCTGTGTGGGGAGAGTGAGCGTCTTTGATGGCGGCCGGATGGACCAGGGAAGCAAAGCTCAGTAAACCTGGGTCCCAAGGGCCCCAAACACCTTCTCCCTTCTTTCTCTCCCCGTCTGTGTTCTCCAAACAGCTGGTTTATTTGGGGGAAAAAAAAAGCAATACTCGTCCTGTAAGTATTTTATAGGAGAAACACGACTTTAAAAATGGCAGAGAGGACAAAAGACAGTATCTAACAGCCCGGGGCCTGGTCGGCCTCCAGCCTGCTTGCTGGTGGGCGGTCGGCGTTTTCCGGTTGCCACAGTCTGGTTTACAGGGTGGTACCCGTTCCATTCCCCATGGCAACGACCTCCGCCGAATCCCCGTGCTGCCCGCGGTTCCTGCCCCTTCACCAGTTGGAGCCGTGAACGCGGGTCTTTGAAAGAGCTGCTGCAGGTGCAGTGAGTCACGTGAGGTCCTGCTCGCTCCCAGCCACTGCCATGCTGCTGAGGGGGCTGTGTGAGCGCAAGGACCCGGCGCGCACACGCAGGGCGCCAGCGAGGCCGGGCGGAGTCCGAAGGCTGTGTCTGCGCCCTGGAGGCCCAGGAGCAAGCAAGGAAGGACCGTGCTGCGTTCCTGGGCGGCACCAGCCCTGCCCTGGGCCTCCAGAACCAGGAGAGAATAAAGGGCAGTGCCTCGACCCCCATTGGTTGGTTACAGAACCCCAGGGAGCTTCAGGAGGGGCACGAGGCCCGTGGGTGCCCCACTGCGCAGTGAACCTGAGCTGGCCCCCCTGGCTGCTGCCTGGGTGCAGACCCAGGGTCGACCCCACGAGGGGCTAGAAGCGTGCAGGGCCCGAGGTCGCCGTGAATCACGGGTGGATTCCTGCGGGGGCCGCTCCTCAGAGCTCGGCTCGCCGCCTAGCAGGCTGGGAGGCTGTTTGATGGAGAGCCGCGATCATTTGCAATTTCAATGACCAGGCCCAGGGACCTGAGACAGAAGGGGTGTCTGTAGACAGTGGTGGAAGCAAGCCTTTCTCTCTTTCCCAGACCGGAGGCTGGCGGGGATTGACGGTGCCTCTCCTGGCAGCTTCCCCTGGGGTTGCAATTTGCGTAATGCTCTTAGTACTGACCTGACATAGCTGCAGGGGAAGACTTAGTAGACTAAGCCCCCAACTTTGTACTGCCAGAGCGAGGGCTCCCCGGACCCACAGGGAAAATCCTGCAGGGCTGCTGTGGCTTCCCACCAGGCACACTGGGCATGGGGTGCACACAGGCGGCCCCTTCCGATGATGACCCCAGGAGCAGGGAGGTGGGGGCTGCCGAACCCCACAGAGGCCCCCTGAGTCCCCAACAGTAAGGAGCCAGGAGGCCATCCTGGAGGAGTGCGGCCAGACGCCTGCAGAATATTCTGGAAGACGCTGGAACTGTGCTGGGAAAACAGGCGAGCGTTGGGATGAGGCTGTGCTGTTTGGCACACTTTAAAAGAAGGAAGTGTGCAAAATATGCCCGCTCACAGTGTTAGCAGCAGACAAGCAGAGACTCCTCGTCTGTGTCATCGGCCGTAGCGAGAGCTCCGGGAACGTCCCAGAGCAGCCGGGGCGAGTGCCCGTCGAGTGTGCACCGTGTGTGGCGTGGAGACAGTGGCTGCGCTCCACGGCGATGTCCAAAGTCAGGAGCCACAGCCACAGGCCACTCCACCCCCTGTGGACTTCGCTGTGCTGAACTCCTGAGTCTGTCTCCAGTCACAATGGCGAGTTGTGTTTTAAAGATTTATTTTATTGACTTGAAAGGCAGGATTACAGAGACAGAGAGGGAGAGAGAGCTTCCATCTATTGGTTCACTCCCAGATGGCCTCAACGGCAAAGGCTGGGCCAGGATGAAGCCAGGAGCCTCATCTGGGTCTCCCATGCGGGTGCAGGGGCCCAGGCACTCGGGCATCTTCTGCTGCTTTCCCAGGCGCGTTAGCAGGGAGCTGGATAGGAAGCCGAGCAGCCAGGACTGGAACCTGCACAGTGTGGGATTGTAGGCGGCTTAACCCACAATGCTGGCCCTGCAAGTTAGTTGTTTATGAGTTATTCTATAGGCAAAAGTTAATAGTCCAAGTTTCTGTTTTAAGTAAATAGTATAAAAACCACATTTTTACCAGTTTATTTAAATAACTGTCAGGCCTGTTGCCAATGATGGCATATGTTTAATTTATTTGATGGCATTAAATGTTCAAATAGTGTGTTACACCCCGGCTGGGAAGACTTAATCGGAAGAGGGATGTCTTGTGCTTGGAGTGAGTCAGAGAAGAGCGTGTGTTAGGGAAGTCGGTGGGCTCATGAGACACGGGAACCCGTGGGGACACGGGTGGCAGAGGACAGGGACCTTGGGCACCTGCACAGCGGGTGGGGGTCCCGAGACTGCTGCGGCCCACCAGCGCCGCTGGCTGGGGCCACCTGCCATGTCTGCGTGATGGCCCTCCTCTGGGGAAAAGCCAGAGCTCCTGGCTGGGAGGGAGCAAGGCACAGAGCTGCGTGGGCAGCGCCTGCCTGGGAGGTGCTGGGAGCCCCACCTCGAGCCCGGCAAGCTGGGGTGACGCCTTCCTCCGACCCTGTGCACACCCTGGGACGGCAGCTCCGAGCGGGCGGTCGCACCGACTCAGCCGTGCTCCGGCCACCTGCCGCTCGCCCTTGCAGCCGCAGCTCCTGCCTCCTCATATAATCCAGCTAGGGTGGCCGACCTGGGCTCCTGCTGGCTTCGGTGCCAGCTGGGTGGGCCCTCAGAGGCGCCACGTGCCCCTGCTCGTCCTAACAGCCATGATACTGCGCTCACCATGGACATTTTTCGCAATCATTTGGGTGTTTAACAAACAATTGCAGCAAAATACCTCAGTGGCTGAGTTTACTGGAACCTCTTTGAAGCTGAATGAGGTGTGGAGAGGGCCAAGGCCAGTGGTGTGGACGTCCCAGGCTCTGCACACCAGCAGCCACACCCAGTGACACTGAGCCATGGCCACGCCCCCTCATGCCCCACCCGTGCCGGCCCTGGAGGAGGGCGCCTCAGACCAGGGAGCCTGAAACACGGCTCCCCACGCATTCCCGCCGAACGGTGTTCCACCTCAAACAGCCTTCTCCGCTTACCCCCTGGGCTTGCACGAGCAGGAGACAGGAGCTGGATGGGAGCCGCGAGCCCAGCCGCTCTGCCGTGGGACGTGGGCACCATAATGGACCCTCAACCACGAGGCCAAATGTCCACCCCAGCTCCTCCTAAATGACCCGTGTCCCCCGGGAGGGATGTGGGCACACTCATGCACGTGCGCACCCACCCGCTCACTGCCCAGTGTTAGCCGCGGGGCCACCGTGCGCACCAGCAGTGTTAATGTTCTGCAGGAAAGATGCCCAGTGGAAGAGGTGAATCCTCACCCGCGTGGACTGTTGCTGCCCGGCGGCTGTGCGGGCTTCTCCGTGGAGGAGCTGGAAGTGCGTTCAGCAGCCCTCGTCGCTTGAACCAGAACCCCCGAGAGGCCTCCTCAGGGCGGGGGCGCTGTCCTGTCCACGCCTGTCCTCATCGGTTTGGGCATCAGCAGGCGGGCCTGGAGCGAGCCAGGAAGCAGAGGCAGGCAGCAAGCAGTGTAGTGCTCTACCTCCTCCCTGTCTCTCCTAGACCATGGACCCCCCCCCCCACCCCCCAGCAACCCAGGGCAGGCCAGGCAGCTCCCCAAGGCCCCACCACAGACCCTGCAGCTGGATCAGAGCCCCACCCAGTCCAGCACACTGGCACTAACTCGTCGACCGGTAAGACGTGGGGGTTAAACAGTGCAGGGACTGGGGGGTGAAGTCTACTTGGGTCCTAACGATGGTGTTTCCCAAGCTGTCATTTAGATGCGCTGGTGTGATTTATGTTAATAAATCCTCCCGCAAAATACGGATTACATATGACACGCATGGGCACACACACACACACACACACACAGTCACGCTGGTGGGGGAAATGCTTTGAAATACTGACAGTGGAACACGGACAGCTGTTTGCTAACAACTCACGAGGACCTCGGGAAAGGGGGAATTAGGTCATAGGAACCTGGGGGGTCCCAGTGGCTGGCGTGATACTTTGCCTGCTTCTAGCCCATTGGCGCTTTAATCTCTGATTAAACCGCTAAAGCGTGGGCCACACTGAGATGAGAAGGCAATGAGCTACACTCGCGCAGTTGTTGTGAGTGCACCGCCGCGGCCACCCGACTCAGGTAGCGGAACGGCACCTGGGCAGGCAGATGGCGCTGTGGCGTAGCAGGTAAAGCCTCCTCCCCAAGTGCCAGCATCCATATGGGATTCCATGAGAGTCCGGCTGCTCCGCTTCCGATCCAGCTCTGCTGTGGCCTGGGAAAGCAGTGGAGGATGGGCCAAGTCCTTGGGCCCCTGCACCCACGTGGGAGACCTGGAAGAAGCTCCTGGCTCCTGGCTTCAGATTGGCACAGCTCCAGCTCTTGCAGCCATTTAGGGAGTGAACCAGTGGATGGACGACACCTCTCTCTCTCTCTCTCTCTCTCTCTCTCTCTGTGTGTAACACTGACCTTCAAATAAATCATAAAAAAAGATCTATCCTGTCCTAAGTCTGCCTCATGTGAACACTTGCATTTCTCCGGAGACGTTCACTGCACAAGAAGTGTGTTCAGCCCCTTTCTCTAGCGCTCCCGGCCACGCCAGGCGAGACCGACTCCAGGAGGGGGCCCAGCCAGGTGCCTCCGTACCCCTCTCCGCAGGGAGCACCCACGCCTTGCAGATCACCGCGCCGGTGGTGTGGCTGCCGAGGCTGCTTTCCATCCGCAGCTGAGACGAGACGCGTTCAGCAAGCGCACTGCTCATTTCAAAGCATCCGTCACAGTCTGGGCCGAGAGGAGTGACCTGGTACAGCCGCTCCCCTCCCTCTCGTCCCTGTTCACTGAGGTGACACCAACGTACTTGCGAATGCTGTGGATAAAAACCAAGACTAGAGGCAAGCCAGCACCGGTCGTTCTGTGCCGATCAGCCGCTGTTTTAAGTGTTTCTTGGTATCGTTGGACAGGCCCGGGGCTGAGACTGAGTTGAGACGTATGAGGCACTGGCTCTGCCTGCAGAATTGAAGGAGTTCCCGGAACAGAATGATAAATATTTTCATGCAATGTTTTAAAAATAAAAGTAACAGACAGACGCGTAAAGAACAGAACAGCACAACTTTAAGCAAAGACGGATCAGCTGCTCATCCAGAGGAGACTTGTGCCACCTGGGGACACCGGGCGACTCCACCCGAGTGGCGGTGGGGCGGGCTCTCCCCGCCGGCCCGGCTCCCTCTCTGCAGGGCCTGTCACGCGCTCTGCGCTGTGACCTTCAGCCCGGCTCTCGCCTTCGCTTCCATGTGGGCAGTGTCTGGACCTCTGCACACAGCAGGCGAGGGTTCAGACCGTCAGGGCAGTGTCCGGAGTCCACCCGCGCTCTCATCACTGCCGCGATCGGCGGGGCCGAGCACGCGAGCGGCCGCTGTGGCGACGCTGCCTGCGAAGCCCAGCCTGAGCTCCTGCAGGGCAAGGTCAGTGCGAGGTCGAAGGACTCAGCTGGGAGCCTGCGGCAGGAGGGTCGTCTCTGAGCAGGTGCACCCGTCCCGGCTGACGAGCTGAGGGGGCTCCAGGCCTGCACGCAGGGACCAGGACGTCAAACCAGGCCTGGCCGACTGTCGCTCACGTGACGTGCTCGGGCCAGAAGCTGTTCACACTTGGGAACCTTTCAGATTTTGGAAGGTTTGTGTGTAGCTGAGGAGGCCCTTGGGGACCGGCCCCAAGTCGCAGCATGAAATGGATTTATGCCCCATTGGTGCCTGTGCACAGGGCCGGAGGAGGTCTGCATGCTCTTTCTCGTGCCCCTATCTCTGTGAACGTCTGTCTCGTAAATCCAGGTGTGCAACTGCGGGTGTCACAGCGTTGCAGAGTTCAGATTTTTGGATTGGGAACGCTCGGGGGGGCTGGGTCGAGAGGGGTCAGGGATGAGGAATGGCATGGCCTGGCGACATCAGCGACAGCGACAGCGGGGTGGTTACTGGGCTGCTGGTGGGTGCCCCTCTGGGGACTGTGAAAGGGAGGTGGTACTTAGGCTGCAGAGAAGCCGTGGCCTGTGGCAGTGAGAGAGAAGGAGGGGAGGGGTCAGGAAACCTTGAGACGGGCTTTGAAAGAGACCGCAAAGTAGACACGAGCTAAGACTTTGTACTGTGGCTGTCTTGGAGATATTTTTAATAGAAAACAAATATCAATATCCAAACTATATCTAGGTAATATAACAATACATATAAAACAGTCTGTGTACCTCGGAATAAGAAATGCATTGACTTTAGCTCAGAAAAATAGTTAATAAAAGATCAGTAGAATTTATAGTAAAGTTTGGTGATGTGGCTAGATATAAGCTAAATATACAAAACCACATTTTCCTCTTTATTTTCAATATTAATTAGAAAGGGATTTTTAATTACTTCCTAAAGTAACAAGAGCTATGAAATATTCAGGAAAAAGCTTGCTAAGAAAAATGAAAGGTCTATACTATAGATTTACTGCACATACAACAGGTCATTTAGACATGCAACTAAAATATGCCACCTAAAGAAGACTTTCCAGCCATGAAATACTAATCGTGCTCTCATCACATGCACATGTGCTGCAGCTTCATCAGAAGAGAACTAACTTCCTTGTGAGCGGAGCACAGCGGTTAGAGACCGAGTATGAGAGAGGCCACGCCCCAGATCTCTGCACGCGCTCCGCCCTTGACTCGTCCTGGCCGAGGGACCGCGTTCTCCTGCTCCTGTATCGCGTGCCAAGGAGGACTGGAGAGGGCACTCGGAAAGGATGGCGCCGCGGTCTGGGGGCTCTGGGCCCCTGGGCGGCCACTGCCAGGCCAGCTGCACCCGTCCACCCTGGCAGAACCTTCAATTGCAGGAAAACTCCCACCTGTAGCTAAGCATTAACACTTCACGTTGCTGGCGTGCTCTTTTTAAAGATTTATTGTATTTATTTGAAAGGCAGAGAAGGGGAGAGAGAGAGAGAGAGAGAGAGAGAGAGAGAGAGAGAGAATTTTCCATCTGCTGGTCTACTCCCCAGATGACTAACAGTTGGAGCTGACCCAGGAGCCAGGAACCATCCAGGTCTCCCACAAGAGTGGCAAACCAGGCACGGGGGCCGTGTTCTGCTGCTCTCCCAGGCCACGAGCAGGGCGCTGGGTTGGAAGCGGAGTGGCCAGGACTCCTGTACCGGATGCTGACATCACCAGTGCTGGCCAGCCCTGGGCACCATGACAGCAGCCCCAAGGTTACTCCTTTCCTGTTTGCCTCGCCTACTCTAACGGGGACGATGTGGGAAGTACATCTCTTAGGATAGGTAATCTAATTCTAAATGTAGAGAATAATTAGATAATAATGTAGATGATATAGATAATAATATAGGTAATTCTAAAAATAGGAAATCTAATTCTAAATATCAAAGTAGTGAGCAAGCACTCGCCCTGATCTATTTTAAAATGTGTGTAAAGCATTAATAGGAAAAGGAGCAAGGCTTTAGGGTGACGATCTAACAACATCTATAAGTGTGCACAGAAATAGTCGTTGACAAATGAGTATTTTGATTCAGGAGGGGATTTGTGATGCGTAAGAAATGATGCGGGCGTAATTATTCATGTAAAAGAAAACAAAATAAATCCATGAGAAAATTAGGAACCCTTTGGGAGACCTGCGTGTGAGGGAAAGCTGGGAGCTTCTGGAAACACAGTAAGGAAAGACGGGCCTGACACACCTTAGAAATGGCAAAGGTAACAGGAGCAAAGACAAGCACTCGCAACACTCGTAAGAGAGGTGTGGACGTCACGGGGGCTGTATGCATCGGGAAGAAAACTGCAAAGAATTCAAGGTTTGAGGGGAGTTAATCCACAGAAGAGACATTTGAAACAGTTAGTGGACACAGGAATAGGGCCAAAGATGCAAACCTGTTTCATTCAATCCCTTCCATTCAGGAAAATTTCACGGGCACAGTGATCGCCGGTACGGACGGCGGGGCTGGAAGGGGATGCCTTCACAAGACACTGGGCACGGGGCCGGCTCCGTGGTGCAGGTTAGGCCCCTGCCTGCCGTGCCGGCATCCCATGTGGGTGCTGGTTCAAGTCTCGGCTGCTCCACTCCCAACCCAGCTCCCTGCTAATGCTTCTGGGAAAGCAGTGGAGGACGGCCCAAATCCATGGGCCCCTGCACCCGTGGAGAGACCCAGAAGAAGCTCCTGGCTCCAGGCTTAGACCTGGCCCAGCACTGGCCATTGCAGCCATTCGGGGAGTGAACCAGTGGATGGAAGACCTCTCTCTCTCTCTCTTTCTCTCTCTTTCTTTCTCTGTATGTCTGCCTTTTAAATAAATAAATATTTTTTAAAAAGAGACTGGGGGAATCTCAGCTGTTGGTCCCTTTTGGAGTCTTATTACATCGCAATGTGATGGTCTTTATTTTGGAAACATCAAATACAGGTATAAAAGTCGTTATTATCTAAGGAAACCTGAACAAGAGTATTGTGGTGTGTACGGCAAATTCTAAAAAGTCAGACTCAACAGGAACGTTGATAGCTGGCTGGTGAGTGAGAAAGCTGGGTCTGCCCACACACTGCACCGTCCACAGGACTGTCACAGGAATGGCGACACGGCCACGGCCTGGGGGACTGCACACCCCTGAGGAGGAGGAAGGGAACTGTGGAGTGGTGTCTTTCCTGTGGCTGCCGAGTGGTACTGGAACAGCCCCCTGCGTGTGCTGTGCGGTTGTACAGCCCAGTTTAGGCCAGCGGGCACAAGCCGCTGACAATCTCCAGGCAATCCATGGGTCGCAGGTGTGGCCAGACACCTGGTTTCTTACAACTGTGTCATTTCTGTATTTCTTTTTCACGACACAACAAGCATACACTGACTGTTCAAACTCCTGAATGGGAAGAACACGGATGTTCTCGACGGTCCAGCAGGTTAAAGGGTTGAAGGCCGAGAGGGACAGGGAAGAGAACCCCTTAGCCAGCACTTTTCAAAAACTTCAGGGAGGCGACCCCACAGAGAGGTGCCCTGGAAACACAAGTGGGTCTCAGCGGAAGCCGAGGGGGCAGGCTCAGGACAGCACCGTGGACGGCTGCGCCGTGCTGACACCAGGGAGAAGCATCGAGACGTTGACCGGGGCTGGGTGGCCGTGGGTCCCACATTGGGTGCGTGGGGGCCAGGTGACTGGTTGCAGACTGTGTGTTGTTGGTCCATGTGTATCCACATTTGGCCTGGTGGCTTCTCTGAAACGCTGATCAGAAGTACATTCGCCTACAGAAGGAGAAGTCTGCCACGGAGCACCTTCTCTAACACCTTCCAAAGCATCCCTCAAGTAGAAATGACCGAGAGGTGAGGCACGGCTGAGTCAAGCCAAACCGTGAACTCTGAAACACCACCACGGACTCCGGCGTCACTGGGGTCTTGGTTCTTCACGCGTGCGCACCCCCGGAGGAGCCCCCGTCGCAGGAGGTAGGCAGGTGCCTGGAATCCTGGCCCCGGTCGCGTCTCTAAGCCTCTGTAGGACGTGCGGCTCTGTGTGTTGGAAGAATACTCAGGACTCCCTGACGCGTGGCTAAGCGCTCACCTTGCGCTTCTCGTGAGTGTCTGTCTCAATAACTGCACAAGGATGTCCGGGGCACGGAGGAAGGGAATACAAATGCTAAGTATGTTTTGTTGCTTTGCCTTTCAAAGTAAAATGGTTGCTTATTTTGTTTTTAGTTAGTTGTTATAAAATACCTGCATCGACACGTTTGATGTGATGGTGACGTGGCACTCACGGTAATGATGACGTCATAGTAATGATGGCGCCACTGATAATGTCGATGAAGTGCAGGAGGGTCCCGGCCGTCAGACAGAACGCAGTGCTGCCGTCCCTGGGCGCGATCGTATCATGGACAGAGCGCACCGCTTCTGGAGCCCAGCGAGGAGCTGTGGACCCTGCTGGGCAGCGGCCCCAGGAAGGCTCCGCTACAGAGACCCCGGTGACTCCCGCAAACCACACACAGGTACCTGCGAGCCAGGAGCCGCCGACCGGCAGCACTCGACGAGATGATTCTTTAAATGATTTCTAAAGGTTTTAACGTATTAAGACATTGCAGGCTTTCTTTCTTTACTATGGTACTAATAGTTTTTAAAGATGTGGGAAAAAAGGGCCGAATGCAAGAGATTTTCAAAGAGCTCCTGGGAAATGCGTAATCTAAAGAATCCACGGGTGAATTTAAAACTTTTGCACCAAAGTAAGCTTATCTTTTACTTCTGTTGAACAACCCTCATGTCTCCACGGCAAGGCTGCTGCTGCTGCTTCCTGAAGAATGTAAAATCAGATTTATTCCTGCTGTAAAATGGAGCCGAGCACTGCCCCTGGAGCCGCCGGTGTGCCGGGCACTGCACAGGTCAGTTACAGTAGTGCTGCAGCCACGCCCCGGCCTGAGCAAGGGGGAGGGGCTAAGCCAGGGCTGTAGGCGGGGCTTGGCGGCGGCTCGGCTCAGGGCTAGGCTTTGCCTCCTCTGGGGAGAGTTCCAGAGAGACCAAGGCCCTCCCTTGTCCCCTTGTCCCCTCCCACAGCTCCCTCACCCTCAGCCGACACCCAGGGCGCTTCCCCAGCCGTACCCCAGGGAAGCGGCTCTCGGGAGGCGACTGTGTCAGGGAACAAAGTGGTTCAGGGTCCGGGCGAGACACGGGCACGCAGACAGTGTGCTGGACTGTGGTTCAGTTTTGGTTGTTCGTTCCTGCAGCGTCTCTCAGAACAGCGATGGTTTTAATCCACGTGGAGTGGGGTGTCAGGGAGAGGAAGCAGGCTTTGAAGTAGTTTCTGAAATTGCCGGATTGTCACCGATTTTCTCGAGACATTTCTCCGAAGAGGAGCGCCTTGGTCGCTCTGAGAACCCTGCCCGTTGTGGCTTCCTTCAGTCCTTGGAGGGAATGTCACAAGGGTAAAATGTCACCGGTGTGTCTTCACCGATTCAGACTCTGCTCCCATCCAGCCCTGATGGGCATCTTGTTTGTTGGTCCCTTATCTATGGAGAAAGGGTTTGCTAAGCACATTAGTGTGGTAAGCCAAGTGTTCCACACTGTGTGCAGAGATATTAATAGGGAGCCCGTGGAGAAGGGATTTCATGGCAGGTTCAGGAGCCTGGCAGGCTGCAGTCCATCCCGGGAGACCCCCGGTGCAGCCCGGAGCCCACCCGGCGTCCCCACAGCAGTAACCTGGAGACGCCCGCCCCTCTCATCTTCCCAGGGGACTCAGTGCCGCTCTTTGGGAGGCGCTGGCATAGAAACCTCTAGAAGCAGAAAAGCCGACTCAGCCCCCCCCCCAGGTGCTCCCTGCTCCTCCGTCTGGGAGGCCCCCACCGGCTGTAGCATGGACGGGGCGGCCAGCGTCAGCCCCGACTCAGCCCCCCCCCAGGTGCTCCCTGCTCCTCAGTCTGGGAGGCCCCCACCGGCTGCAGCATGGACGGGGCGGGCAGCTTCAGCCCCGACTCGGCTCCCCACCTGCACCATCCCGACCTTTTCACCAAGGACTGTCCACACCGCCCAGGAGCGAGCCCGGCCTGCAGGAGGCTGGTTTAAGACGCGGAGCTCAGCTGGGCCAGGCCGGGTCCCACAGCCCCCCACAGCCCACGCACATCCATGTAGCCGCACCCGCCAGGGCCCGAAGACTGACAGACACAGAAAGTTTCTCTGGGTCGCGTTTACAAAGGGAGACAGGAGGCCTGCTGGCGCTCAGCTCAGCCCCTGCGGATCCACACCAACCCCTTGCAATGCTCTCGTAGCACGGGGGCTTCCCGGGGCTCTTCCCGCTTGAATCGGTGTCATTAACCACAGGCCTGGCGCGCACCGTGGGTCTCTAGGTGTCGCTCATCTTGCACACCTGGAACTTCTCTTGATCTTAGCCAAAAGACCGAGAGGCAGTACACCTGGACTTGAAGCCAGGGTGCCCCATGCCCCCTCCTCCAGCCCCCGCAGCCGCCGTTCCGCTCTGGTCTTCAGAGTGTGGTCTGGAAGCCTTACTTCCGTGGAATCACGCCCGATTGCTCTCTGACCGGCGTAGTTCACCTTGCATAGGTCTTCCAGGCCCCTGGGAGCAGCGGCGTGGCACAATCCAATCGCTGCTCAGTGGGTCCGTGGCCACTGTGGGGTCCCCAGAGCCTCTCTCGGGTGCCATCGCCAAACCTCGGTGCCGCTACCGCCTTTGCCGGCCGGCAGCAAGACTGGCACCAGATCACCCAAAGAAATCCAAGGGAGCGCTTCACCCGGACCGCGCCCACATGGTCCTCACGCCCCGGGCAGCAGCGCGGCTCTCAGAGGCACCAGGGTGCAACGTGTCTCCCGCGGCCTGCCCAGCCCCTCCAGCTGTAACTGACTAACGTCAACCTGTTTATCGCCCGTCACCCCCTTAGTGACTCAGCCCTGGATGAAGTGCTGCTCGTCACGGAGATCAAAGAATTAATCAAGCGCAACAGTAAAGAATGATTTCAGAAACCTTTGGAGAGAGATAAATAACTCAAAGTGATGAATTATTGGATCTTTAGGGTATATTTATTTATCAGGCAGTCAAAATTTACCATTTTAAATCTCATTCCATTTTTCTTTCATATTAGCCGGTTGTCGTCAAGGTGACATACAACCGCCCAGACTGCATATGCAATCAACCTGTGACTTCGTACGTGAGAACCTGAGAGATCTATTATGTGAGAAGCAAACCTTCACAGTGTCAGGTCTGAAGGAGCTCGGATGGCCGGTGCTCCACCAGGAACGCAGTCTCCGTGGCTCTGGCGGCATCGCTCCGCCGCCCGGCGAGCCTGCGGCTTTTCCCACGGCAGACGCCCACTCGCGGGAGGAGCCCGCTGCCCCCAGCCCCAGGAGATGCTCTCCGGCCCCTGCCCAGTGCCAAGCCCTGGGCAGCAGGCTGCGGCTGACACGCGTCCCGGTCTTATTCTCCAAAACTTTTCTTCCCTGGTGCGCCCTGGCTCAAGTCTCTGAAGTCACCGAGACCACGGCTTCATTGCCGTCAAGTCCCTCCGAGCGCTCTGCTTCCCAGGCTCGCCGACGGTCCCGCGTGGCGCTGCCGAGCCGGTGGCCTTTCGCTGTTCCTCGGCTCCATGCAGGGCGTTCTCTGTGCTCTGCGGGTGGCGCCCGCAGTGGGGCCTCCTCCGTGGCAGAGCCACCAGTGGAAGCGTAAACCACCAGGGAGCGGGGGAGGCCTCTCGCGGGCGTCTTCCTGGGTCCAGAGCAGCGCAGAGGCCAGGCGTGGGGCACGCGAACCCCAGGCAGCAGCTGGTCCGGCTCGCCCACGACCCCGCGTGGGCCGGGGCTGTTTCCCGGAGGGGGAGGGGGCGCAGCATTCAGCTCGGCTCCAGTGAAGGCAGGTTTTCCTCACCACAGCTGCTGGCACCCAGACGGCCAGTGAAGAGCCACCCATGGTGCGCCCAGCACTCGGGCTCCGCCCACAGACTCTCACTGCATGCCCCAGAGTGAAAGCGAGTTCCCCATCTTCTGGACCCCACATGCAGTCCGAGTCCACACGATGGAACCGGATGTGTGGGCGCGGGGGAAGGCCGTGTCGCCTGGCACGGGGGGGGGTGGGGCACGTAGCTCCCACCACGCTCAGCGTGTGTGCCTGGCAGCGCATTGTGTGATGACAGCAGCAGTAGACTGATTCTGGCTTCCGAAAGCTGGCGGTAGACGTGCCCACACGAATTTCTGTGATGATACCGTCCTGCTGATTATTTTTACTTAACCTGTCCAGGAAGGCATAACCAAGAAACGGGGCGCGTGGCCACACTCCTTTTAGAAAGCACGCTTCAACTGGACCAGCCTCCAGGGCAGCACAGAGCCCATCTGGACTGCACGGCTCGGTCTGTCCCTCCCCCCGACATGGCCACACAGGCCCTGCGTTCTGTATTTCGCAGAAACAAAACGGGACTGGAAATAATGCCCGGATGCTTTCCTGAAAATTGCCCTTTGTTCAGTTTTTTTGGAACCGAAGTGTTAACCTAAGGAGCCCCTACAGCACTTGGGGCAGACCTTCCTCTGCAGGCGCCGTACAGGACGACATGGCCTCTGCTGCCTCACTGAGCGCCCCCGGCCGGCCGGCGCCTTTCCCCGAGGTGGAGCCTGGGCCCTGGAAGGGCCTCACCGGTGCTCAGAGCCCACGAAGGACACCTACGGCTCCGTCCCCAGGGAGGGATGGCCGTGGCTGTGTGCCCACAGAGGGATGGCCGTGGCTCCGTGCCCACGGGTTGGGAGGGCCCAACCCGTGAACGCTGGGAAAAGGACCATGACGTCAGGAGCACACATTGCTCACCAAAGACAACTTTTCCTTGAGACTTGCATCCAAACCTTTTAATTACACGTGGCTTGGGGTTAAAACAGTCTAAGAACAAAAGGTGAACTGTGGAGGGAAGCACGTAGCAACCTCCTGCTTTGCCGGCTAAGAAGTCGAGCAGAGCCGGCGCCGCCTGGTTGGGAACAGGAGAGACTACCCCAGGTCAGGACACGACTCCTCGAGCCCCCTCCTCACTTCCGGAGGCTTATTTAGGTGAAAGTCCCAGTGGAGGAGACGATTTTGGCCCAAAGATGACCCTCGCTGCCATCTCCAGCATCAGGGCTCAGTGACTGGAGCACAAGGCAGATGTGGGGTGAGGCTCGCTCACTGCCAAGAAGCCTGGTGCGCGCACGCAAGCCCCACGGTCCATTCTCTGAAGACCCTCAGCTGGCAGGCAGGCAGAGCCCCCGCCCACACCCGGCAGCCAGCCCCCCTAGCTGCTCCAAGAGGCCAGGGGCCTCGCCCACGTACACTTGTCTGTCAGCCGGCTGACAGCGCGGGAGGAGCACCCCCACCTTCCCCTGCCATCAGCTCTGCTGACAGGTGCAGGCAGGCAGGGACCCCCCTCCACCCCATTCATGCCCCTCAGCACATCTGATGGACACGGGCGGGTGGGGGAGTCCCCAGGGCCGCTCAGCGGAGCGGGCGGGCGCGTTTCCAGGGTGGGTGGGCTGGGCCGGAGGCGCCTCACAGCCGCCTTGACGGGTGCGGTGGGTGGCGGGTGTCTGACAGGAGCTCCGCTCGCCCACAGCCGCGCTCGGCCGTGCCTGGGGCATCTGGGACGCGAGTCCACAGGCGGGCGGCGGCGCGTGAGATCCGGAGGGCAGAGCGGCACCGCGGGCCCGCCCTGGCGGGCAGCTGGGAAGGGCACAAGCTGGTGGCCAGGAGAGGACGTGGTCAGGGACCAAATGCTTCGATCGGAAACAGAAGACCTCGCTGGCTGTGGAAGGGCTCTGTGGTGCCCCGCGTGTGTTTGTCCAAGGTGCGTAGCAAAGGCCTGACAGGGACTCAGCAGTGGCATGGGCGGGGGTCTCCCACCAGCCACACACGTGTTTATTGAACACATACTACATGCCTGGCCCTCAATGACGCGTCTCCCCCATCACTGGTGCCACCCACACCTGCGCTCTCTCACGGAGACCCTGGGTGGACAGCAGGCGGGCGTGTGGAGTCCCTTGGAGATTTGGGTTTAGGATGTAAGAATGCACATGGAGCTCTAACAGGGCAGTCGTAAACTGTGCCGTTGACTGGGAGGTCACCGTGCTGTTAGCTGTTAGAAGGCGGCGTGCTGGCCCGCGCCTGTCCGGATCTCCAGCAAGGCCTGGAGCGCAGTCAATTGGCTGAAAATGTCTCCCACACCAAGTTTCCCCAAAGATGTCTCACAAAAGGTGAGGTTTTACATCACAAAGAGCCCGTTGCCTTTAGCAAGCGTCCTCTGAGGGTCTTGCCTCTGTCTTCCCACTTTACCCGCAGGTTGTAATTAAACACAAGGGCGCACACAAAGACCTTCGGACACGGCGCACGGTAAAGAGTGCGTGTGACAGACGCGCGGCTGCCTGAGTTCAAGGAAAGAGAATGTTCGCCAGCGCCTGGAGAGCAGAACGCTGGCAGCAGCCGCCGCCCCGTTGGTGTTTTAGCTTCTCGTACGGTCAGCCGGACATCATCCGTTTTAGTTTGATTTTCACGTCCAGCGATTTCACCTCCCAAGGTGCCGGGAGTCACGGGTCTTTCTCCTGTGGCTTCCGCAGGACCGCAGCCGCTCAGCCGGGCCTCCCCTCGGCACCTCAGTCGGCTGCGACCTCCCTCTGTGCTGGGCACCGGGCACACTTCCGCGAGCCACAGCCCTCCCCTTGTCCAAAACACAGCCCCTGTCGGCCACGCGCAGGCCTCAAGAGAGAGCGCACCTCCACAGGTTAGCGCCAGGCTCCCACGCCCCGCACGCAGGACGGCCAGGGAGCCACTCCTGGAAGGAATCCGTCGGAGGCAGTGAGAAGAGCGAGAGAGGGAGAGTTGGCAGGCTGCCTCCCTAGGAGCTGTCTCTGCACAAGGCCTTTGCCAAACGCCTGTCCGAATCAACGAACTTGGCTGTGACTTTGATGGCCAAAAAGGAGGTTTTCTGAAGCTGAGGACCGGCAGGTTTCAGAATACTTCAGTCCAAAAATACACCAACCATGGAGGAAGAGTCAGTCCGGTGTCAGTCCAGACGTCAGTGTTTCCCCTACGAAACCACGAGAAGCCTGGGCAGTCCACACGTGCAGCTGGCGGGGTGGTGGAGGGGAGAGACAGTCGAGTTTCACAGAGTCCACCAATTTCAGACAAGTTGAACTTTTTTTTAAGAAATATTCAGCTGTTTTTATTTTTAACTTTTATTTAATAAATATAAATTTCCAAAGTACAGCTTTTTGGATTACAGTGGCTTTTCCCTCATAACTTCATCTCATCCCATCTCCCGCTCCCTCTCCCATCCCTTGGGATGGGACAAGTGGAACTTTTTAAGCTCCTATTAGTGGATTTGTTAGATTTCCATTTAGGATTGACAAGCGCAAGCTGGTCAGTCAGTGTGCCGAGTGGGCGTCCCACAGCCCAGGCTGGTGGGTGTGCAGAGTGGGCGTCCCACGGCCCAGGCAGATGGGTGTGCAGAGTGGGCATCCCACGGCCCGGGCAGGTGGGTGTGCCGAGTGGGCGTCCCATGACCCGGGCAGGTGGGTGTGCAGAGCGGGCGTCCCATGGCCCAGGCAGGTGGGTGTGCAGAGAGGGCGTCCCACGGCCCGGGCAGGTGGGTGTGCAGAGTGGGCGTCCCACGGCCCGGGCAGGTGGGTGTGCCGAGTGGGCGTCCCATGGCCCGGGCAGGTGGGTGTGCAGAGCGGGCGTCCCATGGCCCAGGCAGATGGGTGTGTGAGTGGGCATCCCATGGCCCAGGCAGGTGGGTGTGCAGAGAGGGCATCCCACGGCCCAGGCAGATAGGTGTGCAGAGTGGACGTCCCACGGCCCAGGCAGGTGGGTGTGCGAGTGGGCGTGCCACGGCCCGGGCAGGTGGGTGTGTGAGTGGGCATCCCATGGCCCGGGCAGGTGGACGTCCCATGGCCCGGGCGTGCCACCACGTAGCACGTTCAGCTTAGTGCGCTGTTCCCACGGCTGTGGCCCTGGTGAGGCTGCTGTGGCAATGTGTAACTTCTCTGAACCGAATCCCTACCAACCCCAGTCTTCCGATCACACAACCTACAAACGCCCTCTGTCTGTTCAGTTTCAGCCCATTCTCCTCATGGGTTGTTGACGTTTCCAGTTTATAGCAAAATGCTTGATGGCGGGGAGACCAGCTGTCTTGCGTAGATCAAAGCTTTGTTTCGCTTCAACCTTGGCTGGGTTCAATCTATCGCACATTTATTTATTTATTTATTTATTCATTTTAGATTTATTTATTTGTTGGAAAGTCAGAGTCACCGAGAGGGAGACATAGAGAGACAGAGAGAGAGCTTTCACCCACTGGTTCACTGCCAAGATGGCAGCAGTGTCTCGGGCTGGGTCAGGCCGAGCTCCATCCAGATCCCCCACTTGGGTGACAGGGACCCAAACTCTTGGGCCATCTTATGCTGCTTTCCCTAGGTCATTAGCAGGGAGCTGGGTCAGAAATGGGGCAGCCAGGACACAAACCAGTGCCCACACGGGATGCCAGCGCGGCAGGTGGCAGCTTTACCGGCTACGCCAGGACGCTGGCTCCCTGCACACACGTTGCAGAGTCATCGCCTGGAGAATGATGAAGGGAACTTCCGGTCATCTTGGCTACGCACCTGCACACAAAACTGTCAGGTGGATTCGTAAGAGCTGCGTGTGGCACACGACTTTTGCGTTGAGCTTGGCTGGAATCGGTGACGGACATCCCACTACTCAGCCCTCAGCTAAGGAATGCCAAGATCTGAGGGCATCCTGTGCAGGAATTCCAGCATCTAGACCCGTGCCCCACCTGTGAATAACCGGCACGAATCCAGCTCTTCCCACTCTGTTCATGTACAAATAAGCCATCACGCAGGGTGCATTCCGAAAGTGCAACACTTTGTCCTGACCTTAGAGAGGGCTCTGAGGAACGGACAGGGTCACAGACTGACAGACTGACGTGGGCTGTCGACCTGTGCTGTGAACCTCTGAGACGGAGAGAGGGCAGCCGTGGCATCTGCGAGCCCAGGATGCCCCGCGGGTCCAGTGTTCCGTGCCACATGACCCACGAAACAGCAAGCGCCTGGGTGCAGGTCCTGGATAAATTCCGCGCTCTTTCCCGCTGAGTTTCAAGGAACCTGGGCCACACAGTAGACTGGACTCTCCCTGAGTAAGGCTGGAGTCTGAAGTCCAGGGGAAGTCAACTTCCTGTTCCCAAGGAGTCACCTCAGTGGTCTGGAGCCTGGAGTCTATGGAGCTTACTGATTGGGAAATCACTGGTCGTATGGACGGATTTACACACATTGTAGATTATGCTCAAATACCACTCCATATTTGGCCATGTTTTGCCAGATTTCAATGTCTGCCTGTAAGAAAAGAAACCATTTGAGTTTGGGGCAAATAAAAGCCAGAAAGACATGAATTTCAGTGTAAACACGCCAAAAACTACCTCAAACTCCTCTTGGACATTCAAGAATTCCTGCACTAAGAAAACTTTCCTTTGAGCTGGGTCAAAGCCAGCTTCCTGCCTGCTACACTGTCAGGAGTGTGTGGAACCGGCCGCGGGGGAGGCTGGGTAGCACTGAGCCTGCTGTCTCCTTGCCCTCACGGCGCCTCCCGTGTGCTTCACAGTCCTGCTTGGCCGTTCCGTCCAGACCAAAGGCGCTGCCTCAGCAGTCCCCAGGCACCTGCGGCTAAGGTGATGCAGGCAGAACCCCCTCCCTCCTGCCTGCGACATGCTTTTGACCCTGAAAAACAGGAATGAAGCTCAGTATTTTGACCTGTGGTCTGTACCTGCTCCTAGAGTCTGTGGACACGCTCAGCTGACCAGGCAAGTTGGAGAAGCCCAGGAGAGGCGGAGGGAAATGCCCATCTCCAATACCAAAGCGAAGGTGGGGGGAACAGCCCCCTTCTGTGGTCCCCAAATTCAAGAGGGCCAGGAAGCAGGAGCTGAGGACAGGGGAACCCACACGGCCTCTGCTTCTGGGTCCTCTAGAGCCGGGTGGGGCCTGAGCACGGGTGCTCAGCAGGTGACCCCTCAGGGGGGTCTTTGGGTGACCTGGCCACATTCAGCAGGCCCCCAGCAAAGTGCACACACGCAGCGCTGGGCCCCGAAGTCGAGTGGGCTGGCAGGAACGGCTGGTCCCCGCCTCCCAGGGACGGATCCAGCCAGGGCCGTCAGGACGTGTTGTAGAAGGAGCAAGTGGCTGGCACCGGGAGACTCAGAGCTGACATCAGCCCTGCTGGGTTAGCGTTTCCACAGAGCGGCTGCCCTCGGCCGTGGCTTCGACCCTCCCCTGCACTCCGATGCGCCCCCTGCTGTAACAAACACTCAGACAAATGCACCCGCATTTGCGAGGCGGGGAGCAAAGTCTGTGTTTATGGCTTATTTGGCAGCAGTGAGCCGCTTGGGTGAGGAGAAGCTCCCAGCGCTGGGTCTGGGGAGTTCCAGCCACGCTGGTGAAGCGGCCTTAGAAACCCAGGCGGCCTCCGCTCGTTTCCATCTCCCTTCTCACTGCGAATAAGGAGACGGCACAGTGACTCAGCAGTAAGACAGCCAGCCCAGCCCAGCGGACGGAGCTGCGCAGGGACTTCCTGCCTTCGCCACCAGCCAGACCTGTGCGTTGGCTTTAAGTGTCACATGTGTTGCCAAACTCCAGTTATCCCAAGAAATGGCTGTGATGGAGTTTTTAAAAAATGCAATGATCAGTTCATAAAACTTTCCCTAACATGGTCCATCTGGGTGGGGCACTTGTGACCACGTGAGGCGAGTCACGGGAAAAGCTCCCGGCTGCGAGTCTGGGGCGAGTTCTGGTAAACACACCCAGTGAACGCCTCTGAGAAATTCCCGCTACCCTCCGGGTGCTGGCCAGCAGAGAGATAAATGCCCGGCGTTGTTGCGAAATAGACTCTTCCAATAGCTCCCTTGCTTCATCAATCACTCGCTATGATACTTTGTGTCACCCGCGTGTTGACGAATGGTTCTTTTTGTTTTCATTTTTTATTAATGTCATTGCAGAAAGCTCATTTATTTTCACTTGTGTGAGGGTGATCGCTCACAACACACCCTTCTTTGCATACAGCAGAGATCTAGAGCAGTTGCTTCAAGCCCTCTTCCCTCTGGGGACCGGAGAATTTTCGTGAAAGCTGCATCCTGGCCTGGGACGCCCTCCCGATCTCCAGCAGTGGTCCCAGCGCTGTCGCCTGTCCTGCAGTCACCCCCATGAGTCTGTTTCTGTGGTCACTGTGGATTGCTGGTGACACCCAGGGATCGTGCCCGCAGGGTATCCACCACACACTGCAGTCAACAGCTACACGCGAGGGAAGGCGAGGATACCAGTCTCTCGGGACGTGCCCCAGGCTAAAGACCCACTCCCCGGGACAAGTACAAGGAGGAGACTTATTCTCTAATCTCCAGCTTTGTCTACCCTGCACCCAGCGTTGTGGAGGGAGAGACTGTGAGTGCTGGCGTTCCGTGGGTGCAAAGCAACCGACTCCTGCAAACATCTCAATGCTTGTCGTCTGGTAGAGCAACATTCTCGATTCTCTGAAGGGGCACTGTCATGGCTGATTTTATTTGTCACCTTGGCGGAGAGGTGCCAGGTGGCTGGGGTCGTGTGTGAGGGTGTGTCTGCACGAGATCAGTGTGAGGGTCCATGGACCGAGTCCAGAGGGTCCCCCTGCCACAGGGAGGGTGGGCACCGTCAAATCTGCTGAAGACCCAAACCAAACCAAACCGAAGGGCCGGGGAGGGAAGATTAGCTCTCGCTGCGCTTTGTCTAGCGCACCCACCTTGGACTCACAGCTGGGCTTGGGCCGCGGGCCCCTGATGATCAGAGCTGAGCCCTGAGCCACCCACACGCTTCTCTGGACTCCCAGTGTGCAGCTTCTCAGCCTAAGAGGTGTGCTCCAGGCCCGAGGATCACTGGACAAGAAGGGTTTCAAGGAGTTCCTGGAAAATGCAGGTAACACAAGATGGGCTCATTTGGTGCAAGAAAGCCTGTGTGGTCCATGCATCGCTTATTTCCACACACGGCTTTCCCTGAGCTTTTCCAAGCCCCTTGTAGAGTCTGTGGGTTCCCTTTCTCTGGGGATCCCTGGGCAGCACGGGCTCTGAGTCATTCTCTACAAGCCACCAAGTGGCTTCCGGCTGGGCGTGGCTCTCAGCCTGGAAACGGCCAGCTCCGGTTACAGCACCCTCTTCTGCCGGGCCAGTGTGTGCTCAGCACGAGTCAACGATGAGAGCGCATCTTACCTGTGACTCTCAACACTGCCTCCCCGACCTGGGTGCCTGCGACTGATCCACGGGAGGTGATCAGTGGAAACGGGTGTCCCACGTCCACAGATGCGCCCAGGCGACTGCTGAGAGCTGCCTCTGGGCAAGCAGCCCCGACCCCGGCCCACGGGCAGAGCCACCCCCTTCACGCCTCAGATCCCAACTCACGCCCCACTGTCCAGCACAGACCCCGTCTCAGCAAAGATGCCCCGCCCAAGTCTCTGTCCACAAGTGGGAGTCTGGCCACTGAATGGAGGAGGCCGGAGGAGGGTACACGCTGAACCTTGTCAGTTCTGCAAAGCAGCCTGCACGGCCAGAGCTGTCCCCAGGCCAGGGACCCAGAAGGTCTGGACCAGGCCCCCTCCAAGGGCTCACAGGTTCTGGGCTCCTCACCAGGGAGCCCCCCCGGGCGGGCAGTGCCCTCCCGGCCCCTGCCTGCCTGGCAGGTCCCCAACAGAAGCAGCCGTGCCAGCGAGGGAGGCTGCACCCCGTGTCCCTGCAACACTTGGCCAGCGTGTCTGCAGGGGCAGGGGGTGGCGGGCTCACGCGGCAGCAGCAGGGTCAGCACGCGCTCCGCTCCTGTCCTCGCCACTGGCCTGAGCCACAGCAGCGTCGCCCCCTGGTTTTCCTGCCGGGTCGTGGGCTCAGGCCCATGATGGCTTCCCCGACAAGAAACGAGCGGGAGGGAAGGAAATCCAAATCCCCCCCACCTGCTCCCCTGCTCTAACCACAGGGGTCTGAACCCCGCGCTCCCTCCCCGCCCCCTCAGCTCCTATGTGCAGGCCGGGGACGAGCGCATCCCCCAACAGCAGACACCCTCGGGGAGGCCGGGCACGTGGCCCGCCCCTCGCCCCTCTGTTTACCGCCGGGCACCGGCAGCCTCACTCCTTAGTCCTTGAGGAAGCCGGAGAACCCGCTAAGTCGTCGATAATCCATTATTACCGTAAGCCGCTCCCGCTCCCTGTAATTATCTAATAACCCCTTCTAAAGGACCGTGGCTTCCTAATCTGTTTATAATTATCATTTCAATGATCCCACACATTAATGTGTGACCTTCAGCAACTCTGACCTGATCTTAATTAGCTCTAATATCAAATCATCACTACATAAGAAACTAGCCATGACCAAACGAATGAACCCCAGGTACAGCTAATTTCTAGAGCAATTATCTTTTCATGTAGGGAGATTTAAATGATTATCTGCACAATTTCACACAGTTTTATGTAATTCTGTGACATTAGAAATTCTGTTTTAAATCATATTTCAAAGACAGGGCTCCACAGTCCGGTTTGTGGAGTGTTCTAATATTGTCTAAACATCCCACCCTGTCCCCGTGTAACGCACGCTCCTACGTGTCACTATTTTCAATCATAAACAAATAGCGAAAGTGCTGTTTACAAAGTGATACATTACAATTCAACATGTAACTGTGTGGCTCGGCCAGGCTGAATCACTAAAGGAGCTACTGCATTATGCAGAAATATTGAAAGTAATTGAAAGGATCCTCTACACTGTCAGAACATTAGAAAGTCTAAGGAGGCCATTATTATGCGCCGTGTGTTTACCAAGCTCTGCAGACTGGGAGAGCATCTATCATCCTCTCAGCCTGTTGTGTGCAGGTCCTGCTAAGGAAGACGCTGGAAGCCGCAGCGGAACTTATCTCAAGCCTGAAAACCACGGGGCCCGTGCTTGTGTTTCTAAAGTTCTACTTCCCAAGTAATTCCCAGGGTCCCGGTCGTCTCCAGGGACGTCCCGTGGGCTGGCGGGGAGGGTGCACGGACACGCCAGGGTCCCGGTCGTCTCCAGGGACGTCCCGTGGGCTGGCGGGGAGGGTGCACGGACACGCCAGGGTCCCGGTCGTCTCCAGGGACGTCCCGTGGGCTGGCGGGGAGGGTGCACGGACACGCCAGGGTCCCGGTCGTCTCCAGGGACGTCCCGTGGGCTGGCGGGGAGGGTGCACGGACACGGCGGAGAGACTGCAGTGTGTGTTCAGCGGGCGCAGAAGGGATGCGCTCAGATCGTCCCGGGCACCAAATGCTAGGGCAGTGTTGACCCAAGTGCAGTGTCCCAGCGAGAATCCTACTGCTTTGGGCCTCGGCACACGGCCCAGGCCTGCTCTTGAGCCTCCTGGACCAAGGTCTCACCGTCGCTGACGTCTCGCTCGGGACCCGGGTCCTGCAGGCAGCAGCCGTGGCGACTGCCATGAGGGCACTGATTCGAGTGCCATCTCCATGCAGGACGCTGTGCCTCCTTAGCCGTGTCACGGCCGTCGCTTCCCCGAGCTCCCGTCGTGGGTCCCTCAGAGGCCTGCACGGGCGTTCACCTCCCAGCCGTGCAAGCTGTCTTCGCCGGAGCCCGTATTTGTGGACAGGGAAAGACGGGGGTGGGTGGGGATCCTCACACACCAGCGATGCTTTGCGGTGGTCTAACTAGAATCCTGCTGTAAGGGACCGTGGCCTCGGATCTGCTGGCGTGAGAGCAGCGTCCAAAGACGAAAGGAGACTGTTAGGGACGCACCCCAGGTTCCCGCGAGCCGCATAGGAGCGTCCCGGGTGCAGCTGGTTCATCACGGTTTGTCCCCAGTCCCCCGGGGACAGGGATGACGGCCTCTGGTCAGGGAGGGGCCTCGGACACAAGACCCCCGACCCTGAGACCCAGTGGAGCTTAAGCCTAGTGGTGACCTTGGAGGACGGCCCTGCCAGAGCCCTCTTAGGGCATTTCCCTCTGCGCAACCTGGCTGGGCAATGCCCTCGATTCCTTTTAAGACTACACACGAGATAGCAGCTGCTGCAGGGGGTGCTCATTGAATAACTTCGAGTCTTTCAACAGCTCTCACTCTGCATGCTCGCCGACCCCAAGGCAGGTTAGAAGCAGGCACACGCCGGCACCAGGCGTGACGCCATCCGTGTAAGGAACGCCGCATCCCCCCACCCCACCCCTGGGAGACGCTCGAGGGCCCTGGCGTCCACACGGCCTCTCTGCCGCCGAGATGAAGCTGAAGCACCTCCCCCCGGGTCCTTCCCTCCATGGCTCTGAACTTCCCACTGCAAACGTCAGCTGCGTCTCGTCTCACTGCTGCCTGTATCCAGCCGGGACAAGGCCGGCCAGGGTCCGCACACCCCCTTGGCACAGACGGCACCACACCTGTCTTCAGAGACCCACGTGGCGTGAGAACTTCCCCGTTTCCATGGCTCCTCCTCTCCATGTCGGGGCTGGGCCGTCTGCAGAGAAACCACTCACGCCGTGGCTCTCACACACTTCCGTCGGAAGCTCCCACCGGACAGAGCACGGAGTGGTTAGGAGGGGTCTCAACGCCGCGTGGCTCCCCGGAAGATGAAGGCATGAGGAGTAGTGCCCCCCCCATACTGCGGGGTCACAGGGCCTCTTAGAAGTTTAGTTCTGCTTCTTCCATTCAGGTCACAACCCGCCCGAGAGAGGTGCTGTTTCTACTGCGAGGAGTGGGTCCCGTTTCAGTATTTGTGGTTTTTTTTTTTTTTTTTTTTTTTTTTTTTTTTTTTTTTTTGACAGGCAGAGTGGACAGTGAGAGAGAGAGAGAGAAAGGTCTTCCTTTGCCGTTGGTTCACCCTTCAATGGCCGGCGCGGCCGGTGCACCGCGCTGATGCGATGGCAGGAGCCAGGTGCTTCTCCTGGTCTCCCATGGGGTGCAGGGCCCAAGCACCTGGGCCATCCTCCACTGCACTCCCGGGCCACAGCAGAGAGCTGGCCTGGAAGAGGGGCAACCGGGACAGAATCCGGCACCCCGACCGGGACTAGAACCTGGTGTGCCGGCGCCGCTAGGCGGAGGATTAGCCTAGTGAGCCGCGGCGCCGGCCCCGTTTCAGTATTTGTAGGACGGGTGTCGTGGGCGGCTAATGACGCCTGCGTCCCGAATCAGAGCGCCAGTTGCACTCCCGGCTCCACTTCCACTCCAGATCCCTGCTAGCGCCTGGGGAGGCAGCACGGGCGGCCCAGAGCTTGGGTCCCCGCCGCCCGTGTGTGAGACAGAGATTTCCAAGTTCCCGGCCTGGACCTGGCCCGGTCCTGACTGCTGCGGTCACCTGTGGAGTGCCGAGCAGACGGAGCTCTCTCTGTCTATCACTCTGCCTTTCGAATACACAAATAACCAAACACATTGTAAACACGTTTTACTTTCAACCTTTGGTGCAGGCACCCCCATCGGGCGTCACCTTTCCCATCGTGCTCTGCGCCTGCTGTCTCTGAGCGGAGAGCCCGTCTGGATCCTGGCTGCACTGACTCTCGGGCTACCTTGTGCCGATGCCAAAGTCCCTGTGATTCCTGCTGTGACACGAATCCGGGTACCGGCTGGTGGCTTCTCCCCCCTTTATGACCTTTGGAGATCTGCGTTCCTATTTTTAGTCTTTTAAATTCAGGTATAAATTTTATGATACTGAATTTTCCAGTCATTGTCTATTTCATTTTCACACATGCTCTGTAGGCTCCGGTGCGCACTTTGTCAGACTCAAACTGTGTATTTTATATTTCCTACTGATGTGTGTACATGTGCGTATACATAGATACACACACACATAAATAGAAGTGATTTCTTCCTGTTAATCTTAGATCAAGCTGCATCGCAAAACTCATTTAATTAATGTGAGTGTTTCTGGGCCAGTTGTCTTGTACGGAGTAGCTTGTAGTAGTCTAACCCTCCATCAAGGACTAGTACAAAAGTAGAACAAATTGTTTTTAAATAAGTAAAAGGAAGGGAGGAAGGAAGAAGGGAGGGAGGAGGGAGGGAGGGAAGAGGGAGGGGGGAGGGAGGAAGGAGAATCCCCGTCATTCTCCTGGGAAGAAGAGAGGAGAGGACTGAGGTGGCCCTAAATTACCGGCCCTTTCTTCCCTCGGACACGGCG